>NC_134285.1:26242817-26574158 GCF_949628215.1 Phalacrocorax aristotelis | reverse complement strand
GAGGAGGTCATGTGTAGTGACACAGAAAACAGCGGTTGGAGGTAAGGAAAAACTTCTTCCCCAGGAGGGTGGTGCAGTCCTGGGTCAGGGTCTGGAGAGGTGGTAGCACCTCCATCCCTGAAAGTTTTCAAACGACAGGGTAAGATCCCAAGTGACCTGCTTAAGCTTTGAGCCTCCTGCTCAGAGCAGGAGGTTAGACTGGAAACCTCCAGAGGTCCTTCCAATCTCACTTTTTCTGTGATGCAATTTCTAGTAGCTGCTCCACCTTGTGAAGCTCCCTGCAAAACAAGCATCAGCTTGAGGAGGGGGTATCACTAATGAACTGAAGAAGACCTGCTACCAAGTGCTGGCTGGAGGGGAAGGGCCCTGTTTGGGTGGGAGGAAAGGGAGGCTAATAGCTCTGCTTCCCGCCCTCCTCTGGGGTATTAACAGTCACCATCCTGCCTGAAGCTCCTTCTGCAGCCTTGTGCTCTGCTCTCTTCTCCCATCCACCCAAGGAAGTATCTCACATGCCAAGCCATCACCTCCAGGAGAAGTGGCTGTCGGCAGGGATGGTGGGATGGAGCTGTTGGCCTCACGCTGGATCACGAGGAGCCCAGTGAAGTGAAGCAGCAGGCAAAAACCTGGATCTGCGTGAGCATCCCTGGGGATGCCCTGGGGCTGCTGGCCTTGGGCACTGGTTGGCTGTGCCCAGGAGAAGGCCCTGGCAGCTCTCCATGAGTGACTGCAGGTTTCCCAGTCTTGCCAGTTCCCTACATGCTGCTCATCCTGGCCAGCTGCCCCAGGCCTGCAGGGGATGAGGTGGGAGATGGCGTGGCCGGTTGTGTCACAGCAAACCCTGTGGCCTGGTGGTGCCCTGCTCCACAGCACTAGGGCTCTGCTGTGGACAGGAGGGCAGGACATGCGGCTCAGAGGGCAACTAGGTGAGACCAGCCTGGGGCCAGACGCAGGTTCCTGGAGAGGAACACGGGCGGATCTCTGGGGGAGCTTAGCTTTTGCAGTAAGGAGTCACAAGAAAAAAAAGTCATAAAAATCTACATATGTAAATGCATTAATTGTCCAAAACACCTACTCCTGACACATTCCTGCCGCAATCTCTCCTACAGTCATGGGTTGAACTGGACCAGGAATGCTGGACCGGGCTGCTGGACACACAGAGCACAGGTGGGTATGTGGAGTTACCTCCCTCCATCCACAGCTCCTGCTGCATGTCATGGGCTGAGACTGGGCTCCTTGGCTGCAGGAGGAAGGGCTGGGGAGTGCGAAGAGCAGCAGTGCTAGCTGGGGTCTGGCCACAGGCACCTCTGCCTGGCTGGATTCTGCTGTTCATGTGCACCTCCATTGCACGCATTTACCAGGCAGCCATTGCCATGGTAACCCTGAAAATGGTGCTGTTTCAGGCCAGTTAGAGCACTCTGGCAAATGCAGAAAAAGACATTTCTGAAGTGGGAGCAGGGCTTTGCTTGCAAGGCCTTCAGGTACCCAGGCATGCAGCTGCTTGCAGATGGTCCTCACAGGACCCAGTGCCCCCAGGGGTGTGTGTTCCAAGCTGGGGTGAAATGTGGTGGAGGGAGCATGCAGGACGGGAGATGCTAGGGAAAAGGGAGCAGCTGCAAAGTAGCTCCAGTAGCACTCCTGGTATGGATGGGGCTGGGACTGGCTAAGCTTGTCCCTGGGACAACCACAGGGCCCAAAGCAGCCTGTGGCTGGGATGAAGGATGGAGATGCATTCTCACCCTATGCATCAGAGGTGTCCAGTGCCATGTTGTTGTTTCCTAGCTATCGCTGCATTATTCATCCATGGAAGAAGCAGACTGTTCCTTTTTGTGAGGATAACTTGCTGTTGTACAGTCAGGTTGGATTTTTCCCTGTGTGCCTTTATAAAGGCTGAACTCTGCCTGCTGTTTAGTCCTCCAGACAGTCCTGTAGGATGCTTTTGCAGCTCCTCCTAGCCAGCTCTCACACTTTTGCCATGATCAACCAGGTATCATCAGCAAACACAATCACTTCCCTTTTCCTAGCTGCTGGAGGAGCACTGGGCTGTGCGGAGAGCCCTTGGGGGCTGCCCTGCCCTTTCCACCACTGCAGAATGCCCACTTTGTGTTTTAATCAGGTATTTATTCACATGGGGACTTGTCCACTTGTTCCAAGGCATCTTAATTTCCTTGATATGGACCTCTCCTGAATGTGTTGTGAGACCCAGGTGGACCTTCCTAGCTAAGTCTCATCTGCCCAGCAGGATGTGGGGTGACTCTGTCCTGGTAGCCCATTGCTAGCTATGTGTCTGCTCATTTTATTCCTTAGGATGTTGTCCATCAACTTCTGAGGCTGGGCGAGGACTTGTGTTTGATTAAATCCTTCTTCCTGAAAGCCATGAATGGATCTGGGAGGTTTCAAGAGGTGGAAAGTCTTTACTCCTAACTTTAAGCTGCCTTGTTACAACTCTGAGTTTAGTCTTGTCATGCTCTGGCTCCCAGAGCAAGGCTTCTCTGTACCTGGTATTTTCATCTTTCTTGCATTGTAACCTCTCAGTCTATTTGACAGCGAGCTTCAAGTCTTGCTGCAAAAGACTTTTTCTCTAGAATTCAATAGCTGTGGCCTTTTCTTTTTGGAACAGTTCTCTATCATTGGTTTTAAAGCGTGGAACCAGAGCTGGGCACCAGCACCGAAAACTGGGGGAAATCTTGGATGCAGGCAATGGGCTACCAGGCTTCCACCTGGCCAGTCGGACCCAGGTGTGCAAAGCTGAGGCGTACCAAAGTGCAGAGGTGGGAAATCACCTGTATACAGACCCACTTGTCCTGCTCAGCTCCCCTCTCCTCTGTGAATGCTGTGCTTCTCTTTCTGTTACCAGTTTTCCCTTGTTTTCTGCATGATATGCTGCACAAAAAGGAGAATTAAGGCATTTGCATGGCTTTGGTGAAGGTACTTCTGTTGTGGGGTTTTGTGGAGCAGCTCTCTGCAGTGGGGTGCAAGGCAGTGGGTCCCTTGTGGAGGGGCCAGGAGGTCCTCGGTGGCAGGAGGGGATGGCAGTGGTGGGAGGAGGGGGTGGAGGGTCATGAGACCCTGGCATGGGACCTGGGGCAGTGGGCGCAGAGCAGGGCTGGTGGGTGGATGTGGCTGAAGCTGTGATGGCATGTGGCTAAAACCAGGCGGGCTCCAGACCCTGTGAGCTGGGGAGTTACCATGGGAACTGCTGGAGGATGCCCAGGAGGGCAGCGCAGCTCTGCCAGCATGGCTCCATGGCCTCCGTGCCTGTGCCCGGGTCTCCAGCTGCAAGCGCCAGCAGAAGGCTCCCGTTGCTGGGGGCAGGGCCGGGTGGGCCCCCAGCCTGCAGGTACCTGGAGAGGTACCAGCTTGTGTTTAACCAAAAGGGACTGATCTCCTTTCAGCCAAGCCTCAAAGCACCTCACAGAGAATCTGCCTTTAAAACAGAGAAAGCGCAAGTGGGAGAGCAACCCAGGTGGGACCAGAGTAAGGTGGGACCCGTAGCCAGACAGCAGCGCCCGGGCTGTGCTGAGGCTCCTGGTCCCAGGGTCCCGAAACACACCCCTGGCATACCTTGCAGGGGTTCTGAACCTAATCATGCCTTGCAGAGCCCCAAGCAGGCCAGCTCCTGTCCTCAAAGCACAGCTGGCCACTGAGCAGCAAATGTCTTTAAAGCCAGGGCTATAATGCCATCCCTGGGGCAGTTGAACAGTACAGACCCACTTGCTTGGTTCATTGCTTTGCTGCCCTGAAGTGATCTGGGTGCCAAAGTGCTCGGCTGAATTGGAGCCAGCCATGTCCTGCATGCAGCTGGCCAGTGTGTTTGTTTAAGCTGAGCCTTTCTGGCTGCCCCGAGCTGGCTGTTGACCCGAGCATGGGTGGCGAGAGCCCTGCCCTCAGTGCGTCCCTTTGCTTGCCCCCAGTCCCTGGGTGGGCTGTTTGCTAGGCCGGCCCAGCACCAGGACCAGCTGCGCCTGCAGCAGCAGCTCCGAGCACCAGCCAGCTCCTTTCTCCAGGCTGCTCCACTTCCCTAGAAACCTTTGGTGACAACATTGTCACCATCCCTTTGCACACCCAAGAGGGCTGTATCACATGCATCACCCCCATACGTTGCTGGTGACACCTTCAGAGCTGGTTGCTATTAGGAGACAGGCCTCCCCTTTACAAGTCATCTCAGTTTCCCAGGTAGAGTGCATTTGCTCAGGTGCCCACAGTGTCTTTTTTCAGGAGCATCTGTCCTAACTTGCTGGTAAAGCTGTCAGAGCTAATGGCCTGCCCTTTCCTATCTCACCATGGAGCACATTAAAAGGAAAATCATTATCATATCTGCCAGGCTCCAAACTGCCCTTTTCCAGGAGCAGCATGGTAGGGCTGTTTGAGGATCAGCTGGGTCATGCCTCAGATACTTCAGAAGCCTTGGAGATGCCTCCTGGCCCTATGACTCCTTGCTGCTCCCTTGCCAGCTGCTTTCACATTGTTGTCTGTGGTCACTCTTGTCTCCTCTGCACTCCCCAGTGAACAGGGTGGGAATCGTCCAGTTCTCTCACTGCCAGCACCAAAGCAAGGAGCTTGGGCAGCGTCTCTCAGCGCCCTTCCTGCAGCTGCCCTGGTGGACTCTTCCCTCTGGATGGCTGTGAGGAGGGAATGGGAAGATTACCTTGGCTTCCTTTCCCTCAAGCTCTGCTGCCTGTGAGACCTCTGTTTTCCCAGGATCTCCCCAGCCCTCAGATTCTCCCTAAGACCATTTTCTTTCCTGTTTTGCCAGAACTGCTGTTCGGTGCCAGTGACAACTGGTGGGGACAGAAGTGCCCTGCAGGTCCCATGCAGGTTCTCCAGCCAGCGAGGCTGGGCTGGGCGCCCATTTGCTGTTCTCTGGCTGTAGCATCCCTCCCGGGACCGTGAAGACAGGGATGGGACCGTGCTTCCGCCTGCAGGACCCACCTGGCCAGGAGCATGAAGCCTGCTCCTCTGTCCCATGGGCTGTGCAGCCACCTCTGGTCCATGCTCGCAGATCTGGCAACATGACCTGTGCGTATCCCTCTGTCCATCATTGTTAAACACCCTCCAGGAATGAGGAGAGGCTCTGTCCTTTGCAGACCTGCCAAGAAGTGGCTTGGCATGAAGGCAGCAAGGCAGAGTGGGTGCCCCAGCATCCCAGCCTCCAGGGATGAGCATGGCCAAGGCCAGAGATACGAGCCATCCCATCCCAGTCAGCACCACCAGTGGGTCCTGCAGAGCTGAGAAAGGGCCAGCCAAGCCAGGTGCCCAGGCAGAAATCCCACACGCTGTGAACATGAATTGCTAATGGCAGCAGTGGGGAAGGAGGGCGGAGGCAATGGAGGACTGTTGGCCCCATCCTTTCTCTCCAGATGAACTGCTGTGAAATCCCCATGAAAGGTGGAAGAGGTGGCAAGAACCCACTCCAGCCAGACCCTTGCACCCACCCTGTGCTACACATCCCCAGTCAGTACCTCTCCTTGATGGAGGATGATGGTGAGGGCTGCAGGATTGTGGAGGAAAGCCCCGGCATCAAGGCATTGTGCAGTGGGAGTGATGGGGAAAGGCTGGCTGGGGGGAGGCAGCCACTTTCTGCAACAGCCTTCAAAGAGTTTTAAGTGTTACTGCTCTTTAGGGCTTCTTCCTCAAAAAAAAAGGAAGGGAAAAAAGGCAATGAGGGAGAGCAATCTCTCAGTGTGGGATGAAAGCGGCCTGTCTTGACTATTTACCCAGCAATTATAAGTAAATCGGTGGTGGCTAACGGGGCCGGTTGCCATAGTGACGATGGGATGGAAGGACCAGCATTTGGTCCTGGCTGCAGCCAATCAGGCTGGGAAGCCCAAGCTGCAATATAAAGTAAAGATTCCCATCTTCCAGCCACGCACTTGCCAAGAAAGGGAAATAGGTTCAAGAGTCGGGGGGAAAAAAGTGCTCCGGACAGCAGCAAGCAAGGCGGCTGCTCCCGTCATGGCGGACTGCGAATGCCCAGGCAGGTGAGAAATCCCAACTCTCCCCATCTCCCCGCTTATTGTTCTCCCACGCCGCGGTCCCCGCTGCTGCCCCACCCCACCCACGCCGCCGCCCCGACCCCCTCGCCCCGGCACCCACAATGAAACCACCCTTCGGGCAAGAGACAAAGAGAGGCGGGTGGAGAAAGGCTCCACCATTCTCCCCAAATTGCCATCGTAGGCCTTTCAAATCAAATTTTGCAAAGCAGCTTCATCAAAGGCCCCCGGCTGAGACGCGCGAGCCCCATATTCTTGCCCTCCCCCAGCAGGTCTGGGGTGGTGCGGCAATCCTACACAAAGTCAGCGCCACTCCAGAAGTGTCTTTGCAAGGAAAAAAAAAAAAGAGGGGGGGAAAAAAAAAGGGGGGGAGATGGAGATAAAAAAAACGCAAGCGAGAAAGAGCGGCGCCTAAATTGCTCGTCGTCTCCCCATCTCATTACTCGCGACTTCTGAGGACGGGTATTTCCAAAGGCTGCTATGAAAGACTTGTGAATGGGGCCCCCCCCGGTATGAGATCAAAGCCCGAGGGATGGGATGGCGGGGTGTGCCGGAGGAGGGGGTGAGCAACGGCAGCGCCGCAGGATGGTGGGGGGGAGCCTTCCTCCCCTGCTGCCACTGCCCTCCATGTTTCCCGGTGTCGCTGCTGCCGCTGCCTGACCCATCTTGCAATGGAGACCAGAGGCGGCGGCCAGAGCCCAACAGCTGAAACCGAGACAAGCAAACTCCACTGGCTCACAGTTTGGCAAGTCTCCCAAAATTTGTGATTAATAAAGGAGCTTATTCTGGCTAGGACCTCTTCGGACACCTCGAATTGCAGATGAGCAGGCGGCTTCCCCATCGCTCGAGCCCACTCCTTGGGTCTCTTCTCTCCCCATGCTGCAGCATCACGAGCCCGGCAGACCACCAGCAGAAGGGCCGAGGACAAAGGCAGGAGGACAGAAGTTGTGCCACTTTCCCTTCCCACTGCCTCCCTTCAAACATGGGCTGCTTTCTTCTGCTCAGTGACAAATTCGACTCTGGGCAGCATTCCCACCACCAGCACCACTGGCAGACGGATGCCCCATGAGCAGCACAGAAAGCAAACTCACAGATGGTAAAATAAGAGAGTCGTGTAGCGTTCAAAGAGACCTTCTATGTCAATTGTTATATTATTAGGTAAACTCTAAGAAGAAAATCTTTTAATCCACTGTGGCTAATCCAGTCCACTTTTGTTGGCCAGGACATATTCAACATCAACAAAAGGCTCTGACCGACGGACACCGGCATACATAATGTATTTATAACTGCAGGAGCCGGCTCGGCAGCAGAAAGAGCCACTGCTTGGGCCAGCAGCAGGGGCCAGGGTGGAGGATTTGCCAGACTTTTATCAGTTTTATTTTCATTTCAAAGAACCCGGCTGATATTTGCACTGCACCACTTACCAGGGAGAGCACAAAGAGGGCAGGGATGTTCCCAGCACTGGCCAGCCTTGAAACCCCACTGGGACCCCACCAGGACACTTGTTCCTCACCTTCCCCCGGGGCCAGTGCAGTGCCGGAGCAGTGGCAGCAGAGAGGGCCGCAACGGCAGGTTTGTCCCATGCCTGGTCTCGGCACATGAACAATTCCCATGGGGAGTTGGCTTCTGGGCACAGCTGAGGTGGCTCCCCCTGAAACAGCTGTCTTGGGCTGGCGGGGACCCCTGGGATTTACCCTGGGAAGGTGCCATTGTCCTGGGATGGGGGAATCACCTTCCCACAAGGATGTGGGATTCAACTGATGCGAGGGAAGAGCTGCAAAGGGCTGGCACCACAAGTTGGAGAGCAGCGTGTGGGTAGACCTTGTCCTCCAAACCCTGGGAAAGCAGAGACCAGAGCCAAGGAACCTGAAAAGCAGATAAAAACCAACGGCAGCAAAGAGCAGGTGGGACATGAGTGCGGACCACGTGGCTACAGCCCAGCTGGTGTGGGGTCTTCTGGCAGGAGGAGCTGGGAGCTGGTGGGACAGAGCTGAGATGGGTCGAGGTGGTAGCCGCAAGCTGCTGTTTGCGGATGCTGGAGGTGAGCAGGGGACACTGGCCACCCAGCTCCTTCAGGCCATAGGTATGTCCCATCCTGAGCAACGGGCTCCCCCAGGGCAGGTGCTGGAGGCCCCCAGGGCAGGGTTGGGTGGGGGCCTACACCTGGTTCACAGCAGGGCAGGAGGGGATGGATGACAAGGCTGGGTCCACAGACTGAGCTGGTGATTAAAAACAGCTGTGAAACACCTGGCTGGATGGGGGCTGGTGGCCATGGAATGAGAATAGGACTGAGCAGAGACCTCAATAGAGCAAGGAACGAGGGTCTCCAGTGGGGATGAGCTCACGGTCCTCCTGGGATGCCACTGAGGCAAAAACATCCTTATTCCCACTGTGGGTAGCCCAGTGCCATCCAAGGCAAATGGCTCAGATCCAGCCATGAGCATCTTCATGGAGACACAGCAATGGAGGGACCAAAAGGGCTTGTTTCAAAGAGCTGAGAAGGCTTGGCCAGGGTTTGGTCCTCATGACAAGGGACAGCAAAGGAGAGGAGCTGTCTCCTAGGGAGGGGTGTCACCATATCCCCAGATGCTCCCTGAGGTGGGCACAGGGTGTTCAGCCATAGTGGTAGTGCTACCAGCCCTGGATGGTCCATCCTGAGACCCACGAAGGAAGCCAAGGGGTGGGGGGTCAGGGATGTGGATGCCACCTGCGAAAGCAGATGCTCTCCAAAAGGCTGGGGCATACTGGGGGCTGCTGGGGCACCCCAACTCGCTAAGCCTTGCTGCCCAACCCAGCCCATTGCTCTAACCATTGTCAAGGCATCACCAAAACTCCTGGCTGCTCTGCATGGTGCACCCAGAGGTCCACCCAGTGCAAGACCTGTCAGGCCAGACCAACACACAAGGAGCACAAACTACCTGTGAGACAGAGGATGGGAATTCAGGCTAAATCATCTGTTTTTATCAGTGAGAAGTTTAATGGCAGGGGCTGGAGAGATTCCCGGCCCTGGGCAACTGCTGAATGTGAGACTGAGCTAAACAGCCTGAGTTAAAGATGTTCAGCGTTGGAGATTTGAAAATATCTCTCCATTGGGAAAAGGGAGCTGTGGACCTCCTCTGCAGGCACCTCTGCTCCACATCTCGCTGCAGGAGAAGGCTCAGGTGGGCTGGGATGGATTGCAGCATGGGTTGGAGTGTCGTGGGAACGCTGCCCCCAAGGTGGTCACCTCCAGACAGCCCATGGGCACTCACCCCACCTCATGGTCCTGGGGGCATCAGAGAAGTGTGGAAACAATCAAAGTCCATGCCAACCTTCTCTGAGAGACATGTTCTTCACAGCATGTCCTTGGCACACTGGGGAAGCTGATGATGCAGGAAGATGCTGAGTCCAAGGTCTGGCAAGACTTGGTGTTGTACATCCACCACAACACAATTTCTTGTGCTTTGCCCAATTATAACTATAAAGGATCCAGATAAAACACATATATGAGGGCTAATTTGCTCATGTTTGCCAGCTGTAGGTTCTCCTGAGGCTGGTTACCATGTCAGCCAACACTTGTCTGTTGAAGGACTTCTGGCAAAGAAGATGCATTAATGACAGAAGGCCCAGCAGGACTGTCAGAGTGGGGAATACATCATCTGGGAGATGACCAAGAAAGCCTGGTACATAGAGGTCAGAAAAGCCAAGGCTGTGGGGATCAGGCTGCTGTCTGCTCCCACCATGGGGGGAAAGCACTGCATAGGCTGAAGGACATATCTGGCACAAGTATGAGTGGTATGAAATTGCTGCAGATGGGCAGGCCAGACACCAGAAGGTGGCTGCATCCCTGCAGAGCAGTGGGTGGCAGCAGCCTCTATTTCCTGATGAGGACAGGGGCTGAAGGGCTGGGAAGCAGCACCACTTTATAGAAGATGGTCCAAGCCTTGGCATCTGGAAAAGATGGGACACAGCAAAGCTTGAGACACCTGCCCAGCTTGACGCTTATGTCTCTGACGAGCGGTTCCTGCTGCCTCCTCCCCAGAGGAGAGGGCCGTGGGGTACTCGTGACTGCTAGCCCACCTCTCCCGCGGCTCCCAGCCATCCTGTCCCACAAAGGACTTGGCTCTGCTGTGGTTCATCTGCCCACTCTGGCATGGGAAGGAAAAAGGATTTTAGGAGAGAGGCAGCCTGGGGTTTCATACCCAGGGAAGAATACTACCAAGTGGAGAGCATGAGCAGAAAGGGGACACTGATGGTCCCAGAAGTGCTGGCAGAAAGGGATGGGGAATCTCATGGCTAACATTCAGCACCCTGGAAAGTTTGCCTTGGCTGTGGAGCACGTCTTGAACACCTCCAAAAACAGAGACCGCCCACTTCTCCGAGTTTCCTCCCACAGTGAATGATTTTGTGAGCAATTTCTCTGGTTCCGTGTCAGGACGATTCTGATGCTTTTCACATCTCGATGAAGGAAAGCCTTGAGGTGAGTCAATGCCAATATGATCTCCTGGGCTGAGCTTGTGCTGGGGCAGCTAAAGCAGCAGAAGAGTTTGAAGAACCCTTCTATAAAAGCATGAATAAATGGCACTCACTGAGCACCCCCAGCTCATCAGCTGTGACCCAGCACAGCATCAGTTTGCTAATGAGGAGCAGCAAAGCCTGCACTAGCCTGCCCACCCACACAGCCTCCTCCCACTGCCACAGCCCCACCAACCCTGGCACATTTGGATGTCCCCAGCTAGTCTGCAGATATCCAGCCACGACAGAGAAGGAACGAGAATAAGGCCCTCCTGCTGCACCAGGGCCTTCTCCTTGTCCCATCTCTGCATTTTTGCTTTTCTCTGCAGAAGGAAGCAGGTAAACTCCAGGGTCACTGCTGGGCTGGGTCCAGCATCTTGGCTTAACTGGTCAGGACCTCAGCAGGCATCCAGCAGTGCAGAGCCTCTCCTGGTGCCACGCCTAGGACCTCACTCCCACCATGGAAGAGGAACCCTGCAGAGAAACCTCCTTTCCCAGAGGTGGTGCAGCCCTGCTGCCCTGGTTGGGTGCTGGTGACGGAGCAGTGCAGGGGTCCCATCCACCAGCTCAGCCAGGAAGGTTGGCCATTGCTGGGGAGAAGGGTGCAGGATGGTTGCTCTGAGGAAAGGCCACCACACAGGGGAGATAGCAAAGGAGGGCAACCCCCACCCGAGGCTGGAGGGTTTAGAGGTGCTGCTGGGAAGCAGGAGGTTGGGAAAGGGGTGCTGGAAGCTGGAGTCCCAGCAGGGGTAGGGAGAGATGCCAGAAAGGTCTGTGGCTGTGTTACCAGAGAGCTGGAAGAGCAGAGGGCTCCCAGAAGTGCTCTGCCAGGACTAGGGGTCCCCCAGCTGGGGCTGGCTTGTCCCCCTGGCCTGGAGCAGAACCTGGTCCCTTGGTGCAGCACACCGTGCCACAGAAGAGCCCAGCGAGGACTCTGGCCGGCAGGGTGTGACTTCCCATGAGCGCAGCTGTCCTGCCTGCTGGTGGGCAGCCACCAGAAGCCTGTTACTGGCAATTAGCTGCAAACAGCTTCCCAGCCCAGCTGCTGGCCTGCCTGAGCACTCAGAGCTGATCTTTTCCAGGACACAGCATCTTTCAGAGGAGCATCTGGGGCATCTAATGCCCTGTCTAAGAGGCATGAAGCAGCAAGGAAAACCACTCTGCAGGAGAAATAAAGGGTGAAAATGCCATGGGGCTGCCCTCAGCAGCACCCAATGTGAACACAAGGATCCTTTGCCCCAGCCAAGGTCTGGCTGGGTTTTGGACTGGTGCACACCAGCCACAATCTCAGCTGCTGTTGTCACTTCATGGTCTGGGAGCTGTCCTGGAGAAGGACATGGTGAGCTGAGACCTGAACTGTACTTGTCAGGTGTGTGTGCAGGCAAAATGATTTCCAGAATTTGTCCTGGGTGCATAAGTGTTTCTGAGGCATCCTCACAAGCCTCACCGTACCCAGCAAAGCTGCCCATAACCCCATGGGCCACTAGGTGGACTCACAATAAACCAAAATTGCATGATAGAGAGTTCATTGACCATCTTCCACATCTCTGGAAAGAACCTCATCAAAGCAGATGCACCATCAGTGAGCCTCATCCCAGGCAAGAGCTGAAAAATCAGCAGCATGCATCCAGCTGGCCACCACCTCGTCACCAGATGTTGGCCAAAACATGGTCAATAGACCTGACTTATCACAAAACTTTTTGACAGCTCCCTGGGAGACCTGACCCTCCAGGATGGGTGAGCCAGGAGTGTGGGGACAAGCACTTGCTCCCCAAGCCAGATTGCTGATAGGGATCATATCAAAACACTCAGGCTGGAAGTCTGCAAGGCTGTAGAACAGACATCAAGACATCGCTGAGCTTGCTTTCACCAGCCAGGCTAGTGATCACACCTAAACCAGAAGATCTCAGTGTTGCAAAACAGATCTGCAAGAGCGTAACAACTGATATTTCTAGCAGGACTCTTGGTATCAGCCTTCCCTTAACCCCCTGTAGCCCAGCTGGTTGGGATCACTGATGGCTGGATAAAGGAGATATGCCTCTCCCACCAGGATCAAACAGGTTGAATTAATATGGGCTGCTCTGGGACAAACCTGCTGGCAGGGACCAGCTGTCTCAATGCAGGTGTTGACTATGTGAGCCACCAGCCGCACCCTGCATTCCTCCCTGGGTGGGGACAATGCCCACTGTGTGCCTACCTCATCCCATCCTGCTGCAGGGATGCCAGAGCAGCAGCTGCAGAGGGGGAACGAGCAATGCTCTGGGGCAGGTGGGTGAACCCTGGGTCTGCAGTGGGGCTTGGGGACCAGGGACAGGGACATCCCCCCATCCCGCCTTCCCAATGCCACTGCTCCCTCCTGCCCTGGCTCTGTAAGGTGGGACCATTTCTGTAGTGCTAACTGCTCCAGAGCCCCCGCACTCAGGGATGGGACAGTCCCAGGATGGCTTGGGGCAGAGCAGAGCCCGCTCCAGACTTCTCCATCTCATGGAGGGCCAAGATATGAAGTGTGTCCTTTCAGGACCATGGGAGCAGGACTCCCTCCTGGAGGTGGGCACTGGAGGGTGTGCCCACCTGGCCTGGCTCCCCTGCAAGCATCTCTTGGGCAGGGTGGTCCCAGCAGGGATGAGCTGACATCTCTTCTCTCTGCAGAGCGGTGCTGCTGGGATGTGCATGGACGGTGTCCCACCTCCAGCCCCCCGAGAGGAGCAGCGAGCCTGGTGGTCTGGAACATGGAGAGGCAGGCATGCGGGGCACAGGCCTGGGGCGGACCCCAAAGGTGGGTGTGGGAAGGCGCATGGGGTGGGACATCACATGGGGGAGCCTGCCTTCACTGGCCAGTGATGAAGAACATTGGGCATCGGCGATGCTGGCCAAGTGTGTGCGTGATGGCTTTTGGCAGAGAGGATTGATCAAAACCGGGGGAGTCACAGGATCTCAGACACAGCAAGGGTCTGGCAGACTCTCTGCTCTGCTAAACATGGGCAACTCTTCCTCAAAAGTGGCATAGGAGCCAGGTAGTAGGCCAGGGGGATGCTGAGGTCCTGGCGCTGGCTCGTGCATTTGTCTCCTGCACCATGGCCCAGAGCAGCAGCACTGGCTCCTTGCCCGGGCTGGGCTGGGGCACTTGTTCATCCTCACCACTGAGCAGGGATGGGCTCAGCAGCTGCCCAGTGCCCACTCCCATCCTGAGCAGCATCCCAGAAGCAGCTAGGTCCCTGCCCAGGTGATTTCAAAATTGAAGGACTTGAATTTCCACCTTAAATCTCACTTTTAGCCTCAGTCCCACACCTTTTGTTGTAGGTTTTATGCAACCCCTAGCACATCATTGGACGGTCCATTCAATTACAGACAATTTTCTAGAAGGAGATTGCACTTACCCCAAGGCATTGTCACTGTGTGAAAGAAATAGCTGGCCAGCTATTGGGTAATCAGCTCATCCGGCATGAACTCACCTGTAACCTTTTTTGGGAGAAACACCAGGTTTAGGGGCTCTGTAATCTGGCAGGGGAAGACAAAGCTGAGCTGAGGAAAGGAGGCTGATGCCAGGGCAGGGAAAAAGGGAAACATCAAGCAGGGATGCTGTCAGGGCTGAAGGCAGAACAAGACCCTGGGGAGAACAGATCAGGGTGCCAGGACGCTACAGAGGCTCTGGGTAATGCATCATGGGGCTTCCCTCTGCTGTACAGGCATCTGCACCACCACAGGCAAATGCTGGCAGCTGCAAAAACTGCTGGTCCAGGCCCTCCTGCCCTTATGTTCCTGGAAGGAGGCCACCCTGGCTGGAGGGCTGATGTTTTTCTTATTTGTCACGTGAGCAGTAAAACCTTTGCCCCATCCACCCACTCCAGCCCTGTACCTGTGAGGAGGGAGGCCTGGGGACCCCTGGCAACCCTGGGGATTTGCAAGCAAGCACCCATATGGGAATGGGAATGGATTGGGAAACTGGGATGATTTTGCTGGAGGGGAAGAACCCCAGCGCCCAGAGCAGCTGAGCCCCACACTCTTCACATCTGCCCAGAGCAGCAGGCTCAGGCATGGGCTTTATAAAAGAGCAGCATCTGAGCAAAAAGGCACAAGTTTTGTGTCCAAATGGTGTGCCACCCTCTTTGACAAGCACTAGAGGCAAATCCAAGGCAAGCTGACAAATTTGGGTGTGTTTGCCTCTTTTGAGGTGGGGAATCCAAAACAGGAGGTATGTCAGGCTGCCCACAGGACCTGCACCATGGGGACTTGGAAAGCGGCTCCTGCTGCTCCGCGGATGTCATTGGGGGCTGACATTGCCAGGATGGGGAGATATCTTTAGACCAGTGCCCCCTACAAGAAGGGATGCCATGTGTTTGCATTGCCCGCTTCAGCTTTCACCCCCAGCTCATTGCACAGGTGCCCATGGGCATCCTCGCTGCCCATGCTCTGTCCCTCCCGGCCTGGCAAGGCAGGAGCTCCCAGCCCTTCCATACCCCTGGCTGCTTCTCTGCTTTGTTCTCCTGCCAGCCATGTCCTGTGGCTCTGCTTGCTTGCCACCGCCACAGCAGTGCCACTGGGCTGCAGGTGTCTTGTCCCAGTTGGGCTCTTCAGGTTGCCCTTGGTTACTGGTGCCACAATGCCAATACTTTTACTTTGACTGATAATACATTTTCTTCCTTCTGCTTTGCAAGTGGCATCTTGCAGTGGTCCAAGAGAGAGCTATCAGCCTTTTCCACCACGGGACATTTTTTTCTTGGAAGCCACTTCTGCTATCACTGCTCAGGTAGTCATACCCCAACTCGTGCCACAGAAATGAGGGTGGTCCAGGCACGAGGAGGGGATGTGGTACGCAGATGGTCCCTCTGAGGGTGAGCTGCCCTTTGCCTCCACCAGCAATCAGTTTAGGACCTCACACTTTGGGGTATTTCTAGTTGTCTTCCAGTTTCAAAAAGGTTTTCAAATAAAACCAAAATTCAGTACCATTTAAGACCTTGCAGGGTCCTTTTAAATCACAGCCAAAGGTTGAACAGCACCATCTAGTGCGCTTCATCCTGAAGCTGCCTGCACCAGAGGGACACCGGCTCTCACCCTCACACATCTCTGCCGGTAGAAAGGTACTCTGGATGCTAACAGCCCACCAGCTGTCAAACATCACCACTGGGTCAGGCCCACCTTGCTTTGGGGAAGCTGGTGAGTCACTACAAAAAGGAGAATTCATTTGAGGTTAATATTGTCAGTACTGAAGCTGAACCAAGCACTCTCAGCCTCTGCAGAACTGATGCTGGAAGGCTTGCAGCTCCCAAGCCAACCTGGCAGGGAACTGACGGTGCTAGCAGAAAGCATCCCTTTGTAGCTCTGAGAGATAGGAGTGAAGGGCTTGCAGGGAGGCTCTGCAAATCGCACCATGCAACCATTGTGTGCACAGTGTCAGGCTGCTTGGATACAGCCCCAGGCCCTTTAGACCAAAGGCTGAGAGCAATTCCTATGTCACTAGCATTTGCTGGCTCTTCCAGGCAGAAATGAATGTGTGCATCAGGAGCTGGGAAGCGTACAGCATCCCAGGCTTGCACAGGGAATAGTCTTGGCTGCAGGCTGACATGAGGTCTGCACCAAAACACTGCTGCATCTCAGCTGTGGCAGTTTTGGGGAGGAATAAGGCAGAACCACGCTACCAACTGATGAAGAAGGGAGAAATGACCCGGTCTTGTTCATTGGTCCCTTTTTTGATAGACCTCGCAGGCTGATTCCCCTGCAAGGGGATGCTCGGTTTAGTTTTTCACCTGTTTGATATCCCCAGGTAAATCTGGAAGTAGCTGATGTTGGCCCTTGGGAAAGCACATGGACCAGGCTCCTCGGTGTGGGTGAAATGAGGTGTGAAAGGCAGGGAGGGGGCTCCAGAGGGACCCTGAGGCTCTCCCAGCCCCGCTCAGCCCTGCTAGAGGACCAGAAAATTGTGAGACATTGGGAGGGCTTGGCATCAGCCTGCAGGGAATTTGCCTCCTCCAGCCCACAAAGGGGCAGCTGCCTTTGCTGGACAAGGCAGCACTGGCTCCACTTTCTCTGGCTCAAGGATGGAACGTACACACAGTGATCCTGGGTGGCTAGAAGAGACCCACTGGCTGGGCTGGAGCTGGTTTCTCACCCCAGGCTGTGTCCCCTGAGCTGGGAGAATGCAGCTGGGAGCTGGTGGGTGCAAACGAAGCCCCTGGCACTTCTCTCCCCACCCTGGCCCAGCCTGGCCCCGAGGAGGAAAAAGCAGCCCTGGGGCACACCAGGCCCTGGCACTTCAGCTACCTGCATCCTGGTGCACCCAAATTCCGCACACTCACCCCCTCCACCCCCCACTTGCCACAGAGAAATCTATCTCTGGTTTCTCATGCAAACTTAGAGCGGGCCATGAAATCTTGCTGGGCCTTTCTCTGGGAGATGAAAAGCTCTCTTAATGCCTGATCGTCTCTCACCCATGAAGCTGCTTAAGCACTATAATCGAGGCATCTCTGGGCCTCCTTTGAACTAGCTAAGGAGGCTGTGGTTCTCAGGCATCCCCCTGCAAAGCAGGGATCAGTTTTAACTCTTCTCCACCATCTAATTTCTCAGCAACCTTTCTGAAATGCAGATGCTGGTACCCTTTTTGCTGTAGCACCCAGCTCAGTCCTGGCCAGGACATCCCCCGTGGGGAGTCTGTTGCTCCCGCCCTGTCCCTTGTGTCTCCTAACTGCCCCCCACCCCCCAGCCCCAGCACATCCTTGGCAGAGCGTGGGTTTCCAGCAGAAGGGCCCTGTGCTCAGCAAAGGGATCCTAATGCAGCTGCTCAGATTCAACCATGTTTTATTTGCCCAGGACTCAGCTTCTGAAGCTTTCTACAGCTGTCTTGACCTCGTCCATGTCTCCTGCCCCTCTCATTTCCCTGGCCCCGGCATTTTTCTCAGCAGGGCTTTTTAATCTATTTCTAGACCATTGATGTAAGTGCTGAATAGCACCGGGCTTCCCATCCAAGCCCCGGACACCCACTGAGAGTGCTCCCATTCTGCAGGGATTCCCCATTGATGGCTGTTTGTTTGCCAGCTCCCAGCCCCTTTAAGGTGTCTCTCTTGATGTTGTATTGTGCTAATTTTTAATCAGAATACTATATGGATTAAGTGACATGCCTGAAGAGTCCAGGTCTATTATTTCTATGCCATAGCCTTTATCAGCCAAACTTGTAATCTCCTCAAAGGATGACATCAGAGTTTGACAAGAGCTATTTTCTAGAAACCAGGCTGATTGCATTAATTATATTCCCATCCTTTAATTCTTTACCAGCTGAATCCCACATGAGCTTTTCTAGTATTATGCCTGAGATCAGTGTGGCACTGCTACATGTAAATCAGCTCCAAGCATCATTCACATGAAAGAGCGCAAAGAGCTGCACCATCCTGCTGGGCTCTATGCCGGGGCAGGAAGGGGAGTGCCACCGCCCAGGGTGAACTTCTGTGCGTTTCAGAGAGCTGGGAAAAAATGCTGTATGTTTCTGAAAGTGTTGCCTAAATGCACGGAAACAGGCACATATGGTCGAATAATTGCACCAAAACCCAGAAACTATCCCTATCTGAAATCTTTCTGAGTTGTTTCTGATTTTTAGAGGACTGTCTTGGGGCTTGCTTGCGTGTTCAGCTTTCAGGATGGTACCTGGGGATCTGCCTAGCTCAGTCCCAGGGCTGAGGCTACCATCACTTTCGAGGGAAGAAACAGTCTTTGCATCTCCCCATCAAGCTACTCTCGTTTGGTCTCTGCATCTGGTAATCCTTCTGCAACGTCCCCCGTCACCCTGGGTCAGCACTGCACACTCAGTGCCAGCGCACCCTGCCTGGCCAGAAGCTCCCTCTCGGGATAAGACACGCTCCCCACCGCCTTTCTCGGGAGTCTCCATGTTGTTTGACCCATTTCAGTCCATACAGTGCCACCTCTTGGCGAGTCCCCTTATTTCTTCCCGCCGCCAAATTGCCCTGCTCAGAGAAGCGGGAGACACGCTGCGGTTTCTAAACCAGCTTTAGTTGTTCGTGGAGGCAAGAGCTGCTGGTGGAGCAGCCGCCGCACTTGTCCATCCCCGGGCCCACTAGTGTGCGGTCTTTCCCGAGCAGAGCTTGGCTGAAGACACTGTCGTTCAATCCTGCACGGAGCAGTAGAGGCCCGTGGCAGCTTTGAGGGTGGCTGCCTTTCCCTGACGAGCCGAGCCAAGCCAGGCCTTGGCGGTCTCCAATGCCTAACCCTCTTCCAGGTTGTCCCTGCCCGGGATGCTTGGAGGACCTCCGGTGGGCTCCTCTTGGCCAGAGCAAGACAGAGCCCTGGAGCTGCTCAGCCCTTGGGCGAGGCGCCAGCCCAGCTGGGGCTCTGCTGGGAACCCTCGGCGCCCTGCCCGGACCCTCGGCCATGTGCTGGGGGCTCCGCGGGGCTCGAGGCCTCCTGGGGCGGGGAGCCGGCCTAAGCCTCCCCGCCGGCCGAGCAGCGAGCGGTAGATGCCGGGGCCGCTGCCTCCCGCCTGGCCCCCGCCTGCCCTGGCCCCCCCGGTGTGCCCCAGTGCCGCCTCCCCCGGGCCGGGCCGGGCCGGGCCCGGCCCGCTCCGCCCCCGCGGCCGGGTGCCGGTCCCGCAGTACCGTCCGGGGGCGCGGGGGGCGCGGCTGAGCCGCTCTCCCCGACGCTGGGAAGGCAGCGGCGCAGGCGGAGCGGAGCGGTGCGGGGCTCGCTGCTCCTCTCTCCCTGTCGCCGCCACAAGCCAGCGGCCGCGGCCATGGGCGTCCCGGGCCGCCCGCTTTGTGCCGCCGCCCCGCCGCCGCCCGCCGCCCCGTCCCGCCGTTGCTGAGCCGCATGGGCCGGGCCCCGCGCCGCCGCCGCCGCCGCTGCTCCGTGCGGGTGAGTGAGCGGGGAGGCGGCCCCGAGCCCAGGCCCTGCGCCGAGGCCGCGCCGGAGGCCGCCGCCGGGCGGGAGGAGTGGGGCCGCGGCGGGCGCCGCCGAGCTGGCTAGGCCGCCCTAGGCGCGGGAGGGCGGGGGGTGGGCGGCCACGGGCCGGGCCGCGCCGCGGAGGGCGAACACGGGGCTGGCGGCGGCGGCGGCGGCAGCGGGGGGGGTCCACCCGGCTCGCCTCCCCCGAAGTTGCCCGGGGGCGGCGGGGGGCCCGGCGCGGTGCCCTGTCAGCGCCGGGGCCCCCCGCGGAGCCTGCCCAGGCCCGGCGCCTCCCGCGGGGCGGCGGGGGCCCGGCGGCGGGGCTGTCTCTGCCAGGGGCCGTGAGGCGGGGGGTCCCCCGGGGGTAGAGGGGCCGCCGGGCGCATCCCTCGTCCCCGCTGTCTCTGTCCGGAGCTCCCCTGCTCTCGGCGGGATCCCCCAACCCCGCCGGGACGAGCGGCGGGAGCCGCTCGCCGCAACAATGACCGACATGGCTGAGGGACCGCTGCCCCAAGGGGGGCTGCCCCAAGTGGGTCCCCAGCACCCAGGCAGGGGTAGCTGGGGACCTTCACCGGGGAGGTGGGTGCGAGCCCCAGTGCTCTCATCCATAAGCGAAGTGAAAACGACACAGAAACGCATTATGGTGCAAAAAAACCCAGCCCCATTCCGTGGTGCCAGGGCAGCGGCTGCATGCTGCGGGCAGCTTGGACCGCGAGGGCGGCACTGGCTCCTGTGGCTGCACGGCACAGGTTGGGCACGCAGGGCCCGGCCGTGCTCGACGGCAGCTCTTGGTCTGGCTGAGCTTATTTTGCGATGTGCAGGTGGGCTGTAAGGACGGTACGGCATAGGTGGCGGTTCTTGGTTCAGCGGGGAGAGGGAATGGGGGGAAAATGGCAAAGCATCCCGACGATGCATTCATTGTAGTGGGGTGAGCTTTGAGAGGGAGGCCGAGGTAAAATGCGTCTTCCCTAGTATGTTTTCACATGCAATTGGGTCAAGGCAGCGCAAGGAGTAATTTGTTGGGCAGTTGGTACTTTGCAGTACTGGGGGCTTTGAAGCTGATTCTGTTTGTAAAACAAGACTTTTGCTACTGTCGTTAAACCATGAAGTTGCCTTGTAGAGCAGCAGAAGTCTTGGCCCAGGGATTGGCCTTGCCCTCCTTCCCCTATGCTTCCCATACTCCGCATTGACTTGTTGGTCTTATTTAAAAACATCGTACTTGATCAGATTTCCTTCTTGAGGTGGTTTTCTCATCTGCTTTTGATGACCTGAAGTTTTCCCAGGCTTGCAGCATGCAATGTTGTTGGCGTAAATGAACCTTTTCTCAACGGCCTGTCTACGAAAACCAGTGCCAGACCTGAGCTCCTGTGCTAACATGCCCATTTGAAGCAAGCATGCAGTCCGGGTGCCCAAAATATTGGGGTTAATGATGCATCTGGATTTCCCTGGAGTTAGACAAGGCGACACAGCGTATTTCTAAAATGCAGAGATTTGTGAGGAATGTGGTGCTGGTATGTCACTTGAGCATATGAAAGTCGCCTGTGTTTGATTAAGGTGCAGTCTCGCTTTCGGAACTAACTGGATATTCTTTCAAAATATTTTTTTCACAAGCCTTAAATTCCTGTTTGGGGATGAGAATTTGCTAGATCGGTGGCCACATAAAAACATGCTACCTTAATATGACCTGGTGCATGTGCTGTCCAGGTAGGCTGTGTAGAGGAGTTAATGGCAGCACAGAAGATGGTATGTGTCCTGTGGCACCACGTGGTACCTGAGTATAGATGTCTTGGATGTGGAGACTGCAAGATCCCAGGGTCTGTAAAACCACTAGTGTTGTGAAATTGGCTGCTGTTCTAGCATAGTGCCAGCTATAGTATCAGTGATGCTAAATGCTGAATGTAAACTTTTGGTATA
The DNA here is from genome assembly GCF_949628215.1 of Phalacrocorax aristotelis. Lineage (NCBI taxonomy): Eukaryota > Metazoa > Chordata > Aves > Suliformes > Phalacrocoracidae > Phalacrocorax > Phalacrocorax aristotelis. Next base: position 26,552,877 of record NC_134285.1, on the reverse strand, counting down.
TTCTGTAATTGTCATTTTTAGAGGGTGCCCAGTTTGAGCCTAGTTCTCTGCTCTCTGAAGTTGCTGAGAGGCTTGCCATTGATTCTGCTGAAAAAGAGGTGTTAATACAGTAAGGGTGCAGAGCAAAACTAGTGGTTTGTAATCTTAGAGTGTTTATCTACAGCGATACTCACTTTTTACTTTTTTTCTCATCTGTTTCAGCCAAACAAACTCATTCACCCTGGAGCTACAAATATTGGTGACTTGAGATTTGACCTCATTCTCCACTATTCCTGCACAAGCAAGGACCAGAAAAATGAATATCCAGGGGAAAGGCTTCCCCTTGGACCTTGGAGGAAGCTTTACTGAAGATGCTCCAAGGCCACCGGTTCCTGGTGAGGAGGGGGAACTTGTGTCCACGGATCCAAGGCCAGTTAGCCATGGTTTCTACTCTGGTAAAAGCGACGTGGTTAGAAATGAGACGTCCACAGCAACACCAAGGCGCTCTGATTTGGATTTGGGGTACGAGCCTGAAGGGAGTGCTTCACCAACTCCACCCTACCTGAAGTGGGCCGAGTCGCTGCACTCCTTGCTGGATGATCAAGACGGTATCAACCTCTTCAGGACTTTCCTGAAACAGGAGGACTGTGCGGATCTCCTGGACTTCTGGTTTGCCTGCAGCGGCTTCAGGAAGCTGGAGCTGTGCACGTCTAATGAGGAAAAAAGACTCAAGCTGGCAAAAGCTATTTACAAAAAATACATCCTCGACAACAATGGCATTGTGTCCCGGCAGATCAAACCAGCCACAAAAAGCTTCATCAAAGACTGCGTCATGAAACTGCAGATTGACCCTGACATGTTTGACCAGGCCCAAACAGAGATTCAGTGCATGATAGAAGACAATACCTACCCTTTGTTCCTTAAGTCAGATATTTATTTGGAATACACAAGGACAGGTGGGGAAAGTCCAAAAATTTATAGCGATCCAAGCTCAGGGTCTGGGACAGGTAAAGGGCTACCTGGTTATCTGCCAACTCTGAATGAGGATGAGGAGTGGAAATGTGACCAAGACGCCGAGCCTGAGGCCAGCAGGGACTCAGCGCCTTCCAGCAGGCTCACCCAGAAGCTGCTTCTGGAGACGGCCACCCAGCGCGCCGCCTCAGCTCTACGATACAGTGAGGGGAGGGAGTTCAGGTAGGCGAACGCCAGGGCAGCGTCCCTCCTGCAGGGTGCCTCCAGGGGCTGGATTGTGGAGCTTCCGCCGGGGTGATGGGAAGCCTTGGAGGGCCTTGGGTGGTGGGGAGCAGCATCCACGTTGGTCTGGGATGGTGTTGTGCAGGCGCTTTGGTGGAAAGCAGAGCTTTATTTGAAAGTAGTCACAGGTTATTTTAAGGGTGTCTTTGGCTGTAGTTGTCTGTTTGCCCCGAATCACCCCTGCAGCCTGTTCATGACCCGGGGAAACTGCTGCTGGACGTAGTCTGGAGGCAGGTTGGGCTTGGTGGGCAGTGCAGAGCCATGGGAAGTCCTCATGCATATTCAGGGAGTCGAGTGAGCTGCAGCTCCAAGTTAGCTGTAGCCTGCACCAGCAGCAGGTCAGGATTCAGTTACAGGAACACAGGCGAGTACAGCTCGTGGTAAAACTTCTTGTAAATACACCAGGAAATTTTTGTGATGAGCCAGACCTAGAGGCTGCAGGAAGCTTGCAGGAGATACCCTCACCTCCGTAACGTTTATATGTGTCAAACTGGGTTCACAGAGCTCCCTGAAAATGTTGCTGCTCCACACATGAGATTACCAGCACTGATTTCCAGTAGTGTCAAAGTCGGAATCACTGAATCTAGTTAAAAGGATTCTCTGGTGCAGTTTTTCCTTTCATCAGAGTAATTGCTGGGGTTTTTAACTGGAGGAGTTGCAGTTTTGCAGCCTGTTTTTTTTTTCTGGGTCCCCCACCCACTTTCAGCCAACATGGATTTTGAAACTTGCTGAGAGCTCAGTTAAAATTCCAGACAATTAACTTAGCAGGGAGCTCTCTGGGATCAATAAGCGTGTGTGTGTCTAACCCTTGCTGAATCAACAGAACCCAGCCAGAACACATTCCTACTTTTTTTTTTTTTTTAAATAAAATCTCCTTGTTTTAAGACCTGCTTAGGCTAAAATCTGACGCTTTGTGAAGATTACGAAATGAAGTAGTTGAACTGTCCTCTTCAAAGCTGCCTGCCTTATGAAAAGCATTTCTGTGTTTAATCTCTCTCGGCCGTCCCTTTAGTCTGGCAGCTGGAAACTGCGCACAGTCTCGGTGCCTTTCAGCTGGTGAAATGTTTTCGGTTTGATTCTTGTTTTCTTATAGATTTTGAGGGAGGCTTGTTGCATGTGGAACTCTTGGAGGGGAATTCATGTGGATTCCTGCTGTTTTAATCAGGAGTCAGAAAAACAAAATCCCAGGGTCCTGGGATTTTCTCATGGAGTTAATAAAAACCTGGAATGTTTCCTGAAGTGCATTTTCAGTGAGTGGTCAGGTACTCACCAAAAGCAAAGGATTAGAAAAGTCTATGATTTAAGTAACTTTTTATTTAAGTGATAATGGCTTTAAGATTGGAAATAACTTATTTGAGGTTCAGCTGTGTTTAGTTTCCTTACTAACGCAGGTAGCAAAACCTGTATGCAACATTGTGCTTCTCAGCTCCGGCTTCAGAAAAAAATGCACTTTACCATTATCTGAATATATTTGTGCTAGATTTTAAAATGGTTTAAGAAATGTGATGTGAAATAAAAGTGTTTTGGAGTAGAGGTCCTCAGTCTTAGGCATTTTCATACCAGATTGGAACAACATGAAATAAATCTTTACCTGGGGGATGAAGGTCAGAAAAAATGCATTACTATTAATTTGTAGTGTCCAACAGCCTGTCATTGTGGCTACTGACACTCCATTGACCTGTTGGGTAGGAAGGCACAGAAACATTTACCATTCTTGCCGGTGCAGGAGTCATTTCTCAGCCTGGAGGAACTGAAGATAAGTGATTATTTTACTTTTCAAACATCGGTATGTCAGCTCCAGTAGCATCCAGAGCATCACAATGGAAGATGCTACCGAACTGCATAATCTCTGCATTTTTTTCATTCTAAAAAATCTGCTGAGATACCAGTTTGAGGTGATTATTCCTTTTTTTGCAGGACCTGGTGGTTGAATTGACTTACATCCTGGATGTTGTATGGCAGTAGCTGTCTTGAATAAGCTGGTTTTTTAATTATAACATCTTCATCCTGCAGACCTTTTTGTTCATTTACTTTCTCACCTGAGTAAGAGTATTGGAAGCCAGCAGAGCTACTTTGTAGCAAGAAGCAATAGCTGTGGGCAGCATTTGGAAGGCTGGGTCCAAATTTATTTTGATAATTTCCACAAACCTTTTTTTGTTTTGCATATGTGTGGAAGAATTTCTAGTTTCTGTTCTTGAGGGGATGTTAAAATAAGCTGTTTTGCATTATATTTGAGGGCCTGTTTAATCTTCCCAAGATTGAACTTCTATTCCTTGGCTTCCATGGAAACCCTAAATAAAGAGGAATCTGAGCATATGCAATAGAAGTACTACTCTGATAGCAAATGAGCATCTTGAATCGGCTCCAAATTTTTTGCAGCAGAAAGTTCATAAATCTTGATGCAGTAGCTCTGCTCTCAGGAGGGCAAACATAAAAAATTCCTCAAACACCAGAAGGCAACCTGTTATTAGTGTTGGATATTTTGAAGGTGTTCAAATGTGCATGCGTATGTGAGAATATCCTGACGCCAAAAGCATTGCCGTTACCCACTGTGTTTTTGTATGCATAGGAAAAGGCCAACAGTCATTATAGTTAGGCTCCTGCAAATTAATTGGACATTCGTTATGGATCAGTGAACTTCAAAGAGGGTAACCCCCAAAGATCTTGGGCATTAACTCGCAGCTTCCGAAAGTGACACTAACATGGTTGTGAGGGTGGCTAAATCGTTCATTAACCTTCTTCTGACATGCTGGGATGGCGTTCCTCAGATCCAAAGACCAGAAATTAAACCTGTGCCTGAGAACTGCCCTGCAGCCTGGTTTTCGAGTGCTCCAGGAAAACACACACATCTTAAAAAGCTGGAAATCTGGTGTTTGGTGTTGAAAGGTTGCAGTTGTGTCTTTTGTCAGGGTGGGTTTCTTCTGCCATCTCATTAGCTTTGCATCAGAAGGGGTTCCCCTCCCACTCCCAGAGTGCTGGGGAGCAGCACTCACAGCTGTTGTTTACTTTCTTCCCGTGGCAAGAATATATGGTGTTTCGTGTGAGCAGCTCTGCTTTCGTCTCTTCTGAAAGACCAGCAAGCTGGGAGATGTAGGTTGGTTCTGCCAGTTGTTTTGGGTTTTGACCTGTGTCATGAAGTGCAAAATGCATTAAAAAGGAGACCTGGAGGATGGTAATGAGAGGACATGTGGTGGTAGGTGAGGTCTCCAGTTGTTGGACAGTGGGGAATATTGTGGCGGAGCTGATAGGTGTGGATGGAGAAATTTGCTAATGGGGGCTTTGATGCACATGTGGTTTGTGGTTTGTTGTGGTGTGTGTTTTTTTTGTTGTTTTTTTTAAGTAAGCTGGCTACATGATCTAAGCTTTAATTTCCAGAGCACTGAGCTGACTAAGCTCATGGTGTTTCACAACTGTTGGTGGTTCAAATGCAAAGGATGGGTGACGTAGTTCTCCACTGGGGCTGGTAGAAATCACCAGGAGAGTCGTTATGCCTGTGCCAACGTACTGGCAGCCTCCCTGGGCACACGTGAGAGCAGCTCTCCTCAAAACACAGAGTGAGCACACCATCATCACAGGGTGTGCAGAGGAAGCAAGTGGAGAAAAAACTGAAGGAGCTTTTAGAGGTACGTGACAACCTCTGGTCTGAGACAGTGCAATGACAAACTGTAACGTAGAGGGGAATGGTGTACGCTGGTTCAGGGAGGACGTGAGATTTCTCCATTGCTTAGGCAGCATAAAAATGGTCCAGCAGTTAGAAGCTGGACCGCATGAGTGGAAAACTGAGGATGCAAAATCACAAATGCTATGCAGGAGTAGTCTATGTTTAGTAATTCAAGGCATGCATTACTGTCTTACTGATGGTTCTTTTAACTGGAGAAGCAGCATGGACGTCTTGGAGCTTCAAGAGAGGTTGGTTGCTGGAAAATAGCAGCTACTGAATGTTATCTGTGTACGTAAAGGCAGAAGGAAAAGTTTTGGATGCTTAGCTTGACTTAGCTAGAATTAAAATTGCTGGGCCAGTAAAGCCACTTGTCATCAGTAAAACCCTATTTGGAATCTGTGGCTATTTCCAAATTTAAAGAAAATAAGTTCTAGAAGAATAGTTTTGGTTCTGCATTGTTCTAGAGAGAAGTTAGTGAGCCTAATGGGGAGGTAGGATCTGATGCTAATAGCACTAACCGGCAATTTAGTGACTCCAGTGCTGTAAGACATACAGGGCAAAGACCGATGGTGGTTTTGCACAGAAGTTACGCCAGCTTTTTTAAATATGTTGTTAAGCTGATGAAACTTCTGCATGGAAATGCTTATATTAACAGTGTAAAGTATTTATACTGGTGGTTGCCAAGTTTTAAAATGGATTTTATTTGAAGAATACCTTTTGTGCCCATAGCTTTGCCTCTACACAAATCAAGATGAAGTGGTCTATTTGTTGTCTGGTTATGGATCAGTGCTTTGGCGTCTTTTTAAAGACAGGTAGTTAAGCTTTTAGCACTCTCTTTTGATAAATGCATTTTTCTCCCCTCCTCCAGCAAACAGGTCCTTTATTTTATTGTGATTGAGTTTTACTTGGGTTACAGAAGCTTTTCTCTTAAAAGAACAAAGGGGAGTTATACCCCCATCTTTTTGGTGCTGGGGAGGTTCAGATTGGACATGGGGGAAAAAAAAAAACCTTCATGGGGAGCAGGATACAGCTGAGGAACAGTTTACCAGAGAGGAGGGAATCTCCATCCTGGAGGGCTTCATGGCTGAGTTTGACAGAGCCACGGCCCCTCTGGTCCACTGTTGACGATGGTCCTGTTTTGATGGGTGCTTACAATGATGGCACAAATCATGAGATACTGTGTTTTGAGAACCAGGTTGCAAGTTGGGCTGTTTCTGGTTCTGCCCCATTTCAGAAAGAATTGGGTGCTAAAAAGCTGAATGGGAGCTGAACCCATCCGAAGACACTGAGAAGTGCACCTAGGAGGAGGTGGGCCATGGGGTGGGTACACCGTGGTTTTGATCTGCTGTTCAACTTGGGTTTATGTTTTAAGAGTTTCTTTGTTGTCGCTATAATGGACTAATCCCTTGAATAATTAGTTACCATTGGACGTTTTAAAAATGACTGCTTCTTGGATGTTTTCTTTTAATAGTCTGTTAGATCCTGAATTTATTAACTACTGAGACAGACTGTGAAATCATGTTACGCCAGGCTTTCTTGATGGAAAAGAGACTGAGAAGGGTGTGAGGGTGCTGGGGGAGCACACGCCGGCCTCATGTTAGGGTAGAGCTGTTGACTTCCCCACCTTCCCAAGCTGTGCAAGAAGTCCTTCCTACCTGCTGGGCTGGGTCACTGGCTACTGGAGCACACCGTGGTCATATGTCATCCCTAGGTTTAGGCTTTCAGAAGGTGCTCTGTGAAGGTACAGACTGTGGCTGAACAGTGCAAGGCCAGTCATGCAGCCACCATGCATCTAAAATAAATTGTGGGTCTGATTTCATTAGAATCAGTGGAGAAATCTGGTTTCAGAAGTAGCTATATGTGTAGTGCAGAAAATTGCTGAGTTTAAAAACAAAAAAAAACTCAGAAGGGAGGTGCTGATATCCTAAATCAGTTCCTGGAAATATCATTGAATTATTAAGATCATCCTTAAATCCATTAAGCAAATTACAGTTAATCGGTCAAATAAAAGAAGAAAGATCTTTTGCAAGGCCCTGTCTTTTGAGCCACATGCAGAAGCTGTAGTAATATTTTAATTTTCCATCTGTCAGTTAATGTATTCAATCACTTCAGTTCCTTACGTAGAGGATTTGAAATTAGAAACTGAGGTTAATTATCTGCGTTAAATGAAATATGTGAAGCCCACAAAAGCAAAAACCTTCACGATTTGGTATGGTCTGTTAAGCTAGGCAGGAGAGGGGTTATTTTTTCCCAGTTTTGTTCCGATTGAAGGGGTTTAGTCACAGTAATTGAAATGATTAAAAAGTCAAATTGCTGGTGAATATAATTCTGAGCATCTTTCTGAAAGGACTCAACACTTGGTTGAGAGCAGGGAGCAGGGGTTTGCTCTGTCTGGCAGCACGGAGCAGCCGTCCCTGAGTGGGTGAGGCCAGTTGTCCTTGGTGCCTTGTTATCAACCCCTTGATGGCAAGGGGATGTCATAGCTCTGCTGCTAGGTTAGTGGAGGCAATTTGGAAGTGGAAGAGTACAGGAGGAGAGCTACACTTTTGAGCATATCAGATATAAAACGGGTCCATCTATCCTAATGCCAGTAATTAGCTAATCACTGCCTGCTTCACTTGGAAGTGCAGCTTTGGACTCTACAAAGAAGACAATCGTCTTGGAAATACACCATCCCCGGTGGTCAGCTGGTTTGGGGGTGATTCATTTGTTAAGAGGCTCATTTTTTTCCTTACGCTGCAGTACACATGTAGCTCAGGTTTGAACTGCTCCAGGAGCTGCAGCGCCCATCTCTGCTCATTGGGGACAAAGATGTCCCTTCTCTGGTGTGGCTGTAAATCCCCTTCTCATCATCTGGGCACTTCAGGAAAGGTCTCTTCTGGAGACATGCATCTTGTTCCCCTCTGCCATGTGCCAGAGCAAGCTGCTTTGCCTCAAGTCATGCTCAGGAATTAAATTGCAGCAGGACACGCTTTTGTGTGAAAGCAAAACCGTCGTTCCTTACAGCCCTGGTCTGGGTTCTTCACTGTTGTTACGGCAGTGATGAATTTAAGTAAAACCGTTGCAGTTTTAAGTTAAATTATCTAAATTCTGTAAAACCCACGTGGAAATTGGATTTTACCTTTGAAGACTCCATAGTGCACTTTTGTGGTAAGACCTGGAATCTTTTGGTCCTCTGGCACCCAAGATACAACCTGTCCTTAAAGTACCACCTTTTAGAAGGTCTTTAGCTGATGTAAATAGTTAATAGATGAATAGCTTTCACCTATCCTGATGAAAAACAGTGGCGGGGAGGGAAAATTATAGCCAGAGGAAAAAACTTTGAAATACCCCAGTGAGACCTACTGGTTAGCCACCAGGGCCTCATGTTAGTCCCTGGATCTACTTTCAGAGCTAATGACCAGAAGCTACTGGGTTTTATTCTTCCTTCAACCCTCTAACCCCCACATATTCCCTGTCCTGTTGTAGACTGGAGAGTCTCAGTCCTCTCCCTCTCTCCATTTTCATTTCCCTTTTGCCTGGAGGTTTAAGATTTTTGTCACTTATCTCCAGGGTGTGTTCAGAGAAATGCTGGTGATTGAAGGAGGAGAGCAGTAGGCATGAAGAGGTGGGATTGCCTTTTTTTCAGCAGTCCACATTTAGAGTGGGTTAGCTTTGCTGGAAAACCCTGCCTTTAGTGTTCAACAGATTTATCTTTTTCAATCGTAATTTTTGGTCTTTTTCTTGGCTGGCAATCAGCTTTTCAGACTGTGTGAGATTTATCTGGAAGAGGGGCTTCCTTGTTCTGCTGTTGCTGCCTGGTCCAGGTGGTTGCTTTAGGACCTCTAACCAGCACATATATTTCTGTGGGATCAATCATTTGGTAGCTGAGGACCTCTCCAAGCTTTCACAGGCAAATCAGTACAAATCAGAGCTGAGTTGCAGGAGATCTCCTGGGAATTACGGGTAGGATCCAGGGAGAGAGGTGCGGGACTTTATCCAGCTGCAGCTACTGGGTTTTGTGAACTGTCTCCTGGCTCTGGCCCATAGAAGTAAGAGATGTAAAACCATTTGGCACCAGACATGCAAATGAGAGCTGGGCTGAAGCAACTGTTACCCTCGAGGATCCCAAAAGAGGAATCAACAAATAGAAATTATTCTATTAGCAGGGGCAAAGTTCACAGGTTAACCATCATGTCAAATCAATGAAATACAGCCTTGATCTCCTGTACAAGGGCTTTATTGTGTATAAATAAGAGTGCCCGAGCAAAGACAGCAAGTTCTTGCACTGTAACATTTGCAGTATGCTGAAGAAAGGGAAGCTCTGTACAGACTGCTGCATGAAATGCCTCCTTCGGACATCAGCTTCATTCCTACTTCAAAAGATTGTAAAACCTGACCTTGGAACCTTCTTGCTCTCTTTATGGCCCTACCCAGATTGGATTTCCATAGGTCATGGTTTTTGTTTTGTTTTGTTTTAAAATAAAAAGTTGGGGTCTTTGGCTAAGAAGGCTTGTCTTTGTACTTTTAATTCGGTCCATGTGACTGTCATAACATCTATTTCTTAGGAAATGAAAAATGTTCCTCCTTGAGCAAAGCCACAAAAGAAAGCCATTGGTTACACTGGCAACCTCAGGTGTGTGCAGCATGTGTCTTCTGCTGATCTGCTGGCACTGGATGAAGACCATCACCCCTTTGTTGCTTGGTCCAGGCTCTGCCAGGAAAAGAAAGGACAGAAGTTGCCTTCTTTGTTGTGGAAGTATTTATATGTAATGCGTCTTTGAATATCTGCACGTTCAGGGAAGCTTTGTTTTCCTCTCTTGGGAAAAGCTACTTTGAAAAGGCTGGCTTGACCCTCTTTTCTTCAAGGTGGGCTAACACCGCAAAAATACATGAGCTTGAAACAAGATGGAAATGGGCAGCAAAGGATGTGTGGATGTGTCACTACAGTGTAGGATTTGTCACATTGTAAAACAGCATCGTGGTTTTCCCCTCCGGATATATGCAGTGAAGTTTGTGACCCGGGGGTGATTAGCCCAACTGGAGGCATTTGAGAAGGCATGAGCTGTGGTTTTGGGTCTTCCCCAGAAAAGGCTGGAGCAGCCTGCTAAAACTGATCTGTAAACCTCCTTCTGAAGAGAGGAAGTTTTCCAAATGGTCATGGGAAAAACTTTCCTTTGGTAATCTTGGAGATAACAGGTCACGCAGCTGCACCCAGTGGTTCTTGCACAATAACTTGTGGTCAGGCTGAAGTGTCTATTTTAGAAAGGCATCCAAGTGATGGGAGGTCATGCAGCATTTTTGTTATCTCTTCCCGTCGTTAGTTACTCTCACTGTTCTCAGTGTGTTCTTTATTACTTGCTTCAGTTTTTTCCAGCTTCAGTTTCTAGCTGCTGGGTTTTGGTGTGTCTGTGCTCACTTCAGTGGCTCCAAATTCCTTTGCGTGTTTGAAAAAACCTTACTGAATGGGTGTGAATGTTCTCCTTAAGTGGTAGCAGCTTTGTTGTGGAAGGCCTTTTGGTTTTATTAGACTTTTCAACCCTCGGTCTACTGTTAAACAAGCTGTAGCTTGTCATGGTTGACAAACCTTCGCTCTGGTCTCAGACCTAACCTACCTGTTTAAAAGGCAGTATTCTTTTGTGTGCTGGTTTCTGGGTGGGGACCATCGGGCTTCTAAGGGAAATTAACTTGCGGCCTCTCTTTCCCCCTGCCACCTCAAATGAATTAAGTTTTGTGTTAACTGTTCTGTCTCTTCCTAAGGCCAAAAGGAAATGTCAGCCTATGCTTTAGGTTTTCTGCTACAAACTAAGAGTGCAAGTAGGTGGGAATATGTAATTATATTAAAAACAAAAACAGCTGCACAATCAGTGTCAGCTGCTGAAGATAAAATATAGGAAGTTTTTAAATGATTCATCCATAATTATTTAAAAACATGTTGAATTTATTCTTAAGCTTTGGAGAAGAATTCTTGCAAGGCTGGCATTTGCCATCTGTGATGTTTATACACCTGAGTAAATGCCTGTCTCAGCAGTTTGTCAGTGTTCAGTGCTCCAGATCTAAATCCCTTCAAAGGTAAACCCAGCACACCTTTGTCTCTGCTGGCCTTTCCGTCTACAGAGTTTTGGCTGGTGAGGTGGAACCAGTCGTAGCAGTGGCTGGCACTAGGTAGGCAGGGTGCTGAGACTCACACCATTTTAATAACTGTTTCATGTAGATTTGCTCTCTGTAGGTTTGGGTGGCAAAGTTTGCAGCAGCTGAATGACACAAATACGCTGGTGGGACTGGTGGAGAGGTGGCTGGGGAGCAACTTTGTGTGCCGGCAGGCACAGCAGCCAAGCTACAGGCTATGTCTGCTCTCCTCTTTTTACGTCCTTCCAGTGGTATCTGTTGCATGGATTGTAGTGGTCCAGGAGAGAAGGGAGGAAAGCTCATTTGGATTGTCTCTCTGGGACGCAGCAGACTGGCCGCATCTGATTTTAGGGGCAGTTGGAAGGTACAGTGCTTTTCCTCGTGGCATGTCGTTGCAGGTGCTGTTGTTTCCTGCCCAACTGGGCAAAACTCAGTATTTTTATTTTCAGCCCTGTGGTATTCAGGAGAAGGTAATCAGCACAGAGAGGGGCATTTTTCACATGTTTCTCTGTCTCTGTGATTGCTAAGAAGTTGGAAATGTGTTACACTAAACTGGCTGAAAATTGCTCAGGGTTGTTGTTGTTTTTATGCTAACATAGCACTCTTCCCAACTCACCAGCCCAGATAAGCATCCACGCAGGGCAGGGCTCTTGCCCACGTGGCCAGGAGGGCAGCCAGCACTGCTGTGGGTGTCACGGCTGAGCAACCAACGCCTTGCAGTTTCATCAGGCTCAGGGTACATTTTCCTCCAGCGAGAGGCACAGCGTCGTGTGGATGCCTGCTGCAGCCTGCACTGCCTTTTGCTTTGCTCCACTGCAGCAAAGCAGGGAGAGGAGGTGGGGGATCTCCAAGACCAACGAGTTGCATCTCTGATCTAGACATTAACAGGGTGCCCTCAGTCCCTGGGACAGTTCACCAGTCAAGCTCCACTGCTCCGTCACGCTGCTTGGATGGAAGAGATGAGCAAATTTGAGGAAGGCAGAAACCCCAGCACTTGTTCTAGCCCCTCTCCTGCTGTGCCTTGTTGCCTGCAGCTACAACTGTAGTCCAGAGCTCAAGGATGCTCTTCTGATCCTGCGGCAGTCTTGACAGAAAACGCAGCTGGCCCCATGTTGATCTGTTTTCCTTTCTTGATGCAGTAATAGAGCTTCTCTTCTTGAGAGCTGACTGTCCTTTGCAAATATCATTGACTTGGGCGCTCAGCCTAGGAGAGGTGGCTCATTGGAGCTGTAGTGAGTGAGCTGTGATATCTGCCGATTTTATAGTGAAGACGCTGGTCTTGCAGTCCTCCAGTGCCTGCCCACAGCTCTTACACTTGCTCAGAAGGGTAGATGCTTCCTACAGCTTACTGGATTTGCCTCCCCAGTTGTAGGATACACTTGGGAGGCAGCAGTTGCTTGGGCTCAGCAAGGTCATCGGGGTTTTGGTCTGTGATGGTGACGCCCTGAGTCAGCTCTGCATGGATTACTCCCTTTCTTAGCTCATGTAGTTCTTCTGTCTGGAGCCATCAACCACATTGCCAGCAGTCAAGCTACGAGCAACCTTTTTTCTTTGTTAATTGCTGCCTGTGGCTTGGCACCAGCAATGTCAGAAACCCTCCCAGGTAGCCCATCTTAGGCTGTGGACTTGGGTGTAGTGTGTTGCCTCAGGTGACACAGAGTAGCATAATCCTCTTACATCCCAACTTTGGAAGTCATCCTGGAAGCCTGAGCTGAAGAAAGAAGGTGGGACTGGAGCCAAACCTCTTGTTCCAGATGGGACAGTAGTGGCAGGAACACCTATTATCCACAAAGGTGTCGCCAAGTCACAGAAGGCAATTAGCAGGGAAGAAAAATGTGCTGCCTTTAAAATTTGAATTTTAAGAATAGTTTTTAAATTGAACATACATACATTGATATGCCAGCTAGGCAAAATTAGGACTGTAAGAGCAAGCATCTGAAGTTATCTAACTTGTGTGATCAGCAAGTTAATAAAACAGGCAGGTTTGTCAAACAGGATTATATTCAGTCTTGAGCAAACCTGAGTGTGAACAGGATTTATAACATCAGGTTATTCTGTGTTTGGCATAAAGGACAAGAAAAACAGTCCTGGTGTATGGTAGAGGGGTCTCTTTCTAACCTTATTGTTGCCAGTGGAGACAAAGTTTGAAAATTTTTCCTCCTTTTTAGGGTCAGCTGTTTGTATTGCAGATCTAAACTCTGTACTAAACAGTCAACCACTTCAGGCCTTAAAAAGGTTTTCACAAGCTCTCTCTTTCATACAGGGGACCCTTCTGCACCAAGTCCCCCTCCCCACGTGATGGTTCAACTGTGGTTTATATTTGTGCTAGGGTGCTGGATTTCACCTTTCACTATTTTAACACTCAGTGCATCAATTCCTTCTGTATTATTGTATTTGAGTGTGAATTGGAAACAGAGAGCAGGATTTCCATGGGGTGGTCTTCAGGGGTGGGAAGTCCTTCTCAGGTGCTGGGGGAAGCGTGGAGATGGGGACTGTCAGAGCAGCAATGCCATATCAGGGAAGGAGGGGAGGGTGGTGGGGAATTATCGCCTGCAACCTGCAGCGATCTGGGCTTGAGGAGGTGGAATAGAGAAGAGAGTAGATGGTGTGGCCTTGCATTGACTGGGGACCTGCTGACCGTGTGAGCTGTTTGAGGTCAAAGTGCCCTCTGAGTCCCAAAGGAGTGCCTTATTAGCGCTTTACTCTCCTTCCTATCTCCAGCATCCCATATAGACAAAACAGGCGTGCGTCATTTCTTGGAGAGAAGTGTGTTAAAGCTTGTCCTGGGCTCTTTCTAGCATGTTGTCAGCTTTCCTTGAGTTAATCCTCCTTGCTATTCCTGTGGTCCCTATGATGCAAGATCAGAAAAGGCTGTTCCAGTATCCCACCATGGCTGATTGTAATTCTGCTTCTCTCACCAGATTTCTTAAACTGTTCTCATGTTCTTAGTAAGTACATTCAGCCATGGCTACCTTGCTGGTGTTGACAGCAGTCCTGCTTCAAGCTGGAGGCTGGACTATTCTGCTCCTCCAGAGGTCCCTTCCAACCAATACCGCTGTGATTTTAGTTCTTAGTTAACTGCCAAGCAGATCCTCCTCTGTCACATGCATGTCTGAAGGATTTAATCAGCTTTTATGCAACAATGAGCCCCACAGAAATGCATATACTCATGCAGCTGAAGTAATGGCACTAACAGCTGGACTGGTGGCCTGGACACTGGGAGCCATCACTGGAAGGAATCATGAAATACAATATGAGAGCCCTGCTCTGAGATAAAACTGCAGTTCCAGGAACCCAAGCCACATGATCAAGGAAAATCATTTTTCTTTCTCCCAAAATTAGGCATCGAAAGTGAGGGATGAAACTGCCATGCTATAACAGCCATCTACACTAGATCATATCCTTGTCCATTTCTCCTCCTCTGCACCTCTAGGAATGTTTTTAAATCTCCCATCTAAAAGGTTAAGCTTTTAAAATGAAAAAGGTATGTTTCCTTTCCTCTCAGTCATTTAATGATTTTTAATTTGCTGTTGGATCCTGGTTCTCATGCATTGACTGTGTGGGAACAGTAGGATTGGGTTACAAATAAAGCAGGTGGCTGTTCCTTTAAAAACTGTAAGGCTTAAATCAAATCATGCTGTATTGAAATTGAGCATATTTTTCAAGGAACAGGAGGAGTGGATTTTTTTGTTGTTGTTGTTTGCTGGTACACACATTAGGATCCTCCCATGTTTTAAATATCTGATCTAAAATCTGTTCTCCTGGTGGTAAATTTCTCTTTGAAGCATGGTGACCAGAGGTCCTGCACCTTGCCTCTAAGGCCAGTGAAGGTGGGAATGGGCAATGCACTATTTTTAGAAATCAGCAGTGATACGTTCCAGGAACTCCTGCAGTATTTTTCAGAACTGAGTTTGAAGGTTTTAAGCATAGATAGGGAAATATGTCATCTGTGTAAATTGCTCTAAATTGCCTGCAATTTGTTGGGAGTTGCCATTTCTAAGTGCTTATTGCAACTCTAGATATTTGAGGAAGCTTTTGATTATCCTGAGCTTGTAAAATGTAGTTGGCTGTTTCTTAATTGTTGACCTCTGTGAAGTACGATTACCTGTAATGTAGAGCTTTTTATTTGTCAATGCCGCAAACAGGAAATCAAGAGTGTCTGATTGAGATAAGTTTGGGGACTCCACCATGACTTGTAATTGCATCAGGTGACTTGTTTGTCCTGGGACTGGTCTCTCCTGTAAAGTCTTGAAGGCCTTCAAAGAACCTAGAAACCTTAGATACTGTCTTTATGTCTTGTTGTGCAGAAGTCTGGCTTGTACTTTCTTGAAACACTCTTCAAACAGCTGCCATCATCTTAGCAAGGTAGTGGCATCTCTTCATTCTGACATATTACATCAAGTTTCAGGAGGAGTAGCAGAATTAGAATTAACTGCTTAAATGCAGCTAATCAGAAGATGTGGTAGAGCTTGCTGACGTTCATGAACACTACAGAGAAATCAGTTAAATCTCAGCAGCCTGAAGGAAGTTGATAGATACAGAGAATCCCATTTTTCATTGCTGTATGATGGGACCTGGATGTAGAGCAGAGAATAAGTCTTGAATGGACATACCAAACTCGATCTGCTGCAAACTATAAGTGTGCCTAATACTGCTCCAACGTATCTGCACAGGTCCTTATGTCCTATTTGCTGCTGCTGCTCCACTGTCTTTGACCCAACCATGCTGGCATTCCTCTAGGACCAAGGCATGGGCTGGGAATATGGGTCTGCAATGCTGGGGTGACTTGATTGGGGGGTATGTTGCATGGCCAAGGTCTACCTGTAAATTTGTGTCTCCCCGGCTTCGTGTCATGCTTGCTCATACTGAACTTTCATTGTTGTCATTTTCCCAAGCTGCATTTGTCCTAGTGGGGTATTAAACATTGTTACTTAATTGAACTTAGATGTTATTGGGTAATTCTTTGTTGTAGTTGTGGGTGAGTTTTGTGTTTTCCAGCAGGAATAGAAGTGTCAGGCAGGGTGCGTTCACCCCACCTTCATCTCCACCCAGGCTTGGCGTGCTGAGATGAAGATGTAATGTAGATTGATGTGGCCAGTCTTGGGTTTTACACTGGGTGTAAGGGGGTGGAGAGACGTCAAGGGAAAATGAAAAGCCCTCTCATTCCCCGTTGCAGCCCTGGGAGATGGTGTCCCAAGACAGGCTGGTTTATGAACAGCTCTACTCCCATACCCGGCGGTTTCCAGAACTTTTGTGTGCATCTGTTTTCCTTACATGTAGTCCATAGGTTTAAATATCCTCCTCAGTATGCCTTTAGAGCATAGCTTAGAAGCAAGAGCAGCTTGAGAGCGTCCTCCAGGGACCCCATGCCAATTCTGCCACCTAAAAGCAGCAGTGCAAGCTTTCTTTGGACAAACCTCCTCAAAACAAAACCTTAAAATAAAAACCTTCTTCTTGTTAAATTAACTCTCTCCGAACATAGAATTATTTAGCTTTATTTTTCTCTTTTGATGGATAACTGGTGTGGAACAGTTCTCAGGGAGAGCAGTGAGTCAGCTTGCCCAACAGTGACTCTATTGATACACGGAAGGAGTGGCGGTAAAGTCTGTCTAGTCATTGTTGGTGCTTGGCTGGAGTGCCGGGGGCTCTGAGGGCAGGCTCAAACACCTCTCGCCAGCCTTGGGAGATCAAACGCAATGAGTCAGGCCACAGAAAATCATGATAGGGCCCAAATTAATTAAATTGTTTTTTCTTTTTCTTTTTCAAACTCTGTTTTGAGAGCGCGAAAGGAAGGACATGCACACGCTGGGGAATGTGGGATCTGCCAGCTCATGTCTCATGCAGGTTGACTTTTCTTGCATCTCCTGAGCTGCTCCAGTGGAAACCCGGCCCCTGCACTTCTCCGGAGTGATAGACCTGCCAACTTTCTCCTCTCCTGCTAGCCTCTCATTTCTCACCTTTCTGTGTAAGGTCATGAGGCAGAGCTGGAAAATAAACATTTAGCACTAACACACCACTCTTACATATCCTGTCTTCTGGTTATTTTTCAGTTAAAAATGCATACAAGCCAGAAAACATTTCAAGAGGGGCTTTAATTGACTCTCCTTTTTGTGTAAATCTGATCAAGGTAGGAGAGGCAGGAGATGGCCAGATGGTGGGAAGTGTGGCAATGCTGCAGACCTACCACCAGCTTTCCCTTGGGTTTTCCCATGTCCTTTTCCCAAGGCATGGCTTGCTGTCGAAGATGGGGAACAACATCCATGAAGCCCACAGCTGCCAACAGAGCTTTGCCTATAAACCAAACCTTAAAGGTTATGGACATGAAGGACCATATCCCGTTAATATACCAGTTCTCCATGCCAGCACCAGTATCCCAGCCTTGAGTTTCTACCGTTCTCTGGGTAAGAGAGAGTTACAACGTGCACTGAAGGCCTCGAGCTTCACTTTGGTCTATTAAATGGAAGTGCCACACACTTTGATACCTTAGGCCATGCTGCCCCGAGCTTTTTTCAGGTGCTCTGAACACATAGTGTTCACCTCCCATCTTACCAGGCACCAGAAGCTGGCCAATTTTCAGCATAACGCACAATCTCAACTATTTTATTGCTTAATTTAGGCCATAAAGTCCCTTTGATGTCTTGTGTAATACAACGTTCATTCTGAAAAAGTGGGTGGAGTAGTTTTATGGTATTATAAAAATAAATAAAATGCCTGGCAGTATTTTGAAACCACATGGTCATTCCTCCCCTCTCTGCAGATAAGTTGATTGTTAAGAGAGAAATCTTGCTTAATATCTAACTTTGGGTGATTTATTTCTCCAGAATTCTTTCATCTCCAGCATGTCTTGGGTTATCTGTGACTTCTAATCTGATTGTTTTAAGTGTGATCAAAGAAACCAAGAGAATGCACTTTATTTTCCCACTGTATGAACAGAATGCTGTTTGTACAGTGCATTACATCACCTGTTCCTGCTGCTCCTGGGTCCTGCACCAAATGGCTGTGGTATAAATAGAAAACAGAATGGACTTGTAGGGGGTGATGAAATTTGTTCCACTTGCTGAGTAAAACAGAGTTAACTCAACAAATGCTTTCTTCACAACCCACTCTACCTCAGCACACAACAACACGGGCTGAAAATGTTTGAAATAACTCACTCATGTTGGGTATTGAGCTGGTATTCAGCAGCATCAAGGAGCCGTGCTGAAAATCCATGGGAGATGGCAGGCAAAGAGATTACTGTCATTGAAATTGCTGGGATTCTTTCCAGGCTATGCAAAGGAAGAGTTTGGCCTTGTGTCAGAGTCGTCATGTTGTTCTAGCTGCAATGGTCCATGAGCAGGGTCTGCAGGGAGAGGGGGTCACCATCCTTGCCCAGGCTTGGTGGTGCAGGATCCTTGCACACATGGAGCTCTGTGCCATCCAAAGAAACTCGTCCAAAAAAAAGCAGCTTGCTTTGGAGGAGGTAGACCGAGGGGACGCACCCAGTTGTTGCTCCACAATGCAAACTGTGCATTTCTGGGGGATGAGTACTGAGGACCATCTCTGTGTCAGGTTGAAGGCCTAGAAGGTGCCTCTGAAGATGGGCCTGGGAGCTGCATTTCTCTGCTTGTTCCTAAAAATCCCGACTTCAAGAAGGGGTGTTTATTTTCTGACATGTCTTAACACTTCACCATCATGTAACCTCAGCACTTCATAGAGGACAGCTGTCCTCACTGCAGGTTGGCCACGTCTGCCCCTGCTAACCTCTCCCAGCCTCTTCCAGGAGCACTGAGCAGCATTTTCACTCCAATTATCTAATTGATTAACATATTTAACTTGGAACATTTGTTCTCAGCCTGTGTTTGACTTTCAGTTTCTTGCTTCTCTAGTGGACCGGGAGGGTAATTTGGCGGCCTGAAAGCTTGCTTGCTAGCTTTTCCAAACTGTAGCTGTTGGCCTTAAAAAAAAAATTTAAAATAAAAAAAGAACCCTCTCTCCTTACTGACCTTGCCTTTACACACCTATAGGCCCTCATGAAAATCCCACCCTGGGTAAATAGCTCACGTTTTTATTCAGAGAACTGCCATGCACCAAAGGGTCAGGAAAAATCATTTGGGAGATAAGTGGTGGTTTTATCTTAAGCACTTAGTCCTTAGTGTTGGCTTGTTTTTTTTTTTAAATTTTCTAATTGACTTGAAGGTTGTTCTTGTGCAGCATGTGGTCGCTGTAGGAATATTAAACTTGCAAAAATGTCAAAAACTTATCTCTCCTGCACTGTCCTGCCCCTGCCACCCCTCTCTCGATGGGAGGCAGAAAGCCACTGGCATTTCTGATGTGCCATTAGAGCAGGATGAGCTTAGGGCCACTATCTCCCTCATCAGCCTCCAGATAGTTGATCATCTGATACATGAAAAGGTTTTGCCCATCCATCATTAAGCTGCTGGTGGTTTTTGCTCTCTGTAGTCCCCAGGTTGAAGGAGCAGGAAGGAAGTGGGGAGAGGACTGAAGCATGGAGATTTCCTTTTGGATGTTGTCGCTGTGTGGGTTAGGATCTGCAGTGCCAACTGCTCAGGCACAGCCAGGTCTCCTGCTTGCTGCAGCCATCACCCTGTGCAATGGGGAACTGACTTTCTCTGAGCAAAACGAGCTGCTCTGCAATTTCTTTACAGTGAGTTACAAGAAAATAAGTTTGTCCTTCTCCTTTGAAAGCTGTGCGGCACCAGCTTGGGATTGACTAAATCTTTCCAAGTTTCCCTGCGGGGTGCTGAGCAGTGGGAACGACTGTGCAGTTACCTTGCCTTGTCCTACCCGAGGGTCTGCTGTTGCTGGCTGAAGCAGCAATACCAAACTCGCTCTCCAGAGGCACGCCAGCAGTAGCATGTTGCCTGCCTCAAGGCCATATTGAAAAGATCGCTGTAGCTGAAACACTTCTTGTTTATTGTTTGCACAGTGGTGGTGTTTGGAGACCCCTGCTTGCTTGGCTGCGGGGGTGGGACAACGATGTTACAGTTTGCATTAGGATGGGGTGGGGGACGTTTCCAGCCCTTGAGGAACAGCATCTTCCTTAGTGAAGTTTCAGCTTCCGTTTGGCATGCTGGATGGTGGGTAGGGGTAGCAGTCTGCAGCGGCTGGGAAGCTCCTCTGTCTCTGAGCCCTTGTGCGGGAAAGGAGCTGAATTCTGGGGTGCGGACTGGTGAAATGATGAGCTGAGCTTACGTTACAGCCATTTTATTGCTGCTGTTGCAGACCCTAAAGGCATCCAGTTGGACTCTGTGAGCTGATAGACACAGAGACAGGCACTGAAACAAACTGCATCTGTTTGAATTTGCTAGTTGGGATATTAGGGTTTAATCTGTGTAGTGCTTCTTCCAGAACAGAAATCTGTTATTCAATGTGATACACTACTAGGTTTTCTTTCCCCCGTCTTATGCAAAAGCACTTAACGAGTCACTTCAAAAGCATCCAGAGGTGTGAATTACAGCTGATGTAATTAATTTGGGTTTGTGGGCCTGGCCCCCTGCAGTCTAGGTGGTGTGTTGGGCTGGCAGTTAAGAAGAACAAAAGTCTAATCTTGGAGAAGATTAGGAATTCTTTGACAAAGGTTAAGCCAGGGTGCTGCCGCCTTATCATTTGTACTGGTGTCCTGTGGCAAATCTGTAATTTAAACCATGAACAGTAGGCAGGCTGTTCCTCACGCCAGCTTTAAAGCAGCAGCATCTCTGCTCACCTACCTGGTTGTTTTGCAAAGCAAAGCCTTGAAAAATTGTTAGGCATTAAACAAGGCTGGGGCAGCTCTAGATCCTAACGTCACTACAGGGGTGCCCACTGCAAGGACATTCAGAGCCAGAGCCTGCTGTGTGAGTTCTGAAGTCTCTGCTTCTCAAGGCCGTCTCCATGCTGTCCCGTCTCATCTGCTAATCTAATCTCATCCCTCCCACCCTGAGGTGTGTGAGCAGCATAAATACTGTGCATCGACTGGGTGCTGCAAGGAGAGCTGGAGGTGAAATGAGGAGGGAGGCAGATGGACCACCAAGCAGCTCCGAAAGGGGGAAGCCAGCCTTGCCTTTCCTGCAGGCTGCCTTGGTGTGCTGAGCCCCAGCCTGGCTGCAGCAGGATTTAGTCCCAGCACATTTCCAGCCAGCATGTTGTGGCAAGCTTCCCCAAGCAGCAGTTTCTACTTTTCCTCTTTGGTGCCTATTGTTTTGTTATTTGGGGAACTGAAATCCATGATCAAATTTGAAATGTGGTTAGCATTAACATCTGATGCAACAGAGTTTGGTTTTGTTTTGCTTTTTTCCTTTCAGATTGGTCTGAGCCCGAGCACATCTTCCCCTCAACAGCCTGAAGGGTCCATAGCTCTTCTATGACCCAGGTGCTCAGGCAGTGAGGCAGCGTTGTGTTTAGTGCCGAGAAAGACTGTCCCATTTAGTCTCAGCAGAGCTGCAAAGTGCTGGCTTGGGCTACATTGGGCAAATAATCACTTGATCACAAGTGAGTTTCCAAAAGGGAGGGAGGCTGGCTGAGTACTGATGGTTTAGATTTAGTCATTTAATGAACAGCATCAGGAGTAGGTTACATTCTCAATTATTCTGATTTTAATCTAATGTGTTAATAACGTGAGGCTCTTCAGATTAAAATGTATTTCCCAAGTTGCATTAAGTATTTGCTAGCGTAGTAAGTTGAAGACGTGAAAGAAAGGGCCATCTGATGAGCTGCTATTGTTCTCTTAATTCAACCCACCCCATTTGGGCCACTCTGCATGAATGGTTTTGTGTTTGCTAATAAAATCATCCTATGTTCCCCGCAACACATGTTCTGCATGTTCCAGCTAGTCAGCAGCAGTAAAACCTTATTTTATAGGTTTATAATGTTACCTTCTTAACTGTGGCTTCATTTAGAGACACCAGTGCTTCCAGGGTTGGCCTTGGCATGCTTGAGCACACAGCAGTGGCTTTGAGAGCTGCTATAACCCTGTGTTTCTGGCACATCTTCCTCCTTTCTCTTGGTACCTCAGGCTCTTGCTCCCTGCGTCGCTTGTCAGTGAGCGTGTGCACCTCCTCACCAAAATGGTGCTGTGTTAGCACATTGAATGTTGGAAGATAAATAGAAATGTGCTCCTTGGACTGCATCCACTGCCTTCTCCACAAAATGTTTGGACCAGCCTGAGTTGCTTCTGGGGCTGACTCGGCGAGGGTCCGAGAGTGGCTGCAGGAGCTGCAGCTGCTTCACAGTCCTTTTATCTGCTGGGCTTTGGAGACCCAAAGAGGTTGTGGGAAGAGCTCTGCTGTTGCATGAGCCCAGGAGATGCACAAGCAACCAGCCTGATGGTTTCTTTGGGCATGAAAGGCAGAGGCATGAAAAACAACCTTCTGCCTTAGCCCAGCATGTCAGAGGGGGCGGCTCTTAAGAGTTGGCTGGCAGTGGTCCTCCAGGAGCCACATCCAAGCTGGGGAGGAATCAGTATGCATAGCAGTTGCTCCCTTTCCTTGGCACATTGTTTTTTAAGGGCTGTAGGGTGGAGGGGATTAGACCAAGTTCTTAGGGGAGGAGAATAGCCAGCAGGGGATGGCTGGTCATTTTTGTTCCTTTTGTGGCTCAAACAATCTCTCCCTTACTACTCATAGGGGCTCATGAGCCTTTGTGATGTTTATTAGTCTGAAAGATTTGGAGACCTCTGGTCTAGATAGCTCTCCAACTGAGAAGGGGAATTTAGGCACTTGTGATAGTGTGGCCAAAGAAATTACAATAAATATTTGGGAGATTTTAGTGTTTGGCATTTGTCAAGAATGGTTTAGCAGAATGAAATATTTAGTGGAAAGGCTGGAAGTCCAGCTGAAATGACAAAGATGTGCCTGGGTCGGCATTGGCACATCTTCCACACTTAGGGATTAGAAGGAATTGTGTAACAGCAGCAAAATGATCTGCAGAATTGGCTCATTTAAACTTCAGCTGCTTTTGTTTAGGAGGTAGACCTAAAGTCTGAAACTGGGTCAAAATCTTTTCTTGCTCTAGAACTAAAAGTTCCACACGTTTCAGACTTCTGTATGAAGAGACCTCTTTCTCATCACTGTTCCACCAGCCTTCCTGGGCTGAATTTCAGCCAGGCAGGTGACCTTGGCCTGCTAGTCTTCATCACTTCGGAAAGTGGCATTGATCAGAATCAGAAAAGATTTTGTAGGGTCTGATGATCACCAACACATCCTCTCCTGCTGATCAAATCACAGTCCTTGGTCCTTTTTAGGACTGATGTGAACATTTCCTCTCTAAGACTAGAAGCTGAGCAGGCACCATCATGGGGGTATAGTCACTCTTCTGGATTCTTATCACTTCTTCAGTGAAGGTCAACATAAGAGTTTTATCACTTCATAAACTTGCCCTAAACTACCAGGGAGACAGAATTCTTCCTCAGCAAAGACGTTCTTCCCAAAAATGAAGCCCAAGTCTTCATGAACAGTGCCCTGAGAGCTGTTGTGGCCCCATATCTCCTCAGCTTGCAGCAGCGAATAAAATCCCCAAAAGATTTTTTGGGTGCAGCTGCATTTCCAACAGTAAATGAAGGTTCTTCTTCCTGACCCCAGGCACAGCCAGTCACAGACATGCATGTCCTCCTGTCTCCTGGGGTTGGCTGCAGTCAAGGAAATGTAGAGATATTTCTTTGTCCCAACCTGTTCCCTAACTTTTTCCAGAGAATAAACCCTGGGGGGAGATTTGCAAGGTTGGTGTCGGGAAATAGCTGCTTGGGAAAGCCCTGTTCCTTTCTACTGGAGAAAAAAGCAGCCTGATTAATTATTCTGATTGTTCATCTGGACTGAGGTAGACTTCCAGTGGTGAGACTGAGAGCAGTTGTGAAGTAGAAGATTTAGAGGTCAGGAATTATGGCCCTTTGGCACGCAATCCCACTTGCTGTCTGCAGGCAGGTAATGAAGTGATCCTGCATGTGGAGGATCTCCATAAGTCGCCGACACTGGAGTTCATAAATTCTTTTATTATTTGCTTAAAGCTGTACAACAAATGCATGTCTGCAGCATACATAGATATCTGTTATTGTTTTGAGCAGAGAAGATGCTGCCATTGAGCAGTTGCTCTGTTAGCTACGTGCACATGCAAAACAGATGAGTCTGTCTTTGCTCACTTATTCACAGCGTGAATTTTACATTGTACTGTGGATATATACACAGAGTCCAGAAAGATTAGCCTGAGAATAAGAACCACTAGCAAATATCGTTCTCTCTTCTCTGGATGTGACAAGGTACCAGCAGCAAAAAGCTGGCAGGCAAGTCTCTGCTGTCGCACCATGTCACGCAAGAGTCTCACAACTGCAGATGCAAATGTGCATGCTCAGACATGTCACAAGCTCCTGCATGTTTTGATTAATTCATCTAAGGTTTTCACGCACAGGTTTGGGGACGGGTGTTCCATCAACTTTGCGATCAAAATGTATGCAGAGGATATTATGACTCATGTTACAGACTCGCTTGTAGTTTTGCAGGGGGCGTTAATAGTGATGTTAAAATATCACTCATCTACTATATAGGCAGAGCTGGCGGCAATGGCTGTAGTCATGGTTGCCTAACATTTCCCATTATATAAAACTTTTTTGTAGTTGCTCATATCTTTATCAGACTGTGGAGCTTGGTATTCTTCCATGCTGCGATTCTGCCTAAGGCTGACTGACTTTGGCAAATTTTAGCAAAAAAGAGGGGGAGGAAATTACATTGTTTCGCTCATGTCAGAGTCTTACAATTTACTTTTCATTGATAACCTTCCAGCTTCCCTACTTTGAAGCAGGGGTGTATCATTTGGCAAGTGGGTTGCTGGAGGTGGGAGGGGTGCTGGCAGCTTGAACATACTTTCTGCTGTTCATGTGAGAATCTGTTCAATGTGACTAAATTATGGACTTGTGAAAATTGCACAAGCTCTGTAGTAGACGGCGTAAAATTTTTGCAGCCAGAGTCTCTGGAAAGTGTATTTGCTCTGATGATGCGCATGGCTAAGGCTTCAGAGACTGGAAACTGCAATTCCTATTGCAGGTGATGGTGATTCTGGAGTCTCCAATGCTCACCTTTAGGTGAGCCATCTGTCTTATCCCATCCCCCAGAAAAGGCACTCTGCAACAAAAAGCCTTTTTGGGCAGTGATGTGGAGGAGGTGAGGTGGGTGAGATCCTCCAACAGTGAGCAGGTGATCTTGGGAGCTAGCAAGAGACAAAGCTGTACAGGGTGTTAAAACTGGAAAGGGGTTTTCTGATGCCTCCCGGAGTTTTCGGGTGCTACAGCTGAAGGTGCCTGTTCAGCCTTGGTTCACGCCCATTACACAGGAGGAAGATAACTGCTTATCCACTAATCTCAGGCAGTTTTGATAATGGGATAAAATTCCTTTTCGTGCAAATGAATGGCAAGTTAGGAGAGAAATTCTCTTCACCTCTGAAAGGGAAGGCTGTGAGATGACCCTAGCTGTATGATTGAACCCATATAGCTGAATGGGAGAGAGGGGCTGGGGATGTTTACCCTATGTAGACATGGGATAGTGTTAAGTCTGATGCATGGTGCTGTCACATGGCATTTCATAACTGTCTGTACTCTTGTACCTATTTGTTGATGTATGATCATCGACTTTTTCATTAGGACCCTTGCTTGTTCAGTGCATAGGATGGCTAGGGCCAGGTGAACTAACAGAGCAGATAGGAAGGAAGGTGCACAGGGCACCTGCATTACCTCTTGCATCAGTAAAAGGCCTTGCAGTGAAAGCAGCAGAAGATGCAAGCAGAAGAACACGGGTGCTTCTGTGCTGGTTTCTGCAAGAGACGTCCTGTAAGACAGCTTTTCTCCCTGGGAGAGAGTTGTCACGCATGCCTTAGATTTTCTGTGCACAACGTAAGACACAGATCAGACTTACTGATGTGCTAAGCATACATCAAGGCAGAAGTCTTAACAAAAATGCCGAGTATTAGTCCCAGAGCACTTCAAATTGAGCATCCACATTTTGAGAAAATTTTGGCTATTTCAGCATTGCGGTTGGCTTTTTGTGCATAAGAGGATAGTAGCTTTTACTTCCTCCAGAACAGCATCACAAATAAATGAGAGTTTCACTTGTGAAAATTACCATAGAAGAATCTCCAACCAAATGAATAATGCTGCATTCAGCATGAGATTTGGGTGATGTAAAAGTACAAAGGCGGCGGAGGGGGATAAGGATATCAATCCATTTATCCTGTGCCCTGAGCAGAGGAAGTTCTGCAGAGATAGGGCAGGATCAGTAATAGTGTGATACCTGGGCACAAGAGGTGAGTAGAAGATAGATTTTTTTTCAAAACTGTAGCTTGCTTTTCCCTGCTGTCTTAAGGAGATAATATCTAAAGCAATGAGGCATTTTTTTATTACCTACTTGGTCAATGAAATCCTGTATGTACAGTACAGCACATACACATAGATGGTGTTTTGTGTTATGCAGATGGGCTCCAGTGTTTCACAGCTCTTGTGCTCCAGGCCCTACACAGAAAACATCCTTTTCCTTCATCCACAGGATTTAATTTCTAATTATGGCAGCTGGGATGATTGTAGCATGTGGCAGTGGGTCAGACTAGCCTTGGTGCTATGCTCCAGGCTCCACTTGCTATAGAAGAAGAAAACGGTAACAGCAACACGTCATGTCAACTGGAGGTGATTTGGGGCCCATCCACAGCCAACCAAAATGCAGAATTAAACCAGGTCTCAGCACTCGGGCTCCCAAAATGTGGCTTTTGCGATGGGCCCATGCTGACTTCAGTGTCTGGGAAGGTGTCAGCTGGAGCTGAAACTTCTGTTTGCGTTTGACGTGATTTTAAGATCTCTGCTCCGTGTAGGTTTTCTGCTGAGATCTGGCTACAGCAGCCACATCATTATTCAGAGCGCTTAAGAGTCTCTCCACACCTTCCTGTTTTCACTATTTATTGCAGTGTCTTTGGGGCCTCCCTCCCCTGTTGAATTTGGTTGGGTGTCACCTTGTACTCAGAATTTCTGGAGGCAGTAAAAAGACGTCAGTGGAAACACACAAGAGTTTGATCACCTAGCCTTCTGTCTTTAAGAAACTGAGGTTAAAAAAATACACATGCCTTTTATCTGAACAGTGGCTAATTTATTTAGAACAAAGCATATTGGTTGCATTGTCACTTTTTTCCTAAATGAAACTGTCAATTGAATTTAATTGTATAAAGATATGTAGGAATGGAACGAGAGTTCAAACAGCTCTTTTACAGCACTTTAAGTGGATGTGGTACTTCATATATATCCTTACAATAATGCATACCAGATGAAAAGATACTGTGGAATTTGTGTAATAAAGGTAAAAGCCCATATATCTGCCTGTTGTAATGGTTGAGAACCAAAACAGAAAAATTGCATAAGGCAAAAATAGCAATAAGCAAGTTTAACTTGCTGTAGAATACACCAAGAAAAAACAAGCACAGGACTTCCCTGAGCAGTGGCCAAACTGTTTGGCCAAACTGGCCAAACATCCGGTAATGGGATGGACTTGCATATATAAGCTACCCAACAGCTTCTCTAACACTCTCTTGCTATAGTTAAAGGTATTTCATCTCCCCTCTGGTCTGGAGTTTAGCAGGACCTTCTGGTATTGCAGTGTCCCAGGAGCTACTTTGTGAACTCCTCTGCAATTTGTCTGTGAGCAAGTCTCTTTTTTATTTTTTTTTCTCCTTTCCTGCCTCCTTTAGCTGTTTTTCACTACAATTAAATATCCATTTAAATGAGATGAAATGGTTCTTGCACCTTGAACTATTTAGCAAATGCCTCTGGAGATGTCACCTTCATCAGAGAAGCATGCCCAGTTATGGTCAAGGTATATGCAGCAGAGAGGGATAGCTAAGCAACTTGTGCCGGCTGGTGTCAGATGCTGATCTCCATCCTTATCACCGCTGAATTCTTTGCTTTTGGTTTGCCAGACAGCCACTGAATTTAGATCTGTTTGTAAAAGTACAGCCACAAGAAACGAGAAACTAAATCAGTTGATTTAATTCATTATCCTTAAATATGATTTTGTGTGACCTGCAGTGACTGATGGTTGGCTTCCAGGTCTTGCTGGAGATACAAGGTTCAGTGACTATCCCAAAACAAGGACTGTGAGTGAAGACTTCATTCTGCACAATCTAAGGAAAAGTTACTTTAGTCCTTACTTAAAAGGCTGTCTGTAGCATCTTCACAAATCTATCTTCCCTGTGTATTCGTGTTTTCTGGTGACAGCAAGAAGTTATGTGTTGTTAGTCTGCTAAACTCTTAAAAGAGAAAAAAAAAAAGTATCTCTAGAGTAGGAAAGATCCTTTTCAACAGCATCTGTCTCCCTTAGACACAGTTTCTGCATGATTAATTCCTTCTGGTTGTTATTACAGTTCTTCTGGGGACTTGTCATTGCTTTCAACCTCTAATGTACCTTGTCAGAAGGATAGCATGGCTCGGTCCACTTTCATCATGCCCCAACCACTGCGTTATATTAGCCAGGTTAGCCTGAGATGAGAAGGGAATGTCAGATTACGGGCTCCCAAAAGAGACCAGGAGACTGAGTTATGATTTATACACTTACTGTGATGCTGACATCTCTTCAGAGCTGAGCAGTAAATGATAGAAGAAGTTTAAAAGCTTTTTGCAGCTTGACAGTATTTTCTTGTAGGTAGAGCCTGCCACTTGTTAATATGATCCAACAAGTATCCTTTAATGATCCCATTTGGGGAGCTTGTGAGACTCCAGAGGACTGCTGGAGAAGGTCTGTTTCATGGTGCTCTACTTCTGAGACCTACTTATCCGTCATGGTTACAGTCAACCAATGCTTATGAATGCCTGATCATTATAAAGTACTGATTGGAGGCAGAAGTCTTCTGGGGGCAGGGGAGGGTAGTCTTTTCTGTCCTGATCTAATGGTCTCTTGATATTAAACTTGAATGTGTTCCCTAGATAGGAGTAAAGTTAAATAAGGCTTTGCAGGAATTTTTAATGCAAAGGTATGAAACATCTTTGTGAAGGTCTTTTGCTTGACTGAGTTGTTTTTTCATGTGCTGCCAATATCTGATCCCACTTCTTGACCTTTAATATACACTGAGAGAGAAGATGAGGATGTTTCTAATCAGCTGAATCTCCCCTCTGGGAGCACTATTAAATCCTGGCTCTCAGCTTTACCTCTGCCAGGTCTTGCCAGCCCTCTGTGTTTTTGGTTTTGTTACCAGCTGAAGTCAGAGTTCGGTCACCTCAAAGGTTCTTGTTCAATTGGGGGAGTCTCTTGGATCCTTTCTGTAGGAGTTAAGACACCAGTGAGTGACTCTACTTGGAGGTAGACCTCTTCTTTTCATGTTCATTAGTGAGCCAGACCTTATTCAGTGAAAGAAAGTCTTTTTTTATGTGCAGGATTATTGCTAAGGGTTCCTCAGTAATCCTACCCACCTCATCATTAGTAGGGCTTTGTCAAATGTCTTCGGGAACAAACCTGGGTTATTTTGAGGTGCCAAGTCAGGTGCCTCATAGATGGTCAAAATATTACATCGACCATTTTCTTCTGCCATCCAAACTTGCAATTTCATTAAAATACCAAGTTTGTTGGCAATAAATTAATAATGATTATTGAGTTTCATGCCATTGTTTCAATGAGGATTTAAGTGAGGCTAGCAAGTCTTCAGTTGTGTGGCTCAGCCTACGTTACGTGGCCCAGTGATAGAAGCAACATTTAATGTCAAAGCTGCGACTAGTCTTTCTCAAATGGAGCCCCCCTGAGATGCATGTCTACCCCTTTCATTTCAGCCATCAGCAACATCACTGTTGTGATTTATGTGTTGGGAAATATATCCCTGAAAGCAATACAGACAGCTGATTGCGGTGCTGGGGTTTATGCCCTCCTGAAAAGCTTCAGTGATCTAAGGAAGGACTGAAGCCAGGCAGTTTTATTTGGCCTTTGATTCCAATGGCTCCAATTCCCCGATGTGGTCTATGTACCTGTGGATGTCCCTGCCCCATCCCATGTTCTTGAACACTCCAGAGGCTCTGTAGGTATGTAGGAAGGAGGGGAATGGTCTGGAGTCACTGGCCAAAGCATGATGCTTTGTTCCTGTCCAAAAACTTACTCATCCTACAGGCCCTGGTCTTAAGTTACTTAGCTTGCAGAGAAATCTGCTTGTAATTTCTTTCTTGTAAACCCTTTCTTGTTGAGCAGAAATTTTGGCAAAGAAGAGTCAAGGCACTGGAGAATCCCCAGATCTGCCTGGTTATACCAGGCCTCCTCAGATCTTTCCTTGGAACAAGTAAGCAAAAAGAAATACTTTCCATTTCAGAGAAGCGTGGACAAACAACGTTGCTTCAGCCAGAGAAGAAGAGCAGCACACGGAGTTGCAGCACTGTATCCTGCTAGCCAAAAGCATGCTCTTGCCTTTATTCAATTCCTGGAACACAGTGTTCTTATTGTATTCCTCCTCACCCTGCTCAGCGCCTCTCCTTGGGCTTGGGACTCGGAGATACCCCAACCACAACACTGGTGGGTTTGGGAAAGTTAAAAAAAGCATAAAAAGCATCTCGGAAGTGGACCCTCTCCCTCGCCTGACATTAGGTAAACGTGTTTTCTGAAAACTTGGATCCCGTTAAAAAGGTTCCCGCTGTCTGGAAAACAAAGTACTCACTTGCCTGGTTTAGTCATTAAGTAAATTTGTGGTTTGGTTGAGACAAAAAATAATGAAGAAAAGCTGTTGAAATCCTGGGATAAATTTGATAGTTTGCAGGCAGTGCTGGTTTTAAGTGGGGCTGCTGCCTTCTTTAGGTTATGAGCAGACGCAGGTATAAACCTGGACTTCCCTTTCTCCCCGTGCCTCAGAGGCAGGCATTTGGAAGTAATTTGTTTCATGAAGGCCCTCGCCGCATGGGCAAGGGGGATGCTCTGTGCTGGAAGCTGTGTTACGTGGGTGTCTGCTCGGCCAGCCCACAGCTGGAAGGCTGGGAGATGTTTTCAGCTGCTTATTTCATCTGTAGAGGGACCAGCATGCTGGGCTGCAGGCAGGGTGGGAGGAAGGGACGGATGGTCACTTGCTTGGTGTGACGTCGAAGGCTCTGAACGGTTGGGGGGTTTGCTGGTATTTTTACATCTGCAACGTGATAGTTGTATTACCCCTTCTGGGAAGAACAGTTTCCTCTGCGACTTCTTTATGACTCCCAGCTGCCCTGCCTTCCTTCCCAGGGAAGGGAAACCACGGGGAAACCACAGCGAAAAGGCCCCTATAGCTCTCTGCAGAGGGTTTCTTCTCTTCACTGGCCCCAATGTATCTCGGAGAATCACCCAGGAAAGCAGAGACGTGGGAGCTGGCACTGCTGCATGCTGTCTGAAATGGCTACTGTGTGTGTTCACCCACTTAAGCACGTATATGTGTGTGTGTATATATATAAAATCACTTGCTGTGTTAATCATAGAAGTCGTTTCACTCTGAGAAGCCAGTTAGAGCAGAAAGGTCTTGCCTATCAGCCTGTTGCTGAATATTCCCCAGCTCTCAGCTTAAGTGACGGGAAAGGAGACCACATCAGTGCCTGTGCCTGTGCTAGCAAGCCCTGTGGCCCAGGGAGAGCATGCTAGGAGGGTCAATGAGTGGGGGGTGAGGACAGGGGTCCCACTCATTTTAGGGGGGTGTCCTGGGGGCTGGTTCTCACCCAAGCCCTTGGGCAGCTGGAGCACATAGAGAGCTTGCTGGAGCACGACATCCCCTGCCTGGGGATGGGAATCCCAGCTCCTAGGCATGCTGTAAGGCTCATGTAAACAGGTCCTGTGATTTGAAAAGGTTTGTATCTATTTATAATGGGGGGGGGGGAATTGAAATTTCTCCTTACGCATGTCGTCTTATCTGTGTTCTGGAGGTGTAAGGAGGATTTGTCCTCAAGGTCAAGGTCGTCTCGCTGCATTTGGGATGCATTTTAATGTCAGTCACAAATTCAGTTATTAAGGCAACAACTTCTGGCAACGTGGATGTTCAGCACTTTCCTGTGCAAGCTTGATTCTGTCCCTTCCAATAAAACATTGAAAATATTTTTTCTCCTATGGAGTACTGTCTGACAAAGGCCACAGCGTAGAGGCAAGTGTGGCTTATTGGTGGGAGCAGTGGACAGTGGATATCCAAAATGCACAAAGGAGATGCTGGTTTTGCCCTTGTTTTGTGGCATCTTAAGTCACAACACAGGCTTTTGAATGGATGGAGCCAGGCTGCTCCAAAGCAGTAAGGCTCCTGTTCAGTCACAATTGATGCAGACAACTATTCTGTACACTTCACAGAAATTTTCCCTATTTAATGTCAACCTTTCATAATGGATAAGGGTTCATATTAATCATGTAATCTTTTTTTAAAAAAAACAACTCAAACTATGTTATGTTGTAAATTCAGACTACTGTGTTGAAATGAGTCTAAGCAAATACCTGTTATGGTTAGATACAGAACGAAATGTTCTGTGACATTTGCTTTATTTCAGGAAGATGATCCAAGCATCCTGTTAATTGATGCGCAGGCATTGTGTTGCCCGTATTTTTTCTTTTATTTTAATTCATTTCTTGTGCATTGAGCTACTGAATTAGGGTTTTGGTCTTATTCTTGGGAAGATGCACATCGTTTTTAGGAAGGACTTGACATTATTTTGTGGCAAAACTGGATTTTTACAGTTTTGATTTTAAATCTATAAGTACACATCTAAAAATCTAAAATATAGTACTACATTGGGGCAGCGAATGAGCACAGCCTTGCCTCTGTTGGAAAGGAGGAGTTGGAAGGGCTTATTTATAGATGAAATCTTGATGGGACTTGTTCTGCAGTTTCCTTGGAACACAGTGGTTGCATCTTGTTGTCTGAAAGCCTTTCTTAAGAAGGTTAGGGTGGCAATATTCCAATACAGCCACAATATTTAGCCCATCTAGTCTTTATTTGCCTCCTAAGGCAAACAAACGATTTCCTGTATTTCAGCTTTCTTCCTAGATTCTGACAAATTCTAAATCACTTTTCTCACCCACCTTGCTTTATCCTATGATGTAAATTATTGGTTTCAGTGAATGCATCTTCTGTTCATTAGTCCTGCCTGAGAAATAGCATGTCCTTGGTAAATGCAAAGGAGTGAGAAATTTGAAACAGACTGGTAGATCTCGCATTTAGCTTTTGTAACTGTACTTTAATACTTCACAATAATTACTGAAGCTCCCCATAAAATAATCTCTGCATATTCCTAAAATGGAATTGAATGCCTTAGAATAAAAGAGAAGAGGAGCCCTTATCTGTACTTTTAGTTAAGTTTTTATTTGTTTCCCTTCTTCCTCCAGCGTAGGAGGATGAATAAGAATGGAAGAAGATACAGATTTGCAAAGGCAAGGAGCGCTAAAGAATGTCTTTTTTTTCATCAGCTTTTAAAAGCCAGACTGTAATCATAAATTCTCTGATAGCTGGAGCATGCAGAACTTGTCTTTAAGCCTACAAGTGACAGGCTGCTGTTGCTTTTCAAACTTCAGATTTCATTTTTTTGTAAGACATAACTTTGATCTGGTTCCTTTGTAATGCTCTGCAGAGTGCCAGGGCCGCTGCGCTCGCCGGCTGCAGGGCTGGAAGTGAACTTTCTTGGCAAGAGCCATCTGGAGACCTCAAAGAACAGATTAACTTGTCCAGAATTTATGTGATCTTTGAAGAAGCTGCCCTTGCCTAGAACACATGTGATTAGCTTGACATTGGCAGTGATAAAGTTGAGATGCACAGCAGTGTCTGAGTACACGCAGTAATTGGGAAGAGTTTTAAGTGGAGCAACCCCGAGGATTTGCAGTCAAATTATCAGCTAAATCCCTAATTTTAACCTCTTGAGCAGACTTTGTGTCTTTGGTGCAGGTTAAATCCAGTCAGGAGGAAAAGTTTTCAGCTTTACATCTTCATAGGCATTTTGTTCTTAGCTCCAGAACACACCCATGATGATGTATTGGGGAACGCTGTGAATATCTTGGGACATTTCTCTGGTTTATAGCCAGTATGGTGCAACTTTTACCATGGTTGTTGGTACTGTGGGTTGGAAACTGAGACTTTTCTGTTCAGGTGGTAGATTAATGTAATCTTGTAATTCAGACTTCTTGGTGAATGCTGTTCTCGTTTAAAGGTGACCCTGCTGCCACTTTGACACTGTTGTCAGCATGTGGTGTTTACCTATGCTGAGGGGATTTGCTTCGTCTTGTACAGCATAAGATAACATGCACACCTTTTAATTTGATTGACTGGTTGTGCTAATGAAATGTGGCATTGTGTGAAGGATGTGGCAGTTACCTGCTTGTTGTAGATGTCAGTATGGGAAGTAAGAGAGCTCTGATCATGTCTGGCCAGCCAGAGACTCAGCAAGCTGTCATTTTGAAAACTTCTTTTACTCTTGGGTGGAAGTACATAACTTTTTTAATGGAAAATAATTTTTTTCACACTGAAAAAAAGGAGAGGTTAAAATAATGAGCTGGAAGGATGTCTGAGCATTAGACTGCATCCTCCTAAACACAAAGACAGAATGACCAGAGACATCAAATAAGTGTAGGGCTTAGTTCTGGTTTCCTCCTGCAAATGTAGTTCTGGAAATAGTCATCTTTAAAAACACAGGACTATAAAAGTTTAAACTAAGTTGTCAGAAGTTGGTGTGAAAAAGCAGGGTAGAAGCACAGAGACTCAGTAACGGGGTCTCGTTTTGTTGCAGTCCTGCTCTGTGGTCTCTGGGCACCATTCCTCAGCTCAAACATGGCCCACCAAAAGAGGAAAGGAGGAATCGTGTCCCACTGCAAGGCTCCTCACTGCTGTGCACGAAGGAGGATGTCGCAGCTTGGCAAGAGATCCTGAGTCTGCAGAGCCCATTTTGGGGTGTTCTTCCCTGGCACTTGCCCCTGGCCCCACTTCTCCTGCAGCTTGGAGCTTTCCAGGGGAAGTCATGAAGTTTGGATGATTATCAGCTGCCTCATGGCTCCAGCTGTCTAGAAAATGGGATTTCTCCCATGTTAAAAACGAGCGGTTGACCCAAACCATGCTGACCAAAGGTTTAGAGTATGTCCTTGGAGGAAATCTTCTGGAAGCGCTGTTTAGGGGAAATGTAAGCAGAACGCATTGAGGTTTTGTGGTTTTCAGCTTCATGAGTCTTCATCTCTTGGATTTACTGATCTAGTGTCTCAAACAGCTGCTCCCTTGGTAGTGCAGGGGTTTGGAGGTGCCTCGCCATGCCAGCAGGGAGTTTGGGGATCAGTCATCTGAGGGTCAGACAGGTGGGGGACCCTTGCAAGAGGAGGACTGCCAGCCTGCCTGGTTTCTATCATAAGGTATGATTCTTTTGAGCTAAAATTTTCTTCTAGAAAAAGTCAGTGTCATAAAAATTTAGTCCTAGAGCGGGAGGAGATGGTACCAATGAAAACTGATGGATCTGATCAGCTTCCCTGTTAGACTGGGAGCCGCTCCAGCCACACTGGAACTGCTAGCAGACTTGAGAAGACCATGTCTCAGACCTGCCAATAGAGTGTTGTGCAAACATTCCCTCCAGTGAAAAGCTAAATTCTACAGAAATTAGTTGCCTACAGGTCTTTCATGTCCAAGGAAGTTTCCTTCTTGCCTTAGGTTTTTTTTCCATGCTTGATGAAGAACATCAATGAAGGAGGTATGTAGCTGTTCAGAACCAAAGGGGATGCGGTGTGGATTTAGGTTTGCAGGTAGGATCTGTGAGATCTTTCTCCTGCTGCGCATTTAGAAAGTGATGCAGTGCTTCCCCAGAGCATGCCAGCCACAGCATGCTCTTTTTGCAAAGAGCACAGAGTAGCATGTTTGGCAGAAGTGGGGGACTTTGTGTCTTTGATTTAAAACTGAAATAGCCATCAGTGGGGAGCTGTGTGAAGGAGACTGGGGACCCCAGGCTGGAAGGAGAAGGATGCCCTTAGGGACTTGCAATGCAGTGGGAACTCCAGCTAGGGCAGTGCTAATGTTCAGAATGCTGTGTGCTGGTCTTTGTTGGAGGAGCAGATTTGGGGTTGGGGTGCAGCCAAGGCAACATGCAAAATAAACTCTGAGCAGGTAGAAGGAAGCCCTAAGGAGGAGATGCTTGCTGGTTTTCTACAACAGTTTTGGCCCTTGTCAGTATTACCAGAATTGACAGGGATCAGTGGAGAGCTTTATGCAAAGAAAAGGCAGATGGTCAGGTTGACTTACTTGTATCGCTGTGATCTCTTATAATGGTTCCCTGTGTGATTATTTTGAGGGTTGAGCAACTGAGAGCTGCAGAAGAGGTGTGCAGCTTTATTTCTGCAATGTGTGAAATGTTCTGCATTCATTTCAAAACCTGTCATTGCTTTTTCCGTTAAAAAAAATATATATCCGGAAGTCTGCAGGAATTTTTGTGAAGTTTAACTTTAAATGCTCACCTTTCCTTTTATCACCCTTATCAGCACATACAGCTCAGTATTCGAGGTTTTTAGCTGACATTTCAAATCGCTATGAGCATGCCTGTATCCCTTTTAAAGCAGCCTCCCCTCCCAGATCAGAAGTGACCAGGGTTTTTTTGTTAGACTCCATGTTCCTTTAATGTTTTCCTCCTAATAGATGTTGAAAGCATTCTTCAGAGGCGCAGCACAAAACATTCAAATAGTGATACGAGCCAGCTGAAGAGAGTTGTCAGGGAGAGGGAACATTAGGAGAAGGATTGAATACAGATGGATTCCTCAAAAGTAATGTAACCTGTTATGATTGCTTTGAAATCCTATACCCTTTCCCTCTACTTACGCTTACCAAAAGTTTACATTTGCATTGATGTTTTAGAGGCAGAGCTAAAATGGAAGTAATCCCTGTTGTATACATGCTTAAGTATGTAATTTTAGCTAAATACAACAGTTGTGACCAAACTGCTGCCTGCATCCACAGTGGGAAGCCCACAGCTGTGAAGTGCTGCCCGTCCATCCCAACTCCTCCAGAGGGGCCTGGTACTACCCCACACTCATCTGCTTGTTCTTGGTTCCTTCAGCCATCCCAGATCCATACCCGATGAATTCTTCAGATGTTCTCTGCTGCCCTGTCTTTGTATCAGCAGATACAAAGGAGAGATGGATTGATCTGTACAGTTTACTCTATATATCATAGTGCTTTCTTAATATACTGCTAGAATAATCCATTCCTCTTCCAGAGAGTCCTGGCAGAAGGTCCACCAGAAATTGGTGCTATATTTTAATTGGGTTATCCAAAAAGCATCCTTCTCTTTGCTTGCAGGGAAGGCCTGAGATATGCGTCAGTCTTGTCTCAATTTAAGAGGTTGTATCAGCCTCTGTCACGCAACTGTCATATCAGATGTGACAGGAGGGTTGCACTGCACAGGGTTCCTTTAATGCTCAGAACTGACCATTATGCAAGGGGACAACAGGTGAAGTGGGGCTGGTACGGTTTTCACTTATTATACCTGGCTTTTTAGGATTAACTTGTTCAAATTATTTCCAGCCTTAAGTATCTGCCCTAGAAAGCTGTTCTGAAATCTGATGGAATATACAAATAAGGTTGCTTCAGTGCACACTTACAGTGATAGACAGAAAGTTTGTGTGCTAGATGACGTTTGTGGTGATCGCCATCCCAAGGCACCCATAAGTGCTCATACCCAACTGACTCTGTACTGCACCCAAGCATGGAGAAACCTCACAAGGCTCCTTTGCCTCAAACAGTTATGAAAAACCTCAGCTGACTCAGTTTTGGATGCTCTTTGCACCACTCTGCAACTACACTGAGCTTTGTCCTCAGGAGAAACAGCTTGGAGTTTTTAGTGGAGGTTTATGGCAAGCAAAATACTATTTTTCTCTTTGTGAGAATAGGAGGGCAATTTGTTTCTAACTGACCCCATAGTGGACCTAAAACAATATGATTTTTCTTAGTGACCAGTGAACATCCATGACCACATGTATTGCAAGGAAAACTATCTGGTTCTGTGTCTAGGAGCAGAAGGGCATGGTGAATAGGAGCTGTATGAGTGGTGTGCTAGCAGAAGGCTATTAGCCCTGTCGAATTCAGGTTTTAAAACACTTCGGTAATGCTTCCATCATTGTACACTGAGCACCACATTATACACAAATCATTTTGAAAACCTCCACCTAAAATGGGTTGTCTACTAGTCCCAGTTCACGTAGTGGCTGTCCTGCATTTATACTCTGTACAGATATGCAGAAACTGCCAACTTTTCCCTTTGCTGGTGTATTCCTTGCATCCAGTTCTTCCATCTGTGTATTTCTCATGGGTTTCCTTGTCTTATCTAAACGTAAACTCATCAGGGCAGGGACTGTTTTCTGTTGTCTGTAGGACTTTGACCACTGCAGTACAGTCAGAAAAGCTTTTTGCAGCAGAACAGGGAAGCACAAATTGCGTGTTGTGTCCTCGTTAGAGGTTTTGCTGAAGGTCTGTATAAAAACGGCATCAACTAGGTTCCGGTTACTGAGTTACTAAATAAAAGATCATGCTGATGAGCTTCATGATCTGAATTAAAACAGGACTCTGGTTTTCAGAGCTGGTAACAGAGCTTGGAAAACCTAGGATTTTATCAACTTCAAGATATCTTACAAATGCTGCTTTTCTTGCAGAGGGGTAGGCAGAGAGGGTGGGGGATTAAATGATGCTGCGTTGGTGTGAACATTTCAGCTTGTTCCTCCTGGCAAATTGCAAAATGACTCGCAGTGATGACGAGATGCCTGCATGACCTCACTGTCCTGCAGTACAGCAGAGCTGGAGGCACGTCGGCAGCAGTAGCTTTTCTATGCCAATGGCAGAGTCAGTGTGAAAGAGCTGCTTGCGTGCTTGTTTCATGGCTGCTTCACCGTTAATGCAGGTCTCCTCCTAAGCAAGGAACTTGCTTCGCAAGTTAGCTCACACAGGCAATCTCTCTTCCACCATTTTGTTTAAGAGAAGGAGGTTGGCCTGCTCGTACGCCTGTCTCCAGGACAAGGCATGTAGTTGAGTACAAACCATAGATCCACGGCTAGATTGTCCATTGGAAGAGCTGGTGCAATTAGGTGGTCCTTCCTGGTGGAATTTGCAAGTGTTTGATGTACCCAAGTGTGACATTCGAGGTCGGCTTTAGGTACTGCATTGTAAGCAACAGCCATTTCTTGCTTTACCTCCCTGCCTTGGCAAACATGTTGGAGTAAAGAGGGGTGTAAAAGCAAGCATAGAATGGGTGGGCCATGCTACACATGCCTCGCAGCTGGAAGGGTAGAAAGAAGCCTGATTTGTCTAAGAAAACATGCTGTCTCATTATCCATTATCTAGGTATTGCTTTTAGATGCCCTGCCTTGCTCATAGAAAGACAAGGCTAAGCAGTTAGCCAACAGACACAGTAAATCCTCGTGGGAACTGGACTTCTTCCATATAGTGTTGTTCCCTCTCCAACTCTAATAGTATCACCTTCATTACTACACGTATTCCCTTTTGATTCCAGTTATGAGTTAAATTGTTCACAGTTCTGTCAGTGCAACTTAACACAGCTTAATGTGTAGCCTGTCACTGATGCTGGGGCTCCAGGCAGAGTCCTTCTGCCCAGTGATGCAGAGTATGGTCAAGGTTGTGTCCTTCTAATTTGACTCTCTCTTTCTTGCAGGCATGGGTCGTGGAGGGAGCCTGTTAACCCTTACTATGTCAACACAGGCTACGCTTTGGCACCAGCGACCAGTGCCAACGATAGCGAGCAGCAGAGCATGTCCAGTGATGCCGATACAATGTCGCTGACGGACAGCAGCGTGTAAGTAACTCCAATCTGGTGGGACAGTAAGTGGGACAGCAGGATGTTTGTTTCTTTAGTGGTGGTGCTGCTGTTGTGTTGGTCTGGGGGAGGCTTTGCCACACCTGATGCCAGGGGAATATCTGACTAGACCCAAGGTCATGATCATTCTCACTTCCTTTCCAAGTGTGATTGTTTTGTCACTGTGCAGGCTGCTCAGCCTTGCCAGTCTTGAGAATGTTTGCAGCATCAAATGGTTTGAGTAAACTAAAATAAGCAATGTTCAGTCGGAGTTCCTGCAGTGTTTCTTGCCAGGTGCAAAAAATACTGAAAATGTTGGATGGCTTTGTAGTAAGTGATTTGAGATGTGGTATCTTCTGAATGTCAGACAGAACTTTCTACTTACCTGGGTATTTCTCCTCTTGAGTTTTTTTGCTGCCAAACTGTGCTCAGTCTGCAATTGCTCAGTAGGATTGGTGACTGACCAGCTCTAGTTTATGTCTGGTGACCACTGCACTTCAGCACAACTTGTACAAATAAAACCCCGCCAAATCTTTTTTGCTTTTTTCTAGTTACTACCTTCCTGACAGCACCCTGTATCTCACCCATGAGATACCTTCCTTGAAGATGGTCTGCAAAGGTAGAAAAAAGTGCTTATGAGATTTTGTTCTGACTGCATCTCTGTGATGGAAAAAAAGGATTGAGGGGGAAATATTCAATGTTTGGTCTGTTTTTTAGTAGTGCAAATGCAAAATGTCTTTCTGTAGAGTAGAAACTCTTTGATTCTTCAAGCAAAAGATGACAGGTTTACAGAATTAGGAGACGTTTTTATTAACAGAGGTGCTGTAAACACAAAGTCCTCCAAGAGGCTCATTTAGTGTCACTGTGAATATCAGGAGCTGTCAGACCTTGTTGGAGAAACTTTCCAGCCTGTGTCATGGATGTTGTTAATGGGTGCTGCAACAGTTCCCTACCTGCCCTGAGTTAACACAGCGAGCTGGTGAATGTGCGGCATAGTAAGAACACTTCTGTGTCTGCTGTGTGGCTCTGTGTGAACTGGTAGCTTGCTTGTCTCTGGCTCTGTGGAGGCTTGGAGCCATTTAGGAACAGCTATTGAGTTCACTCTACTCACTGCCACCAGCTCCTCACACCTTATCCATACCATGTTGCAAAATGGAGGAGGCAGACCTTGGCCAAAGAAAGGGGTGTTGGGAGGCAGAGGATGCCCCTGGGACAGAAAGTTGTAAAGGACCACTAAATAAAGGCTCAGTTTGATAGAAATCCAGCTGCTTTGCCACATCCTTCTGTCATTCTTCATATTCATCAATTCAAGTCATGTAACTTCTTGTTATCAGGAGAGACAGGTGTAAGAACTCTTCAGAATCAATTAGCTTGTAGCACTTCCTTTTCCACTGGTCCAGCAGGCTCATGAGGTTGCACTGATGGTTATAACTGTGATGAATTGTGATCATTTATGCCAGAGTTCTTCACCCTCCTAATTTTTATTTCAGTAGCCATAATTTATTTCTTTCACAGGCAGAATAATTTCTGTTTGACCATCCTATGCATTCTTTATTCTTTGCTCCTTTTTCCTTGAAGTATTTTATCCCTTCTATGCCTACCATAGGCTGCTTTTAGGACTTTAATTACCACCGATACGTGCACTGCCTTCGGCTAATAACTAGCCCAATCTCAGTGGTTCATTTTAAGTAAGTCTGAAAAATCATAAGGGTAAACTTGTGATCTTTCTTTCTGTGCATCTCAAACTGGATGCATGCAGATTGATCCCCAAATTGGGATTCTGGACATACAGCCTTGACCTTTGGCTTACAAAGAATCTTGTCTGCTTTCAACACTTGCTCTTCATTATGCCCTTTAAAACTCCAGTACCAGGTTTTGTTCCATTTTCACATGGCACTGCTGAACCTATCTGCCTCCCGAGTTTCAAAGGAATTTTTGCAGAGTTGCTCAAGGCAGCAAAAATTAAGAACAACCAGACGCAAGTTAAAGAAGGGACTCCTGCTGCTTGACAAGACTTGCATGTCTAGGTGCTTTGAATTTAGGCCTCCTGTAAGGAAAATGGCAAAAAAAGCC
Organism: Phalacrocorax aristotelis; assembly: GCF_949628215.1. Classification (NCBI taxonomy): domain Eukaryota; kingdom Metazoa; phylum Chordata; class Aves; order Suliformes; family Phalacrocoracidae; genus Phalacrocorax; species Phalacrocorax aristotelis. The sequence continues at coordinate 26,511,088 of NC_134285.1, read as the reverse complement.
TCGTTTGCTGATGAGCAAGGTTCTTCCCTATGTCTGCTGTTTACATACAGCAGTCAAGCTCAATAGTGAAGAAATGTGGCTTCTGCTCCAAGGCAGGGTGCGAACAGGGTGTGACCGCAAGGTGGAAACCTCCCTGACCCTCCATCAGAGGAGAACGTGTCCAGACTGTCAGGATGCAAATATCAGCTAATGGAGGAGTGCTAATAAGCCAGGAAAGCAGGCAGGTGCACAGAGAGCACGGCTTGATGTAAGGTGTGCTCTTCCAGTGTCGGCCAACTCAAGTTGGTGGAGGAGACAGACACACTGAGCAGTTGCTTGTACTCTGATGTATTGCAGTTGTTACGGGAGTCTAAGCTTTGATGTTGTATTGATCATGACAAAGCAGGGTTTGGATGTGGCTGCATGCACAGCTCAGCTGTGCAAAGTTGCTAGCAAAGACCTGGGTGATGCTCTGGCCATCTGACCTCCTAAGCTGGGGTGGAAGGAGGCAGGCACAGGCTTTTTGGGAGTGTCCAGCTCACCTAAGTTTTTCTAAAAGCCATTTCTGTGGTACCAGCTACAAGCATGCATGCCTAAAAGACAAAACTTTCAGCAGGGTGTCTTTCCAAGCACTAGTAAATATTGTTGTAATGGATTGAATTTATATAACAAGTATGTTATCTGTCCCTGTTATTGGAGGCGTTTGCTTTTTGAGTGCTTAAAAAACATTGCTCTTAAATGCCTGTGCTCCACTGATTATTTTTCAGTCTTCCTGTGTCATACAAATTCCTCTGCCCTTGTAGGCAAAACAGCTCCGGTCCTCTTTGCTGAAACCTGTTTTTATAATCGGCATGGCAGCTGTGTTGTTTTAGCTGGTTTATGCAGGGGCAAGGTCTGGAGAGGACGTGGTGAAAGGCTCTGGCGAGTGCTGGCCTGGCAAACATGCTATGGCTGCAGGTGGGGTTGAGTCGCTTGCTGCTGGTGTTTGGTGGTAGGTCAGGGCTTTGGGGTTCTGCCTCTTCCCAAGATGCTCAGAAGCTGCCCCTGGCTTGCAGCGGCATTTACACTGCAGTCCTGAACTGCTCTTGCTGTCTCAGATAACCCCCATTGTCCTCAGATAATGGATAGCATCTTTCCAAAGCAGAGGAGATGGCCTCTGGGTGGGAAGGGCTGACACTCAAGGGAAATTAAGGCAAATCTAGGTAGGAGGGCAACAGGCAGAAGCTGAACTGCATTAAATCATGTGATATTCCAGTTCAGACACAGAAATGCTTTAGGTCCATATCCTTCTTCTCTTTATTTCTCCAAGAGCTTAGAGGTAATGTCTCCTCTTTAGCCCAGTGTTGTGGTCCAACTGAATGACAATACTCCTTCCTCTGAGTCTTATCATGTGTTCTGGTTTATCTTTGTTGGGAAACAGCTTTACCTTCCCCTGGGTGTGTGGGAAGCCAGTGGGCTTGCTCTTCCCCCATTCCAGTCAAACCTGCTCCAGGGTAAGGACGGCCATTCCCTGGAGCGAAGAGGTTTAGGACAGTGGTTACTCCTTCAAAAAACCTTGCAGATTAAATATTATTTCTCGGATGACTGGCCTTTGGCCAAAATGCCTGGTGATTTTCCCATTGCGCTTCTTTATGTGAGAAAGGTCTCTTGGTGACAGTGGTGCTTTGATAAGAGTAATTGGTAGAAAATATCAGCTTTGCTGTGGATTTGTTTCCTGTCCTTCCTATGGCCAGTCATCCAGAATGACCTTGAGTTCTGCTATATTTAAACAAGTTTAACAGCTTTTTAATCTAAAAGATCCTGAATGATGATTTCCAACTTGTTAGGCTTAATGGTTGGGTTTGGAAGCTGTCTACAGAGGAGCAAAGACAGGCCTTGTTAGAAAAGAGTCCAACTGCAGAGCCACAGCAACACGTCCCAGCTCACCAGAGGCTCTTGCAGGTCAGTCTGGAGAGGCAAGGAAGCCCCCCACATTTCCCCAGTAGCAAACCAATCACATTATCATTAAATAAATTATAGAAGTACTCTTGGTCCCCCCATTGCGTTTCAGCACAGAACTTTCAGATGCTAGAGAAAATCACATGACGAAACAAGGAAAAACAGTTTGAGAAAGTTTTTTATTTTAAAAGTAGGTATGCTTTAAAAAAAAGTTTTTATTTTTTTATATATATATTATTTCTCTATCTATTGAAAATATCTCAAAGCAAGCTACCTGACAAAGGGAAAACAAAAGTACGGTATTGGTTTTCCTTGCTTTCCCCCCATCTATTGAATAAGGTTTTGTTGGGATAAAATTAAAGTGCTTATCTTTGAATTTGCTTCCTCTGGTTGAGTTGGCACAGTACATTGAACGAAGGAATGTTCCAAGTTCAGAGGTGGCATTGGGGAATCTAGTTAAAATGACATCAAAGGCAGCACAGCGGGACTGAACATGTGTTTGAAGCCGGATAGATTAGAGGCCATTATCAGCCTTTCGCTACTGTGCTGGGAACAAAAGTCGCTCTTTCCACTGGGACTGCTGCTGGGGAGAATTAAAAAAAAAAGAGAGAGAAAGAAAGAAAAATTGCACCTTCTAATATAATGCTGCTTTTCCCGCGAATAGCCGGGTGGCTTTAGCGTGTAAGTTGTGTTCTGGCGCCCGGGTTTTGTGCGGCAGTTAAGCTGAAATGTTGTCTATTGATGTCAACCAGCAGCGGCTAAAATAATCCCCCAGATTTCCCCCCTGCCCCTGTAAAAATTGCCAGTTGTTTTGTTGCCATCCAGCCTGGAAAAAGCCATGTCATGATGCGATGAAACTCTTTAACCATTGTGACTCTTAAGCTATTTTTCAAATTGAGGTTCTTCATTAAAGAAAATGAAGCCACCTAATGAAAGCTATCGTAATCGCCTGTCAGTATAGCAACACTTGGGGAAATTTCTCTGCTCCCCTAATGTGTCACTGCCAGGCGCAGCAGAGGTGATGCTCCCAGACATGCTCTTCCTCCTCCCGCATTACCTGCAGCCACTAGCCAGAGCTGTAATTAGCCTGGCTAATTTTGTGTTCTCTCATTTGTCTTCCTACTAAAAAGCACTTGTCATTAATCACAGGTTTTATTTTATTTTAATGGTGTTTAGTTTTGAATGCCTGGGTTACTGCATGAAATTGCATTCTTCTGATGTAATTTGGTGGTGATTCTGCCTGCACCCACATTTCCAGAGAGCCAGCAGGGCAGCAGGCATGATGGAAACGGGAGAGTTGATGGTGACCATCCTTGCACAGGCTGGTACTTGTAACTCAGGAGGTTTGCAAGCAAAACACCACAGTAAATGGCGTTTCCCTTGCCAAATGGCACCTCGACTTTAAAAATCTGCTGGTTGAACTGTATGGTTTATGTTCTTGAGAAGCAGCTGTGCTTGGCAATTGGGGAGAGGGGTGGGTGCTAAGTACATTTGGCTTGTGCAAACATCTTGTTGTGAGTTGTGAGATGCATTGGGACTTGCTTGTTTGCACTGCTTGAAGTGGTGGGGGTTGGAAGGAGACAGCACGTGTGCTTGGAAGTTATTTGGTACTTCAGATAAACCAAATCCCTCCACATTAATTTCCATCCATTTCTGTGGCATTGCACAGCCTTCCCAAGCAGTTACTTTTGCTGAATCAGAGAAATGTGTAAAATAAAAAAGGAAGGCTCCAAATTGCTAAGCTCCAGGCTGGTATTTGTTTTTGCACTTGTTGATTTTTCTAAAAAATAACCCAGTGTCACCAGGAGATAGGCCTGTGTCCTTATTCATAACTGGGCTCCATTTCACTCACATTCTCCTCATGCCAGGTGTAAGCAGGGTGATCGCAATGGTGAGAACAAAACTGGGTTTGCTGTCTTCCTCTGAAGTCCTGCTCAGGGAGTGATGCTTTGCCATTAGGGATGCTTAGCAAATCCTCGTGGCTCTGATCTCCCTGAGCATCCGTCACGGGGACCCACATGCACCCAGGCCCCCGTCTTTGCAGAAGGGCTGCATGTGGCTCAGCAGTGCTGGTCCACACCGTCTCACAACTCACAGCAGAGCCACGGACCCAGCTCCCAGTCTGTCAGGACCAAGGTTTGTTGCCACTGCTGTCATCTTCCTCTGCAGAGACCTCCATCACCAGCATTTTCAGCAAGCTGGTTCAGTTGGGTGTTGCTGCCCATGGCATCCCTTCCTAACCTTGCCCAGCCTGCTTTGGAGTGGGGGCTAGGTTGTTCCATACAGTAACTCCAGTATCAAGCCCATATTTTCAGATTGAGCTAGACGTCTCCTTAAGAGCAGTGGAGCCTACCCCTTTGCTTTGATAAGACATTTGAGAAGCTGTCACACTCTCTTAAAAATATATACCTTCTTCCTCGACCAAGTTCCCCTTGGTGTAGATGCTCACTGAGCTCCCACTTCTCCTCCTCCCCCTCCTAGCCTGCCCTGTGGTTTACAGTGTACATTACAGGCTCTCTTATAGAAAGCAACCAACTATAAAAGGTACCAGGATGCAGTCCAAGTTCTTCTCCCTGCCCTCTGCCTAGGGCAGCGGTTGCAGGAGCCGTGCCTCGCTCTGCTCCCGGTGGATGCTGTGTAAGTCCTCTTGGTACCCAGTGCCAGAGCGTTGCTGGTGCGGGGACCTGGGCGAGCATCATTCCCTGCACGATTCCTCTTGCTCTGCTGCGCTCACCCTGGGCATTCAAAGCCTTTCTCAAACGGGAAGGGGTTTCCTACCTGCCACTCTGCGGCGGTGAGGCTTAAATGAACATAATGTATCAGAGAAAGGCACTAAAGCAGGGCATGTCCTTGTTTTATTCTGGCAGAGATGGGATCCCACCGTACAGACTCCGAAAGCAGCATCGCAGAGAGATGCAAGAAAGTGCCAAAGCAAATGGACGTGTGCCACTACCTCACATTCCTGTAAGTAGCACTGTGTCCTTCCCCAGAGGTAAATATGCAAGATATGTGAGATCTCTAGCATACAGTTGCTCTGCTCGCTCGAGTTTAACCCCCACTCAGTGCTTTATTCATTTGAGGATGTTTTAAGATGGAAATACACCATGCTAAGAAAGGGATTGGTAGCCTTCTGCCAAACTCAACATCTAGGGCTGCCCAAAACGCATAATTTTTCTTAACCATTCAGTCAGTAGCCAGTTGCTTCTCCTGGACGAGAATGGAAGCACTGGCTGGCATCTACCTGCAAGCAGGTTGCATGCCCTCAGGTGAGCTTGAAGAAGGTGTTTGTGGAAAGTGTAGGAGGCCATTGGACATGGAGGCTGATGTACAAGGTCAGCTGGGGAGAAACGCAGCTGTTCCAAGCAGTATTTCTGCACTGGGCAGCCGAAGGGAGCAGTAACCTGTTCTCAAGCACTCGGCAAAGCCCGCCTGGGGGTACGAGGCAGCAGAGCAAAGAAGGTGCAGGCGTATTTCATTTGTCTGATACTGTCTTCCCAGTTGCTCCAGGTAAGCAAACAGCTTTGGAAGATAAACATACCTGCCAGGGCTCTGCAGCACCATCTGCAGCTCTGCTTATTATTGCTTTCTTTCTGTGAGAAGTTACAGGTGACATTTAATATCTAGCAGGGAATAAAGGTGCTTCTTTTCCCCTTTGGAGAGCTGGACTCCAGAGCAAATCAAATAAGGAGGAAAAAAGCTTCCATCTGCTTTTTCCAGAAGTGCCCTCAAACTTGACACAGCTGTTCTCATCCTGCCAGCAGAAATACACCCTTGTTTTAATCTGATTTAAAAAAGGAAAAAAAATAAAACCACCACTCTTTGTTTTGCCTTTTAAATTAGTTTATTTTCCTTAGATTTAAGAGGGTCTCCTGTGCTTTGATCACTGGGTTGACAATGAAAGCCCTGGCTGTGGACGCTCACTAGCCATCCTTGCTCAGTCACCTCTCTTTTCACACAGTTGCTTTCACAGTGTGGTCGCTGTTGAAAAGGCTGGCTGGGTGCCTTTTTATTTCACTTGATGCTGTTTTTACTGTAAGCATGGCTTTGTTAGAGTTGAAGTTTGAAAGCTTGGCCTTTATTTTTTGTTGTTGTTGTTGCTGTTCCCCAACAGTGGGAACTACCGAGTGAATATTCTCTGACTTCAAAGCTTGTCAGTGGCTTTGCCTTTTGGATAAAAATAATAGTGGCTTTCTGTCGATTATGTGCACTGGCAATGCCTCGATGAACTGCAGGTTATAAACTTAGAGTATGGAGCATTAAATATGTATAGTAAGCTCTGCTTTAACGAACTTCCATCTGCCAAACATTTCTTTTGTTGAACTGAATAAGTGTCATTCCAGCAGCAGTTCCTTGCAGGCTAATTAGTTTTACTTAGCATTAAATTTTATCGACCTTTTTAGAAACCAGTTTTAAAAGGGGGGGAAAAAAACAAGATTTAAATTGGCCACCTGCTGCTTATAAATTTTTATATTCTCCTACTTATCTACACAGTCTTTTAGAATTACATATTCCTCCTAAACTACACACAGACTCTTCACAAGGATTTTTCTGTGAAATATCCACGGTTCCCATTAGATTCTGCACTGTAATTTTAAGTCCCAGGGAAAAAGGCATCTTGACGCATATTTATATGGGAATGGAGGACTGAGAAGTCGAGTTAGTTCTAGACTTTCTCCAGGGAATAAAAGTTTAGTTCAGACACTCTGGCACCTCCTGCCAGCCAATTACTGACACAGAATTGGCATTGACTTCAGAGAAGCACTGCTCTGCCCTCAGTTATCAATCAGCCAAGAAAGGAGAAGGTAATTAGACAATATGTTTTGACAACACCCGTGTGAAATGTTATAAAGTTAGTCTTTTAAAATCACCTCTAACTGCACACTTATTGAATTAAACTTCCCCAATTAGTGAGAAGTCATGCAAATGTTTCTTCAAGTGTTGCTTTCCAAAACGGGTGGTTAGGATATCTCGCAGCCCGTAGCTAAAGCAGTCTCCATCAGCTGCCTGGACCTGGTGGTTAGCATGCTTTTAAATGTGTAGCAATGACTAAATTGCAACATTTGAGTGAAGGTCTTTATGGACCCATGTCTAACCAGTGTAGCCAGAGTCCATACTGATAGCACTTGCAGAATGCATGGCATGTTTTCCTAGTGATAGTAGAGGACCTCCTACTTCCAAAAAGTCATTTCAGAAGTCCTTTAGAGACCTTACTGTTCCCCTACAAATGAGTTATGGGGCTACTGTGCAAAATTCTGAAAGAACTTCTATTGCTTTTAATAGCAGCACTTTTAGTTAGGTCCAGAAGCTATAAACAGTAGTGATTATATGTATTATATTATAGTTCATAGGAGACTGCCCACTAGCTTCAACAGCTGTGCTGCCTCCAAATAACAAAGGCGTCTGCTGGTTATGTAGGTTGCCCTGCTGTGCAGCAGGAGATCTTGGTGCATGCACGGCTGTGTTCTGCATATTCCACCAATGCTCTAAGTTGGGAATAGTTGTGTTTTGTGAAGTGACACTCTGCCCAGGAATGCCGTGGGTGAAGGTCTTTAGCAAACAACAAGACCTTTGTTTTGAGCCTTTCACAGGAACCCATTCCATGGCAGGTAAGTGTTGCTTTTCATGTGGTTGTCCATCTCTCTCCTGGATTTGAGCAGAGTCTTGGAGCACCAGGGAAGGAAAGAGCAAGCAAGTTCCCAAAGGAAGGGTGAAAGCCCAGAGAATGCAGGACTGTACCTGTGCTATTGCACTGTACATACCCTGGCTCTGGCATTCATCCATTCCGAGGAGAGGACAGGAGATGCTTCTTTTTCCCAGCAAATTCAGAAAAATCTAACCTCAATCATTAAGACTTGGAATTCCTTTTTTTTGTTTGTTTGTTCAACTGCATAAAGAAGCCATTTTGTGATGTTCTTGCTGTAGCTTGATCACCAGGTGGGAGTTCTCCTGTCCTGCCCCACAGTAAAGGAAGCTGCAGCTCTTTACGCTATTCCACATGAGAAGAAAAAAAGTAGAAGCAGGAGCAGAAGGGTCAGGCTGATTGCTGAGCTTCCCCAGAAGAATGTCCTCTGTGCAGAGGTGGCTTCCACAGCATTCTTGTGTGCAACAGAAGATTTTTACAGCTGCTATGCTGTAAATGTGAGGAGCATACAGGAGAAGCACTGGTCTCATGCTGTGTAACTACAGCTATATGAGCTTTCTGCTCCTGCGAGTTGGGAACCTGCTCAGAATTTCCATCAGCCATTTTATGCCTTTTTCCTCAAATGCCTTGCAGCAGTGGGACTCCTTGCTAATCCCTGAACGCTGCTAAAGTGGATGCTGAAATTCAGCTATCCATAAGCTGTGCCACAACTGTTTCTGGAATGGAAACATCATTTATCCTTTAAAAACATATGTCACAGTAGAATGCATTATTAATGTGGGAAATGTGGAGGTTCAGAAGTTCTTTTCTCTTAGGTTCTCTAGCCTGCCATCTTTATTTCATCTCCAAGACTGTCTTGTGATCTAACATCGGCCGCTCAAGCATCATGAAGGCATCAAAACTCCGGTAGAAGAGGGAGATTTACCAACAGAGAATTCTTTGGCCCAGTCGGATCTGTCAGGAGTGGCTCAGCCCAACCCTTGCATCCCTGGGGCTGACTGGAGACATCTACCCAAGGACAACATTGGAAAACTTACTATTTAATCTCTGAGCAACTGAGGTTTATTCTTCCCAAGGGTAACCCGCAAGCCCCAGTGAGATTCTTCCCTTTCTGCCTTTTCACATATAGATCATAGTAAAACTTCACGTTTAGGATGCCAGTGTGTTCTGACGTGCCACTTGATCCTTAAACTTCAGTTTCTCAGGGAAGATGAAATCCATCAAAAGCAAAGGCCGGCATCTGCCTCATGGAGCAAGATCCATACAACTCCCACTCCACTGACTCCAAGAAAAGAAGGAGAAAATGTGATCACAGCTGCTAAATGGAACTACTGGAGAGCTTGTGTGTCTCATATGTTCTTAGCAGGCTGCTTCTTCCCAAAAGTTCCAGAGCTTCCAACACTTTGCATGTCAAGGACAGAGGACAGTGTTCTGGTGATAGGTACCCCAAAAAATCATTCCTCACAGCTATCAGTAAGAAAGATTGCTCCATCCAGACCAGTTCAAGCAACCAACCCATCTGGTGTTCAGCCTTCCATCTGTTGTTCTCTGCAACCTCCCCATCTCAGCATGATTTGGTTCTGGACAGACCTGTCTGAACTAGTGGCATTAAATAAAAATAGATAATAAAACATCAGATGAAACAGCTGTAGATAAAACAGTTCTTTAAAATGAAGCACATTCTTTCTGAATTGTTGACCCAGAATGGCCAGAGGTTTCATTCTGGTCCAGACTGGAGGGCTGGATCCTGCAAAACCAGCCAGCTCTCAAAGTGTGCTGCACCCTTTACTTGGAACAAAAGCATTCAGAGCTGTTCTGATTTCAGAACAATAGACAGCTTATTTACCACTCCCTTGGCAGGGCTTTGTATGCCCACAGGAAGCCAGGGGCAGGTTCAAAATCCTGAAGCCCTGAGGATCCTCCTCTGGGCACAGGCTCAGCCTGGCTGGTTTTTGATGGAGCATGTCTCCCTTCCGAAGTCAGGTCCATCATTTGGTAAAAGTTTCAAACACTTTGTTGTCTTAAGCCATTTGAACCAGGTCAACGCAGTCCATTATTAGTTTTGGGAAGATCTGTGTAGCTCATCCATTGAGCTAGGAATGAAGTCAGGCCCATGGCAATGTTTAGAGCATCATCCTGCTTGCCAGCTTTCTTTGACTCACCATTGCAGGTACCTGCCAGGACAATGTAGGGCACGTGCAACTAGTATCTGTGGGGTGAAGTGAGGTTTATTTCAGTCGCATTCAACTTGGATGGTCAGGGAGATCCTTGCAGAGATGGCTTCACAGAGGGGACTGCATCTTGCACCTTCAGGCAAGCTGCTGAGGACTTCTGTAAGCTGCTATGCTGGGTGGAAAGTCCCAAGGATGGGGCAGTGGGTTTTGTAGATGCAGCTGTTTATCAAAGAGAAAGGCAAATGAGTTCATCCTAAAGATTCTTGGGTTCCGTTATTTTTGTTTCTGTAGGTGAGCTTCAATCACCTCCAGACTTTGAGAGACTCTGGATAATCATGCTGAAGTATTAGTTGTAAAAGACCAAAATCGACTTGTCTCGAGTTCCCTGGGTAGAGCAGTAACCCTGAATGACTTCAGATCCTCATTAGACACGGAGCCGTGGTCCTTAAGTGTTGCTGGACCTGGTGGGAACCACCTTGTAACAGGACTCGAACACACAAGTTAGCAAACTTCAGCCTTTGCACCCGTTGCTGCTGGGGGCTCAGGAGAGACTTTGGTTTAGGATGCTGCATTGTATCAAAGGCTATGAAAATAAAGGGGAATTCTTTCCCATTTCTGCTTTTCTATGGAAGCTGCTGCGGTAGCTGCAATGGGGAGACCCAAGACTGTAACTGCTGAGCACCTAGCTGCCTCTCATTAGTCTCATTAAGTTTCTAACGGAGCAGGGCTTGGTGCTGCTCTCATATAAACAACCGCAGGGAGAGTTGGCATGTCTGAGGTGGCAGGAGGGAGTGAACACATCACCTGACAGGTTGCAACTTGTCAGGCAACAGAGAAATTTCCCTCAGGAACTGCTGGTGCTTCCCCATGAGATGGACAGTGGTGGTCATGGGTTTGAGGTTTCTGATGAAAGCAGACTCCCTTAGCCAGAAGTGCTCCCCTGGGCTATGTGAGGGGAATGGGGAAACACCACTTGGATCCTAGAAGCTCCCCAGCAGTAACAAAGCAGGGACCAGCTCTGCCACATCTTCCCCCATGATGGAGCCGGTCTGGGGCGCATTTCTGAACAACACAAGGTCCAGGCTAGGACGAAGAGTGCACTTTTGTCAGGTTTTAAGGCAAGGCATTATTTTAATCTGTTGCGTTGATCATTTGGCCGGACTGGGATAAAGTCAGCTGGTCTCTCATCCTCCTTTAAAGATTTCAAGCTCGATTTCTGCTTCTGGTGCTGCATTTGTTCTTTTGCTATGAATTATCTTGTGTCTTCATGTTTAATTTTACCTCTGGTCCTATAGAGTGTATATTTCATGTTGGTACTGAAATATTTGAATACAGGTTTTTATACTGTTGAATTTTCCATATATTTTTCCTCTAAATTAAATTTTTATCTCTGCTGTGTCATTTTATTTTTTCTACTATTTTAACAAAATAATGCAGAAGGGATAAAAATGAGGAGGAAAATACAGAAGGAGCTGATAGCTTCTTACTTCACTACATAGACGTCTTATCCCAGAGCTCGGGAATTTAGGGACAAAGTAGCTGAGCATAAGGAACCAAGAATGCCCTTGAATTTCCATAAATATTCATTTATTCACCCGGAGCAAGCAGAAGAATAGTACCTCTGCGCTTATAAGGTTGTTGTATTGATAAAGTAAGCAGGGGATAGTTGCACGCCTCTGAAGAGCCAAGGTGCAATCCTGCAGGATGCTCTAGTAAGAGAGGATGCTTTGTGGGAATCGTGGCCTTTTGCAGCTGCTGGGTTGTACCAGAAGATGGAGGGAAGTAAGATGTCTTTGAGGTGACAGGATTTCCATTCCTTTCTGTGGCTATGGGCTAGATTTGCAGAGTTAGACCAGCATACACTGATCCACCTTGGATAAGCTGAATAAGTATGTGTAAGGGTCCTCCTTTCTATCCAAGCAAAAACATCACTACGATAAGCATGATTTTTGAGAAGTTTGTCTGTATGTCCTTTTCACACCCTTTGAAACCAGGATATTCCTGTTGACGCTGTGTACATTAGGAGAAAAGCAAGCACATCCATCCCAAATTGGAGTTTGGTGCTGAAAGAGCTTGTTGAATTGTGGCTCCAGAAAACCTTTCCCTTATGTGGGGTGGTGTGTGGAGCTGGTGCCAGCTGGAGAGCTCGTGTTGGTGGCTCAGCTTCCAGCCCCCTGGTCCTAGCCTGCACCTCTGCATCTGCCAGTCTCCTCCCTCATGTCCCCACCAGAACTGGCATTTCCAGTTATCAAAGCCTCCAAAATAAACGTGATTTTTCGTGCATCTTTTGCTAACCCCTGGTGTGTTTTTCCTCCAGCGTACATACCGAATGCCAAAGGATATCCATGTTGAACCAGAGAAGTTTGCTGCAGAACTGATCAATCGTTTGGAGGAAGTACAAAAGGAACGTGAAGCAGAGGAGAAATTAGAGGAGCGCCTTAAACGTGTTCGAGCGGTTAGTAACCTCGTTGCCTCCTCCACCAGCCCGGGAGTCTGTGTACTGTGCACCACAGGGAGCTTTCAGCTGCTGTGGAAGCAACTGGGGTGACCACTTCCCTGCTCCAACAGCCATGGTCATTACTTGCACGGGGGCTCCTGGAGGCTCACATTGCCCCAGGAGCTTCCACAGTGCTGTTCCCCCATCCATGCAGGGCTCTGTGAGCTCCAGCACTCCCTCCCTGCTGTAAGATACCAGATACGGCACCACAGTGCCCGCTTCTGCCGCCAGTTAGGGGCTGGGGATGCTCTCCATCATCTTTGGCATCCTTGCTCTCCTGACTTCGAGAGCAATCCCTTCCATGTGAGGATGGGGACTATGTAGCAGGGGTTTGCCTTCCTCTGTGGGGTTTTGTGTGATCCCTGTTTCCCCCACAAATGGTAACCAGATGGCAGGTGATGTTATGCTTGGAGGTGTTTGTGTCTGCTCTCAGGCTGTTTCTACCACAACCAAAAGGGTTCTGCCTATCAGTGTCTAGCACATCCGTTGAAAATTGGGAACTGATCAGGTGTAGCATCCAAAAAACCTCTCCTGGGCAGCGAAACACACTGACTCCACATGGGTGGCTGGGGAAACCTTGCCCATGGCACTGTGTGCTGAGAGCCCTGGTACTGCTGGGGCCCTTCAGAACTCAAGGACTTGGTAGATGAACCAAGGGAAGCGTGCAAGGCCTTCAGCTCCACAACAAGCTCCAAGAGGGAGAGAATGAGGTATTGGTCATCTGGCATTACCTGTGTAAGACACCGTGTTCAGCAGTATTCACACCATATCTTTTATTCCGAGATATTGCATCTTGTGGGTACTTGTACGTCTTGTGCTGCAGATACAGGAGAGTTTTCAGAGGACACTGCAGTGCTGCTGAACATCACTAATATTAGTATAACTGCAGTCCTATGTGAACAAATTGTGGGTCTCTGCAGTTAATAGCTGCCACGGCCCTGAGGCAAAGGCTCAGTAACCCACAGCTGTCCCTTAAAGCAGAGGTATTGGTGCCTGTCTTGGCTAGCTCTGTGCTTTCAGGGAAGCTGAGCCTCCGGGGCTCCAGAGCAGGCCCTTCAGCCCCATTGAGTATTTTTAAATGTTTATCCAATAGTTCTTTAAGCAGAAAAGAGCTGTAGGTTGTAGTATTCTCTTCAAATGACGTCTGCATTTCAAATGAGTGAGGAAGGCAGAAGGATCTGTAAGGTTACCTCCAGCTTCAAGTGTTGTCCAGCAAATTCCCTGCACATCCAGCATCCAGCCAGAAAAGGCCAGCAAGGTACTATTTTGTAATTAGATTCCTGTTCTTCTGGAATTGCTGTATTTCCCTGTCTGGTACCTATTGCTTTCTAGATAAAGCCAATGTAACGGGCAGCATTTTCTGCTAACAGAGTCCTAGAGCACTCTTCCTCCTCCTCCTCCCACGGCTCCATTGCAGACCCCACCTGTACCAGACTACATTTTCCCAGCCCTCTGCCTCCTTGAAGAAGCTGCCAGTAGCAATACCATAAAATCATCAAATACCTATGTGCCAGAGAATAAATTTAAGTCTGTCTAAATACATTTTTGTGTGACTTAATCTATTTTTAAGCCCAGGACTCCCACTAATGCTATATATTAAACCTCTTTTCTGTCTCCAGAATGTATTTCATGGACTGGCTGGCATCTGGCATTAGCCATTCAAGAAAAACTCAGAATAAGCAATTGTAGCTTTTTTAGTTCAGCACTTAAGGTGCAGGAGCTGCTAGTATCAGCAAGAGGAGAGCTTGAATCCTGACAGATCACAGGGCTTTTTTCTATGACCTGAACACTAAAACTACAGGGTAACCTCTTACCAGATCTGCATGGCTCACTGAGCAGCAGCACAGGGAAAACCACAAGCATTGGTCACACTAGGAAGTTATCAGCTTAGCAGAGAAGCTGGAAATGTTTTGTAAAACCTAGGGAAAAAGAATTCTTCTCCCCCATACTGAGCTGCCTGCAGGTTCGCTTCCAAAGCCACGCCATGCAGTAACATTGAGAAAAGGCTTCTGATTTAAAGCCAAACGCCTTTTACTGAAAAGACTGTAAGATTTTTGTTTTTCAAAAAAAACCCAACTCTGAATTCATTAATTATTCTGAGCAATGTGGGAAAGGATTAGAGGATATTGCATTCCCTTATTACTTTTTGAGCCACTTCAGCCTGATGTCGTGCATGGAAGCTGCAGTATCATATAGATCAGTATCGTATCATACAGATCACTCTGTGTTTTTCTGAACAGAGTGAATTGTAAATAAGGCAGGAGAAGCAAAGCCACTGCTGAGATTCTTCCTATTTGAAGGTAAAGCATTGCCTAACTAAAGAGGGAAATCATTCGCATGATGATTGAAAATGGTGGTTAGGTGAGCTATTTTCCCCTACCAACCAGCAGCAGCCTGATGAGTGGGACTGGGAGAAGACAGAGGAGGAGGTTTTCAGGAAGGTATTGCTTGCCCTTAGCTCATCAGTGCAGATCTCAGCCTCCTAATTCAAAGGGAGGGGCACCCCCAGCCCTGCTGGAGAGTTAAAAATAGCTCAGCAGGCAGTCAGCAAAGTTGAAGCCTGCATCTCTCTAACTGCTGCTGCCTTTGGGAGCTGATAGAAGATGTTTCTGACAATATTATGTCAACAAAGCACCATCTAGTGGTTATGGCACCCAGGGCTTCCCCGCCCAGCTAGAGGCTGCACTCACCACCAAGCTTTGCCCAGCTCACAGTAGTGAGACGCTGAAACATGGCTCCAGAGTCCACACCACCCCTGTGCCCAGGAAAGCTGAGCCCGTGGTGGAGGCTGCTCCCCAGACCCGCAGGTTTCTTTGATGTAAGACGCTGCAGTTACTGCCTCTTGCCTGTGCCTCCTTGGTCATGTAGTTGTCTTGGCCATGGGCAAGGCGAGGGTGCTCAGTGGGCAAAGGGATGCAGGTTAGACAGCAGGCTTGCGCAAGCTGGGTGCGAGAAGGTTTGGGTGGGAGGGAAGGGTGCTACTGCATTGCCAGGCATAGACTGCTGTTGGGTAGCTCAGGGAAGGAGCACCTTGCAATGCACCAGAGCATGTAGCTGAGCCAAGGCTTGGTTCTGCCGTATACAAATCCCAGTTTGGACTGCTCCGACCTTGTGCCATATGTCAGTTTTTCCAATGCAGACTGAGCGTGGTGAAAAGATTCAGCGGAATTGGTATCTGCAGTCTTGATTTGAACCTTTGCCCTGCTTGAGGAGAGAGGGCAGCTTGGGATAGGCATACCAATTCCTTCATTAGCTGCCATTTTCTCACCGTTGGAGCTTTCCTACCTGATGTGAGGCTGAGGACCAGTGCTAGGGTGTGGGAAGCCAGCTGCCCCAGGGCTTGCCTGCATACCATCAACCCCAGCAGCACTTGCTCCTGTCTGAGGACCTGCTTGGGGTCCAGATCTCCTGCTCAGTGACATAGACGAGCTGAGCCAAGGCAAAGTGAGAGTGAGCCAATGTATCTCTCCTTCCATTAGCCCACCCTGATGTCAGTCTTGGAGCAAAGCAAAGTACCAGATCCCAGTTATCCACAAAATGGAGTTCCAGGCAGCCAGAGGATTTCCCAAATCCCAGGCACCCCTTTGGCTGGACCACCCTGGGTTGTCAGTCTCATGCCACCCTGCTCCAGTCAAACAGCACTGCCAGAGCTCTGAGCTCTAAGCAGAAGGGATGCACTGCCATTCCTCAGGGATCTGTGCCAGGGTTAGATCTTGCCTTGCACATTAGTTGGTGTTTAAACGTAAGAGTTTTCTTGAAAGTAGGCACCAGCCCTAAAAGCCTCCCAGGTGCTGAGCATGTCACTGGGTTACCATAAACTGTTAATAAATACTTACCCAGTGGTAGGGATTTAGTCAGCACATCCTTCATCTTTTCTTGTCCCTGAGCTAGGTGCCCAGAGACAGCAGCTGGCAGGCTGCAGCATTGTGGCTGTAGATGAAAGGTGCCTCTGAAGTTCTTCAAAGAGATTTGTTAGAAAGTTGTGTGTCCCCTCCAGACGTGGGCATCATGTCACACCCCCAGGTTTGCAACACCCACGCCTTTGGCACTTTCAAAGCCTGGCTTTGTCCCTGCTTCAGGTTTGTACCCCAAGGTGTGACACTGGGAGGAAGTCTGTTATTTGCTTTCTTGCTGTGTGGTTGGCAGCTGAAACTTTGAAGCTGGTTAGCAAGTGATGGATGATGACATCTGACAGGCAAAGCTGATGGAAGTCAGTGTTTTCTAGCAGATACGTTTATCTGGCAGGGCAGAGATACCCTGCACTGCAGCTGATTTCTTTGCTGTGCCAAAGGAAGAAAAGAGAGCTGGATTAAAGGACTCACTGGAATCCTGCTTATGTAATTAAAAAAAATAGGAATCCTGACTTCCAATAAAGAAACTTCATAAATATCTGAGTTTATGTTGGAGCATAAAGTAGTTTGTCAGCATCAAAACTGTGGCTGTCAGCATAGAGGAGTTTTATTCTTCCTGGCAAGGACTTAAGAGTCGCTAACAGCACGTCCTAGACTGTTGTGAACTACAAGAACAAGCAGTTCCAGCCCATTTCTTTATCTGCGTGAAGTATTTTACTCCAGCCTTAGCATGCCCAGGAGAAATCAGTGTTTGATTTTCAAAACCATTCATGCTGCTGTCAACCTTCAGTTGCTCCCTCCTGTTACAAGCCTGATGTTGGCTTTGCCTTGTGAAATAGTCATTCAGGTGAGAAACCCCTCTTGTCTTGCCTGACTCGAGAACTGTTTTGCCACATATCCTCTAACTTTGGTCTTTACCTGATGGGCTTTGAAGCAGTGCCTTACTGAAGGCTCGTAGGATGTTGCAGGTACAGTGTGGTAAGTTGTGTTTCCTCCACTGTTGGTTGTTACAGAATCACCATCAAGAGACTTAGGGAGCTTTTTAGTAAGGCTCTGCCCACTCATACATCTGATGAATTGTTACACATGTCAGAAAGCTGCATCTGTAAACCCTGGTTGTGATGTGTGGGCTGCCTGTCAGAGGTTGCCTTGGTTTCTTTGGGTAATGAGTGGAGACCCTTGCTAATGGTGGCTCAAAAAGCAGGTATGGAGACCTGAGCAGCTCTGCTTGGTGGCAGCAAGACTACACAGGCTTGGGTTGAGCATTAGGAAATTTTCTGCAGGAGTGTGGCACAGTCTGGGACAGGTCTCCAGAGGAGTGGTGGGTCACCATGTTGAAGGTTTTTCAAGATCTGGCTGGACTAAGCCAGGCCTGACCCAAGGGTTGGCAGTCCTTCTGCGAGTGGGATATGGGACTAGGGACTGCTTTCACCACTCTGCTGTCATTTTCTGATTGTCCTTGTGTTTCTTGCAGGAAGAAGAAGGTGAGGATGCAGATATCTCTTCTGGTCCCTCAGTCATTAGCCACAAGATGCCTTCCGCCCAAGCCTTTCATCACTTCGCTCCTCGTTACTCTGAGATGGGCTGTGCTGGGATGCAGATGAGAGATGCCCATGAAGAAAACCCAGAAAGCATCCTTGATGAACATGTACAGCGTGTCATGAAAACACCAGGCTGCCAGTCTCCAGGACCTGGCCGCCACTCTCCTAAGCCACGGTCCCCGGAAAGCGGCCACTTAGGAAAGCTGTCAGGGACACTAGGAACAATTCCTCCAGGGCATGGCAAGCACACAACAAAATCAGGAATGAAACTGGATGCAGCTAACTTATACCACCATAAACATATCTACCACCACATCCATCACCATAGTGTGATGAAACCAAAAGAGCAGATCGAGGCCGAGGCCACGCAGCGAGTGCAGAACAGCTTTACTTGGAATGTAGATTCACATAACTATGCAACAAAATCACGAAACTACACTGAAAACTTGGGCATGGCCCCTGTCCCTATGGACTCTTTAGGCTACAGGTGAGTCAAGGCAACACCCAACAGGAGTCCCAGAGCTGTGGCTTCTCTAGGAAGCTCTTTCATAAACGGGCTGTAGCATGTCGGTGAAACACTGGCTGAACCACATTTTCTTGTGAAAGCCTATGCTGGGACATGGTTTGAGGGCTTCCCACTGCTCTTCCCCTTCAGAAACAGGTATGCCCCCTGATAACCCTTACAGACCCCTTTTCATTTCTGTGATCTGGTGCTGAAAGACACCCTTTAACCAGGATTTTTAATGGACTTGGATATAAAGTAGGTTTTCTGCTCCTTAAAGCAGTGGAGGTGCTTAGAAATTGCAGATGCAGGTCTACTTCCCTGTGCATAAGGAGTTGCTAAGTATAGGGCTGTGTCTTGGGGTCTGGGTAACAGAAACCAATATGCTAAGGTGTTTATGAGAGGACAAAAAAGCTCTCCTTATTGCAAGGCCTAACCCATTCACCAGAAGGGCTCATTTCTCTTCACAACAAAGCAATGGATGCTGTGGTGCTGCTGTGGCGTCCTGTCACAAGGGGAGGTCCTCCAGGGTAGGGGACCCTCTGCCCAGAAAAGCCATTTTGCTGCCTTACGGGCTTTTGTCCATCTTCCCTTGGCCATCTGAATTCCTCCATCCCCTCTGTGCTGAGGGGAGGAGCAAAGCTACTTCTCCGCTGCAGCAGGTTTTGCTGGACTGCAAAGGTGAGAGCGGAGCTCGGGGCTGTGTGGGATAAGGGATGGTGATAGAGCAGCTGCAGGGGACCGTTGTGCTCATCCTGAGCACAGCTGGCTTCCCAAGGCTGTGGGTTTGGGGTGTTGCTTTGCAGCATACCAGGGTGGAATATTATTTAGTAAAGGCTGGGCAGGACCAGCTTTCTGGGGCGGCAGGAGGGAGGCAGAGCACAGGGGCAGCTGAAGCAAACTGCTCTCCGGGGGGGAGAAACACTTAAATCTGCCCTGTTTCTATGGGAAAAGGGTTGTTGCTTCAACAGAGCATAAGCATAGCCCAAAGCCCCATCTTGACACAGGACTTCTCTCTAGCAGCGACTACAGCATATATTTAAGGGAATTGTAAGAGGGCTCATTCAAAGCTGTCTTTCCTCTGGTACAAATTCGCAGTTCCTGACAGTCCCCAGGTTAGGAGCTTTACAAGACAACAGTTTGCATCTGAACAGTCTTGTTTGGCAACCAGCAGTCCCTTGCAGTGGTTTGTCTGGCTGCTTGTTGAATCCAGCTGGGCTTCTATCTCGCCAGCCTGCTGCAGCTGCAGGTTGATTACAACCTGCAGAAAAAAAGGCTTTTTTGTTGTTGTTGTTTGCACTGAACCTGCTGCTGGAGAATTTCATTTGATGATACCCACTAGTCCTCGTGTAGGGAGAAGAAAGTTGTCAGTCTGCCCTGCCTTTTTAGATCATTAGCAACCCCTCTCCAGGCTTTTTCCCCCAAGAATCAGCAAAGCTGTCTGAGGGCCTGTTACTCCTCTGTGGTGTTAAGGTTATTTTTCCTGCACGTGTTAGCACTCAGAAGTAGGAAGGTCCTACAGAGTAAAGTGGGTGAGTATCCTATGAAATTACAGGCTGTGGCAATGACAGGCCAGCACGGGTGAATTCTGCATGGCCTCATAAGCATGGGACTGCCCAGCTGGACATGTGGGCATGGATGTGAGCAAGGAGTGGTGGAGTTTCTGTAGGAGCCTTTGTTGCAGTCATAACCATAGCCAGAGTGTCAGCTGCTGCTTGGCATCCATCTGACTACAGTGTTCAATGTGGTTGGGCTTCCCAGTGCATGAGAGCCCACAGAAGGCAGCCCACCCTGCTAGGATGTGGTCTTCCACCATGATGTGAAGCCTCGTTTCAAATCAGGGTGAGAAGCGAATGCTGGGCATGGCAAATCAGCAGTTTGGGGTACCAGTGAATCTGGGAGGTGATGGGAAGGGCTCAGGTTTCAAGCAGTGGTCTGCTGTGGAGAGGGAGCTGGTGAATTGCAGCACCAGCATGAACTTCCTGCTGTGAGCAAAGAGCCAGGGGTTTAACACAACCCTTCGTGTGGCAGGAGATCTGCTGGGCTTTTTGCCACATTGCTGTGGCTTATTTGGCCAGAGGAGAAGCTCCCTTTCCCCGCAGGTGCTGAACGGAGAAGCCTGCTGTGCCTAGGTCTGGCCAGTCTTGCTCTAAGCCTCAACTGCGTCATGGTTGGTTTGAGCTGTGGTAGAGCCAGGGGGCTGTGGAAGGCAACCAGGACCACATCTGCACTGCAGGCAGCACCAGACCTCAGCAGCGTTGAGTACGTCTGGAGATAGACATGTCCATCCTCTGCTGTGGTCTGCAGTGGTTTGGCTTAGGCAAAGAGCTAATGTCTCAAGCTTTGTTCTTGCAGTGGGAAAGCAAGTCTGCTCTCAAAAAGAAATGTTAAGAAGACCGATTCAGGGAAAAGTGATGGTGCCAGCTATGAGATGCCAGGATCTCCTGAAGATGTGGAGAGAAACCAGAAGATCCTTCAGTGGATCATAGAAGGAGAGAAGGAGATCAGCAGGCATAAGAAAACAAACCATGGGTAAGGGCTGGCAAGAGGGAGGGGTCTTCACACTGTTGTATTGCATCTCCTGCACAAGGCATGTGTGTCTAGGCTGTCTGGCAGTCTGCCTTGTTCCTGGAGATCTTGGGAAGACAAGAATCCTCCAGACACAAGGGTTTAGACCTTTTGGAGCCTGAGGATTGCTAGGGGGGCAGTTTTTTTCTGAAGGATGACTTGCGGCTGTGGCAGAGAAGTTGCAGCCCCAGGGAAATCTCACAAATTGCTGCTGTGGTTCTGAGGCGTATAAGGCGGCACACAGCAGGCAGTGTTTTTCCTTTAAGCATTTGCTGTATGTAAATGCCTGTTACTCCTGCAAGGTGCTGATAGAAATGTTGGACCTGTTGCACTGGTGCCATTGGCCCTGAGTAAGCAGTTTAGCACAGCTCAGGATTGCCCAGCGTTTCAGCTTGCTGGTAGCATCCTCTGGGATGGCCTCACCTGCCTAGAGTGGAGCCAAGGACATGACTGTCCCAGGAATCGTTCTGGAGTCAAGCAGATCTCCTGCAGGCATGGATCCTTAATCACAGTCTGGTCAGTCCCTGGCCTGTCACTTGGCAGTGCTTGCCAGGTGTTGACGAGAGGGATCTGGGGTCTTGTCCCCTCTGACACAACTGCACTGGTGGTTGAGTGGTGAGACTGGTGGTGGTTTGTTTTGCTTGATGATAGAGGCCAGGGTGGGTGGTACTGCAGGCAGCTGCGGCCAAGTGCCAGAGCCATGGGCAGTGCCAGGCCACTGTGAAGTCAGGCAGCACATTCTGCTGCTGGAAGGGCAAGCACATCCCTGGGATGCTGACAAGCAGTTCATGGAGAAGCTCCCAACCTGGGAATGCCAGCAGCACACGGGAGGGCATCTTCTGGAGGAATGTCACAAATGGTGGAGCTGCCTTTTGCTGGTTTTATTTTTATGTATTGTGGACTTGATGAGAGCCCTTAAACAGATATGTGGGCTTTGTGTCAGGGTTGGGTTGCTCACCCCTTCAGGACTTGCTGTCGTGAAATCTTCTCTTTCCTTTGGAATCCATGCTGTAAGGAACTTCCCAGTGGTGCCCGGGTCCGGCTGCAGAAGCAGTAGGTCCATCTAGGAGTGACTGTGTGTCTGTCCAAAGCAGCTCGGCGGTCCATTTAAAACCTTTGTGTTTGTGTGTAGCTCTTCAGGTGCTAAGAAGCAGCTGCCCCACGATATGGTCCGACCCCTCTCCATTGAGCGACCTGTTGCTGTGCATCCGTGGGTCAGTGCGCAGCTCCGGAACGTCGTCCAGCCTTCTCACCCCTTCATCCAAGATCCTACCATGCCACCCAATCCAGCCCCCAACCCTCTCACCCAGCTGGAAGAAGCTCGCAGGAGGTTGGAGGAGGAGGAAAAAAGGGCTGGAAAACTCCCCCTTAAGCAAAGGTACAGTGATGGGGTATGGCTGTGCGTGGGAGGGAAAGGGGGGACTGCTTTCAAGGTGGGCAGCTGAGGGAGATCTCCACTGCCCTCTGCTCTGGTCTCCAGCTACCAGCATCAGCTAGGTGGAGGCACATGCAGAGAGGTCAGCGAAAGCTGCCCCAGTCCCTCTGCTGTGGTGGTGCAAGTGCCAAAACCCACCTTGAGGGCCTGGTCTTGTGGTTTGTGGATGGAGAGGCTGGAAATGCTCCTAAAAGGGTGGAGAAGGGGCTGCTCAGAGCTTGAGGAGGAGCTGGGCAGGTGGTGCCTGTCTAGACAGGGTGTGGTATGGGAGAGCTCTCTCCCCTGGTACTTGCCGACTCTGCTCATTCACACTCACAAGATGATTTCAAAGGTTGGTGCAGGAGCAGAATTTAGCAGGATGCAGCAAAATTAACTGCAGAAGGAGAATATATATTTGCTTGTTATCTACATCTCCTGCGGTCTTACAGCAAAGGCTGCTTGTGGCATCTGGATGGGAGCACTACACTGTAGTCCCGCTGCAGCAGCACTGACTCTGCATGGCCCTGTCCAAGTCACTGCATCATTTTGTGACTCAGCTTAATGCCTGTTGCAGAGCTAATTCTCCTGCTCCTGTGTTATCTTTCAGGGAAGATTATTTGCAAGGCCCATGGAGCTCTCTGATGAAAAGTGTTTTGGAAGTGCTAGATAATTACTGTTAACAGCTAAAAAGCACTATGTCAATTAAAAACGTTTCACAGCTTTATAGTTGTATTCTGAAAACTTGAAACCTTGGTGTCTGACTCTTAGCAACATAACTGTAATTTTAAAAAGAAGCTCTTTGAATTGCTGAGCTCCAATTATTTTTGCTTGCAGTGACCGTGTAGCAGACTTCTGCCTATTTATGTCAGAGCATTGATTGAAAGCCAGGTAATTAGAGGGCTCTCCCAAGTCAGGTTAAGCCAAGTTTATTTGATCTACCTTTCAGTTGGTGTAATTGGGTAGTGTTTATTAGTTGAGTCATTTATAGTCATACTAATTTCATGCACCTTCCCCAGAAATGTCTAGATGCAGATACACAGTTTGGAAACACTGACCTGGACTATATGCATATGCAGTTAATACTGTAATAATAACTTGGTATAGTTTTTGTAGGAACCCCATGGCATCGTGGTAAATGCCGTGCAGGCCAGTGGGAGGACAGGCTGAGCACTCCCAGTGCTGGGCTGCTCTGCTTACGCTGCCTCCCCATGAGGTCCGGCCCTTCTTCTGGTGATGCAGGGATCCCAGCTACCTGCCCACGTGTGGAAAACCATGGAGCTGTGTTCACCGGGGGGAAACTGCTCATGGAGAGCAGATGTGCCTGTGTCCAGTAGCAGGCAAGAGTGGATGCAGTGGTCTCCAGGGATCCAGGGGTTTCTGGGTGTTGAAATCTCTCTCCTAGGTTTTGGCAGGATTGGGTGCTCCAGCTGAAGCATGCCTGAGCTAGCAGCTTTTTAGAGAGCTCCTGCTATGGTTAGCACAGGAAATGTCTGAAAATAGACCCCAAGTCTGAGAGGCTGCCCAAAGCTGACTGGAGAGCTAGGGAGAAATGGAGAGGGGATTTAATGTGAAAACACTGTTTATTTCAGTCAGGAGCTCTGGAGAGCTCTGGGAAATTGGAGCCTGTGTCCAGGTTCATCGGCAGCCTTGGGGAAGCCACAGAGCATGGGAGGTGGAGGTAAGCCCAGAGGTGTCCTTGAGGCACAGGCTTGAGCTGGCCACAGGAGGAGAGTGCAACATACCAGCTTTGTACAGCCAAGCTCACCTTGCTGGCACAGTTACCTTACCAGCCACTCTCCTCCAGCACAGCCCTCACCAGCAGTGGCCTTCCTCAGCTAACTGCCTGCTGCCCTGGCTGGGTAGCCCCACTCCCATACCAGCACTGCCCCACTAGAAATAAAAGAGGCGCACCTGTAGTGCCTGTACGTACTGGAAATAGTAAGTATTCTTCCAGAAATCACACTTCTATTGCAGAAAAAGCCTTTCTCTCCTATTCTGCAGCATTTGGAGGGTTGTTGATCTCTGAGATAGCTACCTGGCTGCTGCTAGCAAGCAATGCAGGATTAATTGTCCACTACTGAGTGACCTGCAGATCCAGCATGCCCAGCATTGGCGTCCCAGTGACCATCAGGTTTCTTCCATGTACAGCCAGGTTTTGAGCCATTCTCTGTAGCTCAGTGTCATAGTTCGCTTATGTTCACAGCTGGATGAAGTAATTAATACCAGCTCTTCAGGGAAAAGATTTCTGCAAGCAACAAGAAGGTTAGCATGAGCTTGGTTTGGAATTCATTGGGTTGGGCCAAGCCTGGAAGAGGAGCAGAGCTGGCCACTGGGAGACCTCCTGAGGTAACATCTGCTGGGTGCATTTCAGGCTTTCCAAGGCTCTCCAGCCCCAGGGCTGAGTTGGAGCTAGCTGGATGCTTCGCCTCTGCATCACAGCGAGGTTGGATTGGTGCTCTAGCCCAGGCTTAGTTTCTCTAGCACAGCACCACTGGGTTATACAGCTAAAAAAATCACAGTGGGTCGTGAAGTGCAGATGCAATAGGTCAGATGAGTGCTGCTATTCCCTTGCTGGATAACATTTCATATATGTGACAAATGCAGCAAAGGGAGCTGATCCCAGAAGGGGCAGGGTGGTGGTACCTGGCTGTGTTTCTGGATCACGTTGCCACCTAGGAGATGGATACAGGTAGAAGCTTCAATGAGGCAGAGCTCAGACATGGTCTGGTGGCCTGTTTGGGTAAGCCCTAGGCTCAGGAGATCTCTGGGCAATGACAAAAGCAGAGACAATTGTGTTGTGTTGCTCTCCTGAGAGAAATTCTTGGAAAATTACATTTTCAGTACTTCCTTATTCATCAGCCTTCTTTCAGCCTGCTAGAGATCGGTGGCTGTGGTTCAGGATGCATGTTTATTGTGCTCCTGGCTGGCCAGTCCTGCTGCACAGTTTTGTTCGGCCCCAGGAGTTCAGAGGCACCACAGCCATCCACCCTGCTTTGATTTATGGCAAAAGCAGGTGATCCAAAACCGTGGAGGTTGTTTTTAACTCTAGCTCTGTGAAGCAGTGCAGAGTTTCTGCCTTTGGGCGTCGTTTCAGGCATCATTTTTGAGCACATCTCTGCTCTGGAAAAGGGTGAGCACTGGAGCCAGGCTGAGCATGTTCAGAAACAGCCTTTCAGGGATGATTACGTGGCAGCAGGAGGAAGGCTCCCAGCCACTGGCATGGTCCCCCTCTTGCTTCTACCATGGCAGAGCTTGGGCGGGGTCCTCTCCATCTCCCCAGGAAAAGGAGAACAGCAGCCCCCAGGGGAACTGGCTTTGCTGCCTGTGCAAGGCACGTAGCTGTGTCCCCAGGTCCCTGGGCATGCAACAGCTCTCTCTTAGTCACAGCTTGTTTCTAGCAGGATTAAGAGAAGCTTAGGGACTCTGAGGTTTTCCAAACCCCTTCAATTAACTTCTGGCTCACAGGGTTCACAGAATTTGCCTGAATTTATGACCCATTTTTCCGTTAAATGCCCCTGTTTTTTTCCAAGGATGATTCAATTCCATAATGTTTTTCTAGCTAAAGGGCATCCTGTGCTTTGATACGGCAACGGGAGAGGCTCCGAGACCTCTGCTGGCCCCAGGAGTGGACCCTTGCCTCTCAGGATGCTGCATCTTCTCCAGAGGTCTCCCAGGCAGAGCAGGCACCAGGAGGGTTGTTCAGCTGAACTTTAGACCTCTCATGCCTTTTGAAAGAGGTGAAAAGATTGTGTCTGGTCTCAGTTTGCAGTGCTGATGTTTATGTGGGCATGCCATTAAAAAGGTGCTCTGCCCATGAGCCAGTGTTTAAAGGTTAGGGTCAGAGTTATTTCCAAAACTACGATTACCTCATGTGCTTGGCAAATTCTGTTTTTTATAGCAACTTTCCAGTCATGTAAATATAAAATCATCTTTTTTGTCCAGTGTGCTTTTTAAATAATTTTTTAAAGCTGCCAAATTTGTTTTATGTGACTTTGAAAGAGAAGACTGCCTCTGGCTTAGACCACACATGCCAAGTTACCAATTTGTGTAGGCTGCTGCAAAGTTTGTGCAGCATTTATGGCACCCCAGATGAAAGGCTCTACAGAAGAGCAAAGTACCCTGATTTTTATTATTGCTACTTTTGTCTACCTCTGAAAATGGAGTTAGGACTGGGCTCATGCTTTCAGTCTAGTGATGGCAGCACGTAGCAGAACCCCAGTGTGTGGGCTGGAAGCAGCAACCAGACCAACATCCTGAGAGTAAAGAAAATACAGGAGGTTTAAAGCCACTGACGTGCACAGGAGGGACAGGCAGCAAAGCCTCCAGGGCATTTCCTGCTGGGAGCTCCATCCCCTCCAAACTCCATCTACGCTGGGAGAGGTGCCCAGGGGAGCCACGGGGAGCAGGAGTGGTCCTGTCTGCACAGCCCTGCAGATGTAGGTCAGTGGAAAGCTGTGCTGAGCTATTTTGGCCATGGCAGCAATAATTCAGAGTGGTCTGAGCAGTGTTTGCATTATCACCCCCAAGTGCACATCTGGCCCTGGGTGCTCGTTGCACACGGTGGAGCATGCTGATGGTGATCTGGGACTGCTGCTGTGGGCTTGGGATGCTCCACCTTGCCCAGAGCTTACCGATGACTGCTGACGGCAGTGGTGTGCTGCAGGAAGGGCCATCCCCTCTCAAAGCCCAGGGACGGGTTTCTTCAGCACAAAGGGGCTAAGCTAGAGCCTGTGCTCTCCTTGTAGCTGCCGTCTGGCCCCATCCAGCCTTTCCAAGTGCTGTTCACTCCTTCACGAGCATCAGCATGCGGCTGCGTGCCAAGAGAGCTGGTGATTGGAGCAAAGGGTGCTCCTGAGGGCCCTGGGTGCTAATTCAGCATCTCCATCCAGGCTCTGCAGATACGGGCTGTCAGGCCTGCCCACACTGGCAGGTAGGCTGATACTCAGTGGGTTCCTTTGTACTTTTATATGGCAGGTTGAAGCCCCAGAAGAGACCAGGCAGCGGCGCGTCCCAGCCATGCGAGAACATCGTGGTCGCTTACTACTTCTGCGGAGAGCCGATCCCTTACCGCACCCTTGTCAAAGGGCGTGTCGTGACACTGGGACAGTTCAAGGAGCTGCTGACCAAGAAAGGGAACTACAGGTAAGGGCTGCTTTCCACATGAGATGTGGTGCCAGCAGACTGTAAGTGACCCCTGGCAGATGCCGCTGCCAGGACACCGCAGTGTTGTCCCCTCTAAAGTGAAGGAGTGTGGTGGAGTTAGGTCAGGGGGGCTCCTGGAGCTTTTCAAGAGGGCTCCTGCAGGGCATGCACTGGTGGGGATGTGGCAGCAGAGCCAAGGTGCCTTGGCTGTTGAAGAGGCAGGTTACAGGGATGAGGGAGATTGGATTTTGTAGCAGAAGAGTCCTGCATCATGGTTTGCACCTTCAACACAAGCTGCTGAGCTGCCCTGCAGGGTCCTGGGCTGGTGAGGAGCAATATCAGCCGGTGCTCAGTGATGCTGTGGGAAACCCTCCAGTTTCCAATTTTGGTTCCTCACGGAGTTTACTCCAGTGAGGACAAGGTGGTTGGGTCCTGCCAGAGTCCCAAAGGAGCCAGGTATGGGGCATGTAGCTCTCCAAGTTTTTCCCTTCCAAGTAGGAGCTGCCATGGGAAAGCCTGCCTAGAAATCCTCCACCAACATGGGTGCCTTCAGCCACTGCTTTTGAGAGAGCTGTGAATGGGCTTGGATTCAGGACTGGAGCTCCTGAATTTGTCAGCATGGATCCTGACCACTCTGTTTTTGCTCACTGGGTGAGGGCAGGGTCAGAAGTATGGCCCCAGCTGCCTCCATATCTGGGGGAGCTGCTCCCCATGCACCACAACCTCAGAGCCATGGAAGGGCACTACCCAGGTTTGGGGACTGTGGTGCCCTCATGACCATTCACCTGCTTTTTTTCCTCTCTGCCCCCATGTTTCTGGTTTTTCAGGTATTACTTTAAGAAAGTGAGTGACGAGTTCGACTGTGGTGTGGTCTTTGAGGAGGTGCGGGAGGATGACACCATCCTGCCCATCTTCGAAGAGAAGATCATCGGGAAGGTGGAAAAGATTGACTAAGCTCCAGGGCTGCTGAGGCATGAGGACAGGACTGTGAAAGACTCTGGGACCTGAGGAGAGGGCTTGGGGCAAACGCTGGTGGTGCTACTGCAAGCCCGGAGTGGAGGGTGACAGCCTGCTCTGGCACAGACCTGAGCAAGCTCCAGGTTGCTGGTGGACGACCTTTCACCCCACGAACCTGCCAGTGGGAGCCTGGGCTCCCTCTCCATACCGAATATAAGTGTAATGTAGCATTGTACAGTGCATTAGAAAGTGTAATATGACCTTGTTTACTAAAGCTGCATATTTTTGATATATTGTAATAAAAGGAAAATATTTCCAATGTCACAGTGCTCTTATGTAAATGTAAAACATACAGGTACTGCAGAACTCACCCAAAGTGTACAGCCATCTGCCAGACTCCGTCTGCTCCTCGCTTTCATGGCACCCTGCCCTGGTCCCCCCCCCCGGCGTGGATGGCTTCGGAGCGCTACGGGGCATGGAAGGGGTGGCTCCACTCCAGAGGGACTGTGGTCCCAGCTCACCTCTGAAGATTACTGAGCCATTTGGAATGAGCCAGGCTCTCGCCTCCCTGGCAGTCTCAGCTGCTGGACATGGTAGGATGTTGGGGTTTTTTTTTTTTCCTCCTGAGCTTTCTTGTGACCGAGTAAATCCCCGAGGGATAGAAGGGTTGGTGCCAGCTCTCGGGGGTGGGGACTTCCTACAGTGCAAGGACCGGCTCGGAGCTGGGGCAGAGGGCTGGGTGCTGGCATCCCACAGCCCACATGCTCATCCCTTACCCCAAGTGCCCCTGGAGAAGGGTTTGCTCACCAGGAGGGTGCTGCAGTTCTGCAGAGGGCTGGCACCCATGTGCCTGGAACAGACGTGCCCAGGCCCCTGATGCCAAGCTCCAGCTTTGGTCAGGGGACACTTTAGGAGAAACATTATAGGGGAGGGAACTGATTAGACACTAAAGCTGAGGACAAAAAATTACTTTTTATGAGTCCTGGGTCTTTTGTCGACTTCTGTGTCTCAAGGGAGGCAGTATGAGGGCACTGCAGCCCACTGCCAAGAGCAAGGCAGGTTGTTGACGCCAGTTTGTGGGGCTCGTGTAGGGCCAGGTTACGCAGCGAGGCAGCCGGCACCCTGGGAAGCCTCCTGGGCTTACTCGGATGCAAGAAAGCCGGGGGCTGCACCAGTGGCCCCCCCACCTCGCCCTCTGCCCTGTCTCTGTGCCGGCTCTGGCTCCTTCAGAGACCAGCCCTTGCCCACCCCCAGAAATTGGGGTGGACCCCAAAGCTGGGGGGCTTCCACAGTGGCACTCACCCTGCCCAGCACTGCTCTTGGCCGCAGCAGCATGTTAGAACTGCTGAGGACCCTGTGCACCAGGATGCAACTCAGCCTGTTGTATATGTCACTGAGTGCCTTTAAAACACCGTTTTGTGACTTGCCTATACATTACGTGAAGTCCAGCAAAATCTGCAATTGTTTTCAGCCTGGGAACAGTGTTACGAGCATTTTTCTTCCCTGTTTTTTTTAAATTCTGATGGTGTTGTGTCTGGTGAGGTTGTTAACATGCCCAGGATTGCCATCTCCCCCGTTTTTTTCCTCAGGGGGGGTCCCCTGTAAATATGTAAAGCGGGTGAGCAGCCCCGGCAACATCTCTGCATTCTCATGTGCTGACTTGTACAATGATCTTTTCAAAGTTACTTGGATAAAATGAAATAAAACCCCACGTCCCATTGCCTGCTGGTTTCTTCCTTCTCCACGGAGCAGGCAGCTGGACCCCCAGCAGCCAGCTGGGGCAGCTGGAGGATGGGACAGGTCAGGCAAAGGGCCCTGCTCTCGCCCATGCGCTTAGGCATGTGGCAGGGCTGGGGCAGCCGTGGGCTCCCTCGATGGGTGGCCAGGCAGGTCCCAGCCCCAGGGGACTAAGATGTTGCCCCTGGGGGAGATCGCCCAGGTCTGGGAACAGCAGGCCCAGGGGAGAGGGGACAGTGCCAGGGCTTGAAGGGGACACTGGGGATCACAGAGGCTTCGAGCCAAACTTAAGAGGAGCGTGTGGAGCCCCATGTTGGGCTCTTCTTGCCTTCCTTGGCTGTCACAGCAGCTTCTGGGTCTCCCCTGGGGCTGGTACATGATTGTGGAGCCCAGGCCTGGGGTGCAAGGGCTGCCTGGGAGCCACAAAGGAGAGACCGCCAGCTGGTCCCCCATCACCTGCGCCCTGGTAGCCCAGCACAAAGGCCAGTGTGGAGAGCATGGGCACCCCCTAGGGCCATGCCCTCTGTGGCCTCGGCCACCCCATGTCATTTTAGTGTTGCCAGGACGAACACTGAAGCACACATGGGGCCATGCTGACTCAGCACCCCAGGGAGGCAGAGAGCCCCTTGCAGCACCCCTCCCTGGGTTCAGCTGGCAGTGGGGGCTTTGCCTGTCATGGCACCTGCCAGCTCTGCTGCATCCCCAAGATACATGGGTGCTCCCTAAGACATGCTGGGGAGCCGCAGACACAGAGCAGAGCCCACATTGTTTCCAGGATGTTTATAGCACGAGCCTGAGCAGGACAGGGCTCACAGCTCATCCCGGGTTTCGGCCGTCCCAAGTGGACTCGGCTCCTCCTTGCCTGTGCTGTTCTCATTCTCAGGTGGCTTGGGCACCTGGAGGAGGAGCAGTGAGGCACAGACAGACACATCCCATCCCGCAGGACCTGTTCCCCTGCCCAGCAAAGGCTGGGACCTGCCCTGGGGTGAGGCGGGTAGGGTCCCTGGCCCTGGGGTGGGGGGGGACCTCACTTACCGCAGGTGGCTCCTCAGGCAGTGTCCCCCCATTTTCCAGGAACTTGGAGAAGGTCTCCACATCTCGGACGCTCTTGTACTCAACCATCTGGAGCAGTGG
Source organism: Phalacrocorax aristotelis (assembly GCF_949628215.1). Lineage (NCBI taxonomy): Eukaryota > Metazoa > Chordata > Aves > Suliformes > Phalacrocoracidae > Phalacrocorax > Phalacrocorax aristotelis. Next base: position 26,480,013 of record NC_134285.1, on the reverse strand, counting down.
GATGGGAGACAAGGAGTGACCCCATCCCCCAGGTCCTGGCAGAGCCGGGGTGGCCCCATGGGTGCCCCCCCCACCTTTCTGCCTGGGCCTGCGGGGAAGTAGTGCAGGGTGGGGAAGCCGTTGATGATGATATTCTCCAGCTCATTGGCTGTGGCATCCAGTTCAGCGATGACAATGTCCTTGTGGTCCCTGTAGCGCTCACCCAGCTCCTCCCAGGCAGCTGCCATCGCCTGGCAGTGGGAGCACCACGGCGCATCTGCGGGACATGCACAGTGCTGGGGTACAAGCCGGAGGAGCGGGGCTCTGCCAGGGTCAGGATGCAGCATCCTCTGGGCAAAGGGGACAGGGCTGGGGGCTGTCATGGTGTGGGGCTGAGCCCTGTGCAGAGCTCAGGGAGGGTCATGGGCAGCCCCAGCACTTACAGAACTTGACAAAGACGTTCTTGGTCTCATCAAATGCCACCTGCTCGAAGGTCTTCCCCACCAGGACTTTAACAGGCCGCGCATCCCAGTCCTTGGGGGGCTCTGCGCTCAGCAGGTGGGGCTACAGGGACAGACAGGATGGCCAAAGCCTGGGGTGAGCAGTTACAGGGCCCCATGGGGCACAGTGTGGGATGGGGATGAGGTCCCCCAGCCTGCAGCCAGGGGTGCTCCTGTGCTGCGTTTTGGACCACCTCTTCCCATCCGCCACTGTCACAGCTCTGTGTTTCTCCACATAACCGGTCTTCTGCCTCCTTTCCCATAACAACCCCCACCCCAATTCTCAGGCCTGGCAGCACATGCATCAGTGAGCAGGTGGCTGGTGTTCACCGCACAACTGCCATCATTAGGCTTCAGGGTTAACAGCCCACCACTCACCACAGGGAAGGAGCCTTGTTGCTGACTGGCACGGTGCCATATCCCTCACCTTCACCTTGCCGTCCAGCACTGCTTGGATGAAGGTGCGTATGGCCATGTCTGAGAAGGCATCCTGGTCCATCCGGTACTTGCGGTTGTTCTCCATCTTGACAAGGCGCAGGGTGGGGGCATCAGTGGGCGTCAGGCCGAAGAAGGGCAGGACTTCGGCACCATACCCAGCCACATCCACTACCACAAAGAGCACCTGGGTTGGGAACAGGCAGCACTGATGCTGGGGTGGCCTGTGACCACCCTCCCGTCCCTGCCACGGGACCCCCTTACCTTGCCCCGGAAGGCACTGGCAGCTGCCTGGAAGCCATCCCGCAGTGGCAGCTGTGCTGATGATGACTTGTTGAGGAAGAGCAGCATGTGGTGGGGGATCTTGGCACCAAAGATCTGATTGGAGGTCTGGGGAGCAGGAGGAGGGTAAGGGCCAGGGGACCATGGCCTTGACAGGGATGGCAACAGGGCTATGGCCAAGCCATACCTCATTGGTGAACTCCATCACCAGCTCCAGGCTGTGGACACGGAGCAGCTGGGTGAGCTCAGCCACATCCAGCCCCTGTGCTGGGTCCACAGGGAAGTCTGTCCGTCCCTCGTCAAACTGCTGGGGCAGGGGCTGGTGAGAGTGGGGGGTGGGGGGGTGGGGAGAAGGAGGACACCAGAACGGCCCCGCCACACACCCCTCTGCCCATCCCCTCACCTTCTTGAAGAGGCAGATGGTGTCAGCTGACAGCCCGTACGCCTGGAACAGCTCGTCCGCTTCAGCCACACCAAAAGGCACATCCACCAGCTCCTGGGCCACCTCATAAAATGCCTGGGCCGCCTCGCTCCCCAGGTCCTGCAGGGCCACCCCATGAATTGCTACAGCCACAGCTCGGATCCAGTCCCCACCCGCTCCAGCCTACCTTGAAGAAGCCAATGACCACCAAGTCCTGGGAGCTGATGAAGGCGGTGGCAGTGTCAGCATCCTGCAGCAGTGTGGCGCTGGGGCTGGCCCGACGCTGCATCCAGCGCACGATGCCTTCGGCGTCCATGTGGCCTGGCACGCGGAGCAGGGCCCCCGCCATCACCCTGGCCACCCCTTGCCGGGCTGCCACACACACCCCCCCCCCGGTGCCATTGGCCCCAGTCACCCACCTGCCATCAGCAGCACCATGGCACTGCCTGTCATCACCCCATGCATCATTGCCATGCTGTCACCTGCCTACCATCACCACCCTGCGAACCCCATCAGGACATTGCCAACCCTCTCACTATCACCCCCCTGCCACCCATCCTTGCGCCCCAGCCCGCCCCAGCACCCATCACAGTGTACCCCGTGATGGGTGCCACGGCCATCACATGGTGCCATGGCCCTACCAGTGTAGGCGACAGGGTGGGTGCGGTTGCCACTGCGGAATAGCTTGAGCGTGGGGTAGGAGGTGATGCCGAACTCATTGGCCAGGGCTACCTGCACTGTGGCATCCACCTTGCCCAGCCACGCTGGGATGGACTCGTTCCTCAGCATGGCAGCTGCCTGGGCAAAGGCGGGGGCCAACCGCTGGCAATGCCCACACCACGGTGCATCTGCGAGCAGGGGACAGCATTGGTGTTAGGGCCAGCCCTGGGACAGCTTTGGGGTGTCCCTGGTCTCTAGGGTGGGCTTGATGGGTGGCCAGGGCATGTAATGGCTGCATGAGCCTGGTGAGCTCCAGTGCATGCCCCTGCCTGTGTCCCCTGTGCCATGGCCCATGTCCCCCACCCCCACTGTGTGTCACTGCCCTGTGTCCCATGCCCCTGCTGTGCATCCCCCACCCCATGCTTCCACCTGTGTCCCTGCCCCATGTCCTCACCCCATGCCCCAAGCCCCTGCCCAATGTCCCTGCCCTGTCATATGCCATGCCCTGTGCCCCTGCTCCTCTGAGACATAGCCTCTCCTTACTCATACCCATTCCCCTGCCCCGCTCGCACCCCGTGGCCTGTCCTGCACCTGTGTCCCTGCCTGTGCCCCTGCCCATGTGTCTGCTTCTGCCCACAGCCACACCCATGCCTCTGGCCTGTATCCCCCACCCATATTACCTGCCCACACCCATCCCCACATATGTCCCTGCCCATAACCCTGCCTGCATCGGGGCGACACTTACAGAATTCCACCAGCAGCAGCCGGTGCTCGCTTAAGGCACGAGCAAAGTTGTGTTCGTGGAGCAGCAGGACACCATCCTCCTCCCTAAGCTCATCCGAGGGCATGTTATCCTTCTCCTCTGCCACCACTTCCCCATCTTCCTCCTCACCCCCCAGTGCCGGGCCCAGGAAGGCCAGCAACAACATCAGCCAAACCAGCCGGGCCCCACAGCCCCACATGGTACCACCGTTGCCAAAGCAGGTGCCTGGGGGAAAGGACCCAGATAAGAGCCCCAGGGCGGGTGGTGCCTGTCCCCTGGGGCTCGTGGCCCTCCGCTACTGGCTGCTCGGCACTGCCAATAAGGCAGTAGGACCAGGTGGCTGTTTTCCAGATGCCTGTCCCTGCAGTGGGACCTGGCCCTGCCACCAGGATGGGAACAGGGACAAGGGGGACAGGCAGAAGCGGTGGGGGCATGGACACACCAGTAAGAGACCAGTCTGTAGGGTTTAATGGCGATGGAAGAGCACAGCCTGCGGGCACCGCGCCACCATGGCAGGGTCACAGCCCCAGCCCCAGCAATGGGGACACTGCAGGGATCAGGTGGGCGTCGGTATTTAAAAAAAAACCAGCAATTAAAAATAACTTTGGTTGCGAAGACCACGACCATGAGCACCCGCTCACTAAGGGACCCCCACCCACCCACCCTGCACATGACCGGGGCAAGCGCAGTGGTGCCAGCAAGGTGTCTCCTGGGATGGCAGGCACCACGTCCCCGAGCTGGCAGCAGGGGGGAACCAGGGTGCGGGTGGGGGAGGGGTCAGTCCTCCCAGGCCTTCTTTATGCAGAGATCCCACTCCCAGGAGAGATGCTCCGTCTTGTCATCGTCAGTGACGAGGGAGCGAACGCGGTAGAAGCCCCGTGCCAGCCAGCCCCGCGGTGCCTCCTCTGCTGGCGTCACCACCTCGTACTCCTCAGCCCGTGGTGCATAGCTGCCCACCATGAAGACATCACGGTCCACTGGGCAAGAAGGGGAGGGGGGGACAGTTGAGTGGACTTGGGTGGCACAGCCCCACCACCACCACCCCCGCCCCCCAACCCCACTCACCAGGTCGGCCCCGGCGGTAGGTGAGGTGCAGGCACCGCAGCCCGCAGACGATCTCCCTGTTCACCTGTGGGCAGAGGGCAGGGGTGCCATGGATGCTGTCCCACAGCTTGGTGCCCCCTGCCCTGGGGGACCCCTGGCCTTGGAGGGGGGACCCACTTCTAAAGCCCCATCCTGCACACCGCTCAGGATCCAGCTTCTGGGGCACTGAGCCAGATTAAGGGTGGCAGGGACCCCCAGGAGGTGCAGAGACCCCTGGGAAAGGCAAGGGCCCAATGTGCCTGGAACCCCTGAGAGGGACAAGGACCCAAGGGTGGCATGGACCCCAAGGCGGGTAAGGACCCCAGGGTGGCAGGGACCTTGGAGTGCCAATGATGTTGGGGGCAGCAAGGATTCCCACAGTGGCAGGGACCCCACAGTGGGCAGGGACCCTGAGGGTGAGGCGGGGGGAGCAGAGGCCCCAGGGCAGAAGGGACCCCGGATGGCAGGGACCCTGGGAAAGCAGGGACCCCATGGGTGGCAGGAGGGACCACATGGTGCAGGGACACATGGGAAAAGGGACCCATGGGGAACAGGGACCCCATGGGGCTGAGACCCTGGAGTGTGAGGACAGCAATGCTGTGCCCAACCTGGCCAGCAGGCGCAGGGCATCATGCACCCGCCTCACCTTGAAGGACACCTTCACCCTGTAGTCCACCCCCTCCTTCAGCACAAAGGCCCGGCCTCGCAGCACCTCCAGGTCTCCTGCACGGGGAGATGGCCCATGAGCCTGGCACCCCTTCCTCCTCCTCATCCCACCAGTGCCCCCACCACTCACCTGTCAAGTCCATGGTGATGGGCCCCGGCGCCTGCTCGCACATCAGGGTGAGCCTTGTCACCTGCACGTTGGGCACGCTGGCATCTAGGGACAAGTGGCAGGGTGCAGACCTTACCCGCCCGCACCCAGCCCACTGCCACTGGCACCTGGGGGCTGCCCATGCCCCCTGTAATGGCACAAAGAGCCACGGTGCCCATGGTGGAGGTATTAGGAGTCAGCAAGTGCCAGGCAGCCCAGGCAACATGCAGGAGACCAGGGGCATCTCAGGCCAGCCCCAAACTTGGCATCAATGCCTTTGGAGTAAGACCACATTTAAAAAGGCCCAGCCACAGGTATCTCCTGTGGTGTGATCCTCCCTGATTTGGAAGCAGGCCAAAGGGGTTGCGGAGGAGGAAGGGGCAGGCAAAGGCATCCTTCAAGGCGGGCACTGGCCTAATTGCACCTCAACAACCCAACCTGCACCCCACCAGCAGTTTGCACCCCACCAGCCCACTTGTGCCCCATCAGCCTGCACACACACTTCATGTACCCCACTGGTTTGCACCAACCTCACCAGCTTGCACACCCCACCCCTGCCAACATGCACCCATCAGCCAGCACACCAGGGTGCTGGGCCAGTGGAGCCCCCCAGCCTGGCCCAGGCCCCGCAGACACCGAGGGCAGCACCAGGCTGGGGTGGTATCATGGGGAGCAGGGGGCACCACCTGGGTACCGCAGCCATGGCTGCTCACTCCATCTCTGTCATCCAAATGAATTTCCCGGTCCCTTTTAACTGTTCCTATGGAAACTGCAGCGGTGATCCCGTAACCAAGGCAACTGGGGTCCCTGGGCAGCTGTTATGTCGGCAGGGGGATGCCGGTGTCTCCTCACAGGTGGGGGGCACAGGCAGGACCCACGGGCGACGCCAGCTGGGATGCACCCTCCCTGCTGGGGATGCCTGAGCTGCCTGCACCCACTAAGGCTGCACCAGCCTGCCTGGGTGCCAGGGTGCTCAGCTCCAGCAGGCAGCCCCCGGCCTTACCCACGGCGGCAGGGATGGCACCCAGCAGCGCCTGCTTGTATTTCCGCAGGCTCTCGTCCCCTGGGTCCAGCTCCTGGATCTCCCGCAGGCTCTTCTTCTCCGGTGTCTTGTACGCCAGGGCCATGTCGGCATCCTCCTCCTCCTCCAGCGATAGCGTCACCCCCTCCTTGTCAGCCATGATGTCTGCGGGGGACAGGCAGTGGCAGTCTTGCTGCCCCGGGGACACCCTGGGGGACACCCATTGCCCTGTGACACACAGGCACTGGTGGGCAGGGGGTAGCTGAGCTGGGACATGCCACAGATGGAAGTGGGTGATCCCCTGTGGGACCTGAGCTGTCCCCCCACTCGGGGCCATGGGGACGCCTCCAGGCTCCATGTCCCCAGGGCCCAGCTGAGACTGAGGCGCTGTCACCAGCTGCATTTCCACACAGTCATGGAGCAAGATGAGCTGGTGCCTGCATGGTGCACACAGTCCAGGGGGCATTTGCAACCCACCGTGGTCTGCATGTGCCCTTCATGTGCCGTCACCCGGAAAGGTCCTTGTCACCACCCTGTGGCCCCCTCTAACCCCGCCGGGCAGCCACCAGCCCCATCTCCCACCCCAAACCCAAACCGCCAGTGGCTGCAGGGGGTAAAAACAGCCCAGCGGCAAACGGTGGCTCTGGTGGGTGCCAGGCTGTGGCAGGCACAAGGGCAGGTGATGTCCCCTCTGCCCCGACTCTGCCCTGCCCGCTGCATCATCCCCCCACACCCATTGCTCTTCTCGCTGTAAGCTCTGCAGTCCCCAAGCCCCTGGAAACCCCATCCCTGGGAACATGGTGGGGGGGCACAGCCTGGGACAGGGACCATCGTGCTCAGCCCCCCGGGCCACTGGGCCAGCTGCACAGGTCTCCGGGGCAGCAGCAGTGACCGAGGTGCAGAGCGATGGTCCTGGTGCACCTCTGGGCCCCCAGCAAAAGCAGAGGCCCTGCACCCCAGAGTGCCCCGCTTGTCACGGAAGCGTGCGGCACCCTGCCACGCTGGCTCCCAGCCCAAGGATGCACCCACCGCGTGGGTTGCAGGACAGGGTGGGGTGGTGTGCGCTGGGTGCCACAGGCCAGGCTCCGAGGTGGCAAGGGGTGGGGCAGCTGGGTGGTCCCCTGCCCCAGCGGAGTGCTCCGGTCCCCCGGGGGGCCTGGGGTTGACACTCACTCCGGAACGCACCGGCTGCCCAGGGCAGATGCTCACCTCTCAGGGAGCCGGGGCGATGCCCCCCTCCCCCGCACGGGGCGACGCCCAACCCACCGCCCCCCGGCGATGCCCATCCCTGGGGCACCCGGGCGATGCCCTACCGCTGCGGGGCCGCGCTCCCCCGGCCCGCCGCCGCCCCTCACCTCGGTAGCACAGCGCCAGCCAGAGCAGCTCCAGCAGCTGCCCGCCGGCCTCGCACACATCCAGGCCGAGCATGGCCGGGCCGGGCCCAGCTCCCCCCGGGGCCGGGCGGGGCAGCCGCTGCCGGAGCCCGGGGCGCGGCCCTGCCGGTGTCGGCGGCTCCGCCGGGGCCCCTCGGCCGCGCTCCTCCCGCCCGCCGCCGCCGCCTCCTCCGCGCTCGGCAGTACCGGCTGCTCCTCTGCGCTCCCCCGCTGCGCTCCCGCTGCGCTGCCCGGCGCGGCCCGGCGGGGCGGCGGCGGCGGCTCCCGCAGACGCGGCGGCTCCGCTGCCCGCCCCCGCCCGCCCCCGCCCCTCGGCGCCGGGCGGCTCCAGCCCCGCCGCTCATGGGCGGCGAGACTGCAGTGAGCTCATCCGCCGTGCGCGCCCGCGCAGCGCCTGCCCGCGCTGCCCGCTCCCTGCCCGCACCCCCCGCTCCCTGCCCGCTCCCTGCCCGTAGCCCCCACGGCCTGCCAACACCTCTCCCTGCCCGCACTCCTCGCACTGCCCACGCCCTGCCCGCACACTGCATGCGCTGCCTGGACCCCCGCCCGTGCCCTGCCTGTATTGCCCGCACCCTGCCCGCACAGCCGTTCCAATAGCCACAGTGTTTCCCCCCGCTTCTGCCCGCAGCCGGCAGCCCACCGGCTCAGCCGGGCCACCCCCCGGGGGCCCGAGGCCAACCCTGCACCGCCCCGACCGAGGGCGGTGCGGGGGACCGGTCCCGGCGGCCCGGTCCGTGGGGACCGTGTGCGGCGCGGCGCGGGGCGGGCGCCAGTACCCGGGTGCCCGTCGGGGCTCCCGGCGCAGGCGGCAGCAGCCGGGGGGGTGGCTGAAAGGGGGCGCGGGACAGGGGCCGGGGCGTGGTCGAGGGCGTGCTCAGGCGGGGCCGGGAGGCGCGGTGCTGGGCGCGCACCCGCGATGACCATCGGCGGCCCCCGCGGTCGGCACCCCCGCCTCCAGATGCCCTGTCTGCGCAAGGTGAGCCGCCACCGACCCCGGCACCGGCCCGACGGGGAGCGGGCACCGCGCCGGAAGCGGGCGGCGGGCAGCCGGCGCCGCGCCCGATACCGCACCGGGCACCGCAGGCGGGGCGGGGCGGCGGGCACCGGGCACTGACACCGTGGGGACCGGGGACCGGCACCGTGGGGACCGGGCGCCGCGGGAACCGGGCGCTGGAACCGTGGGGACCGGCCACCGGCACTGCACTGGGCAATGTGGGCATCGGGGACCGGACACGGGCAGCGGCACGGGTGTCAGGATCGCCGGGGACCGGGTACCAGCTGCAAGCACCCTGTGTGCCGCGGGACAGCGGGCACCACCCCGGACCCGGCCTCGCCACGGGGTACCGGGCACCGCCCCACGCGGGGACACCCACGGGCGGCGCCCTGGAGCTATGCACTTAGCCCCGGACCGGGGTGCTGCCATAACCCCGGCAGAGCTCGCTCCCCAAAACTGGGACTCCCCCGACCAAGGGATGCCCGGAGCCTGCATGCCTGTGCCACTGGCATCACATGCTTGCCCGGCTGCAGAGTGCCCCAGGTCCGGCTGCAGGGTGCCAGGCTGTCCCCGGGCCTGGGACCTCTGGCTGGTGGGCTGAGCATGGCAGGCACTTGCTCGGCAGATGGAGCGGATGATCGTCAGCATGCAGGACCCTGACATGGGCATCAAGATGAGGAACCAGCGCCTGCTCATCACCGTCATCCCCCACGCCATGACAGGTGGGTCTCTGCGGCCAGGCACCCTGTGAGGTGTGTGGGGTGGGGGAGGCATGTGGGTGCTCCCCCAGTGGCCCTGGCACTGCACCCAGCCCCATGGCACCCCATGCCGCTCACCTCCCGGCACCCGCGGGTGTTCAGTGCTGCAGCTGGGATCAATTATGCATCGGCAGCTCAGGGTGGGCGGCTCAGCACGTCCTTGGCAGGGCCCCCATCACCCTGCGTGAACCCCTTGGCATTCGCAGTGCCGTGCTGGGGTGCCAGCCTCCCCATGCCCAGTCTGGGGGATCCCATCACACCCCACTAACACTGCCTCTGTCCCCAGGGAATGACATCATGGAGTGGCTCATCCAGAAGTATGGCATCTCTGAGGAGGGTGAGTGCTCCAGCATGGGTGGCCAGCACCAAAGGGGCGACCAGGACTGCCGAGCCCCCAGGCAGCCCCCACTCCTACTCCCCCAGAGTCACTGCACCTTGGCAACCTCATTGTGAAACATGGCTACATCTACCCCCTCAAAGACCCCCGCAGCCTGGTGCTGCGGGCAGATGAGTCACCCTACCGCTTCCAGGTATGGCTCTGCCAGCGGCACAGACGCTGCTGCAGCCTCGGGTCTATGCCAGCTCAGCATCCCCTGGTGCTGTGCCTCAGCCTCTTTCCCCCCACTGCAGACCCCCTATTTCTGGACCAGCACCAAGTGGCCGGCGACAGAGTTGGACTACGGTAGGTGCCACTGTGCTGCTGGCACCAGCACGGGCTGCAGCCCCTTCCCAGCTCTCCCTGGGGTGCCACCACTCCTCTTGCAGCCATTTACCTGGCCAAGAAGAACATCCGCAAGCAGGGTGACCTGATCGAGCATGAGAAGGTGAGCAGTGCCTGCCTCACACCTGTGATGAGCTGGGGGAGTCTCAGTTCATCCAGGAGCAGGGGCTCACCCGCAGGTTGGCACCGGCTCTGCCTGTGCTGGAGCGCCAACAGGACCTGGGGCCAGGCAAGGGAACAGGTGTCACATCATGTCCACGGGGGTGACACCGTCACTGCCACTCCCCAGGACAACTACAACCTCCTGCACAAGCGGATCAACCACACGTGGGACTTCGTGGTGATGCAGGCGCGGGAGCAGCTCCGGTGAGTGGAGGCACAGCCTGGCACTGCTGCACCCTGGGGAGCCGCTGGGATGGAGCACCCTTGGGTGCTGGGGCAGGCAGGGTGCCAGCGCCTCCCTGCTGCCTTTGCACTGGCAGTGCGGCCAAGCAGCGTCGGAAGGGTGACCGTATCGTCATCGACTGCCAGGAGCAGGCGTACTGGCTTGTCAACCGGCCCCCGGTGAGGATGGGCTGGGTGGGGAGGGGGGGGCAAGGGATGCCGGGCTGGTGGATGAAGCCCTGGGCTGGCAGGGAGGGTCAGAGCGCTGGCACCACACACAGCCCTGGTCCAGGGAGTGGGGCTGGGGGGCGCAGGGGGTCCTGCCAGCCCCCGGCGCATTGCTCTCGTTGCAGCCGGGAGCCCCCAATGTGCTGGAGCAGGGCCCCACACGCAGGAACTGCCACACCACCCGCGTCCAACTGGTGAGTGGGGGGGCTGGGCAGCCCTGGGGCTGCCAGCAGGCACAGGGCACAGCCACCCATGTGTGCCAGGGTGATGAGCTGCCCTAGTGGGTGCCCAGCTGACCCACCCTGGGCTGTGCCCACATTTTGGGTGGGGGAGCCCCAGCTCTGCTAACATCCATGTGTCCAGCCTGTCCCCCTGCCCCGGCTGAGCCGGGGGTCCATGTGTTTGCCCATGCACCCAGCACCCCTCTGTGCCAGCGCCCCTAATCCCCATGGGCAGCCACAATGCTGGCAGTCCCAGCACCCTGGGGTGCCTGCAGCCGCCATGTGGTCCTTCCTCATGTCATGACCCCACTAACACTGCCCCAGCCCCCACCAACCAGCCTATCCCCACTAACCACCTGCTTTCTTTTCTCTGCGCCATGTGCCGTGTCCTCTGCCCACGTAAGTGTCACTAACCCAGGGCCAGTGCCATGCTGGGGCTGGGGGTGGATGGATTGGGCTCACCCCACCGGCTGTGCTGGCTGAGCCAGGAGGGGTGTGGGGATGAGGCTGGAGGCCACGGAGGTGGGCCACAGGGTGCCAGGGCACACAGTGGGACTGGATGCCAGGGTGGTGCTGGGCAGGACTGGTGGGCACAATGTCCCAACCCCACCGTGCCCTCACCCAGCCCTGTGCATCTCTTGCAGACCAAGAACATGGATTACTACAAGCGGGAGGTGAGTGGGGAAAGGGGGTGGAGGTGGCTCCTGGGGGACACAGGCTGCCGGGCACACCTGACGTCTTTGCCGTGGCTGGCCTCAGATTGAGTACTGCAGGAAGGCCATGGCCAGGACCAGGGTGAAGTCCTCCATCTGCCTCGAGGGGTGAGTGACTGGCAGCTGCCCCAGCCATAGGCAAGGTCCCCATTGGAGTGACAGGGGCACCAGCATCCCTGCAGCCAGCTGTTGGCACCGCAGCGCCCATGCTGCCATCACCCTCGGTGGGGAGCAGAGCCGAGGCTCCGTGGTCATTGCAGAGCCCAAGCACGTCCCTGCCATGTCCCCGCTGTAGCTGGGGCCAGTGGCAGCAGTGGGACGGTGGCCCTGGCCACCTCTAGCCACCACTCCTGGCAGGTACATCAAGTTCAATGAGCAATACATGTCCCATGACCCCGTCATGTCTGGCTGCCTGCCAAGCAACCCCTGGATCACGGATGACACCACGTACTGGGCCATGAATGCCCCCACGTAAGCACCTACACAGGGGGCTGCCAGCCCCTTCCCCCCCTCTGCCCCCAATACCCCAACCTGCAGTGTGGGGTGCAGGGTCATGCAGGCAGCCATGGACTGCCCACCCACAGGGTGCTGACCCCCACAAAGCTGCGCGTGGAGCGCTGGGGTTTCAACTTCAGTGAGCTCCTCACCGACCCCCTGGGCCGGGCACAACTCCTCGAGTTCCTCAAGAAGGAGTTCAGTGGTGAGCAGCCCCGGCCCTGCACCCCCTGACCCATCATTCCATCCCAGCATCCCCAGACTCACCAGCCTGTCCCAGAACCCCCAGACCCACCATGTCCCAGTACTGCCTAATCCAACCTACCACAATCCTAAACCTACCACAAGATCCCAGCACCTCTTGACCAACCTATGGCCAACCTATAACGAACCAGCCCCTGACCCACCACCACATCCTTGTACCCCCTGACCTGCTGCCGTATCTCAGCATCCCTGGGCCCACCACCCCACACTGCACCAGCTAGCTCCATCCCAGGGGTTGGGCCCCACCATTGGCTGGGCTGTGGACCCAGCAGTGGTGGCTTGGGGGCCACATCCCCATCCCCAACACTGCATCCCCCTCCCCAGCTGAGAACCTGAGCTTCTGGGAGGCGTGTGAGGAACTGCGCTATGGCGAACAGTCCCGCATCCCTGAGATCGTGGACTCCATCTACCAGTGAGTGCCAGCGGGGCAAGTGTTTGGGAGGGAGAGGGGGGCTGGGTTTGGCGTGGGCCAGGCCATCACAGTGCTACGTCCCACTGTGGGGCCAGGTGCTCACCACTGGCTGCGACTCCCCAGGCAGTTCCTGGCTCCCGGGGCCACACGCTGGGTGAATATTGACAGCAAGACCATGGAGCAGACGCTGGAGGGCATCAAGACACCCCACCGCTATGTGATGGATGATGCCCAGATGCACATCTACATGCTGATGAAGAAGGTGGGCGAGGGCAGGGCTGGGCAGAGCAGGGTTGGGCAGGAGCCTGATGCCTCTGCTCGCCCAGGACTCCTACCCACGGTTCCTCAAGTCGGAGCTCTACAGGAACCTCCTGGCTGAGGCTGTCATCCCCCCAGAGACCAAGAAGCGGTGAGGGCAGGGGCTGAACCCTCAAGGTGCTGGGGTGGTCCCCACCCGCACTGACTCCACTCTGCCCGCAGGGTCTTCCCCTTCATGCGCAAGCAGCGGCACTCCAGCCCCAGCCCAGCCCTGCTCCTGCCTGTAGGTGACGTCGAGGAGAGGAGCAGGGGCCCTGTGGCTGCCCCTGTCCCCGAGGAGGAGAGCTGAGGGCCCCAGCCCCCTGCCAACGTGGGACCCCCCTGATCCAGCACCCTCCAGCTCAGCCGCAGCCCCCTGCCCAGCACGCCCTGACCCTGCCGCAGGACCCTGTCGGCAGTAGCACTGAAGGAGAGAAGCCATATAACCCGCTGACAGCCTCCCTGGCCAGGCTGGTCCCGCTGCAGCCCCTGCTTACATCCCTGCATCCTCCTGTCCGTCAGGGATCCCACACCCAGCCGGCCTGGTGCTAGGTTCACCCCCTCCTCCTGTCCCCCTCGAGGCACAAGCCATGGAGACAATAAAGCCCCCATGGGGAAGCACTGAGGCTCCCATGGTTTTTGGGGAAGGGTGACCAGGGAGGTAGCTGCAGGATGGGGGGTGCACAGGGTAGTGGCCACCCCTCCTGGCTGGACTTGTGTTGCCCTGGGCTGGCAGCAACCCCTGTCCCTGCCTGCAGCACCCAGCAAGGGTGCACATGGGGACCAGCCCCACCCAGGCACATGTACCCACATGGCTCAGCCACCACCCATGGCTCTTCTTGCTCTGACAGGCAAAAATAGACCCTGTTGGCAGCCCCAGCTGCCCTCCTGGCAGGGCCAAGCTGGCACTCAGGGCACTCAGCCCCCTGCAGCCACCAGTGCAGTGCACCCACGTACAGCACCCAGGGAGGACAAAAAGGCCTTCTGAGCGGGGCCAGAGGTGCCTCTGACCAGCAAACCTGGGCTGCAAGGGCCCTTCAGGCTGGCAGCTGCGCTCTCCCTGCCCAGGGCTCATTAATCTGAGCAGAGGCTGAGGATCTGGCAGGAGGATTATTCTCTTCCCCTGAGCCAAGCCCCAGCTGCAGGGGATTAACACTGGTGATTATATAAAGGAGAGCGGAGCTGGTACCCACCAGTGCTCAGCCTTGGACTCCAGCCCACCCTGTATACACCCAGGGACACACACAGCCGAGCAGGCTGGGGACATCCATAGCCTGGGAACAAGCAAGCGGTGCCAGCCCGTACCCTGGACAACAAATGGCATGGATGCTTGAGATGCTCAGGATCACAGCATCCTTCCCTGCCACAGAGCTCAGGACCCCCGGCATGGAGCAGGGGGTATTTCTCAGCTCAGTTCTGGGTCAGACAGGGGCCTCAGGGCAGGGGAAGCTGCAGGAGCCTTGGTCACTGGATGGAGCTTGGGACCTTGGCACTGGCAGCCGCCAGGCAGTGACAGATGGTCCCATGCTCCATGAGACACTGCCTGCCACATGGCTCCCTCTGGCTTGATCCAAATTCAAGTCCCGGCATGAGACTCTAATGCTGATGGACTGCTGCAGTAAAACCAGGTCATGGCGCCCTAGGCAGGGGGGCAGGGATAGTTATCTAACCCCAGCGTCCCTACGCATGCTCGCTTCTCCTGGTAAATCACCTGCCTGCAGTGGGACAGGGTAGCAGGCAGCACCTTGGGGCAGAGTCCCTTCCAGCTCAGCCATCAAAGCATCACCAGGACACCCGGATACCTCTGAAAAAGCGGGGTTTCTGCCTTTGGGAAGTCACACAAAGGGCTGCCAAAAAATCCAGAAGTCTTGCATAATCTCAGCTGCAACAACAAAAGCGGGGCACCATTTACAAACAATGCAAAAGAGGATTTATTGAAACCATACTGGTTAGACCAAGTCCTATAGGGCACAATCTGCAATAAGTTAAAGAACCAAACCAAACAGTCTTAGTGTTAAAAAACCACACTAATACATAACACAGTGATAAATGCTATCATCACCCATCTGCGTTATGGAATCAAGGCACAAAGTCATTCATTAAATACTGCAAAAAACCAATTACACAGGGAAATAAGCTGGGAAGAGACTTGTTTTGTTAAGAAGGTGCTGTTTTGGCACTGATGCATTTAATTGAGCTGCCACTGGGAAATCTGCGTTTCCAAAGTATCTGGAAACATTGATGGGCAACTTAAAGCCAAAAAAGTCCCCCAAAGCCAAAAATTCAGCTCTCCCAAAGGAATATTCAGTGTGCCCATGAGAAAGGTCAGGTGTGGGTAGAGATCTGAGCAGGGAGAGAGCTGAGATGCTGGGATTGCAGAGAGAATACAGCCTGGGCACCTTGCTCCCTGCCAGGGGAATTTCAGTGGGATACAATCCTCATCCAACACAGAGATCGGACTAGCACACAAGCCTGGGGCTCCCACTGCCCAGCTCCCGCAGCCACGCTCCCAGCTCTGTCCTAGCTGGCAGAAGGGCAGGCTGAATCCAGCCCTCGCAACCACGGTGCTGCAGCACTGGTGCAGCCCATGATCCCTGCAATGCTGGTGTGGGCTGCTAGGCTTCAGGCTTTTTCGTGCTGCGCAAAGAGGCAACTTAAGCTAGGGGATGTGGCAGGGGAGTCTCCCTGCACCCTCAGACTCACTCAGAAAACAGCCTGGAAAGAGAGGAACAGAGGGAGAAACCCACCATTTTGAGTCTAGGGTGCTTTGGAGGTTGTGGAGTGCTCCCCTGGAAGCATCCCCAGCTTCCTGCACAGCCTGGATGCCCCAGGACTGGGCTCCGTCAGCAGCACAGCTCTGCAGAGGCCAGCAGCACTCATCCTACACAGCTCCCTTGACTGCCTGAGCTATGGGGCAGAGGGAGCCAGGGCACTCTTTAGGCAACTACTGGCCCAGCTGGAAGCAGGAGGTAAGCATCCAGGCAGACCACTGATGCTGCAGCTCATTTTGCTGCAAGACTGGGAGAGCTGAAGCTGTGGGTGTGAGCTTGGGTGACACTAGCTGCCAGAGTCAGAAGCTGTCCTGCAGCAGGTTAAAGTTCAGCAGTGCCACAAGAGAAGAACTGATGCTTGACCCTATGCAACCTGGCTTAAGTTTCTCATCCTACAGTATTTCTGCACACGCCCCGTTCTGAGACTAGGCAAGGGAGGGAGGCAATGGCTAAACCCCCTGCAGCACTGCAAAACTTGAGAGAGGTTATTTTTAGGGTGTGTGTTTTCTGTCCACCTTCCTCTCACCAGACAGGTGGGTGCCCAGCAGCATACGGTCAGGGCTTGTGTCTCAGTGCAGCTGGTGTGGGGACTGCAGCTTTCAGGACTGAGCAGCAGATTCAAACTGTTTTCCACACTTTGCACCTCATTTCTACAGTCTGCACTGATGCCCATGAAGGAACAGAGCAGAGCATGCACACCACGCTACAGAAGTCTCCAGAGGAGACATCATCTTCACACAGCAATCTGTCCCATTCCCTCAGGCTACCAGGCTGGGCAGAGAGAACACCTGAAGATCCACACCCAACATCACTTCAATTCTGAGGGCAGGGAGGGAACACAGAGCTCTCTCCAGAGCTGTGCTGCAGAGACAGCTTGCATTGTTCCCCAGAGTGGCTCACGCCTGCCCTACAGCCTGCCCACCTCCTGGCAGAGGGGACAGTACTTGGAAAAGGCTCCTCAACAGCTGCAAGACTGAAAGAGTATTTGTAGGAGAGCTGGCATTGCTGATTGGGTACAGGGCTCTCCAGAGTGGCAAGCCCAGCTCCCAGGCAAGGTTAAAATGCAATTCTACTCTGAAAAAATGTCCTGTATCCCCTGGTACCTCAAAACCAGTAGGAGAGGTGATGTCCATACCAGCAGGAACCAGACAGCCTGGTCTCTGGTTTTCACATCACCTATGATCAGACTGGGGACAGGGAGCATAAATCAGTGGGGAGACCAGCTCCCTTTCTGTGTCACTAACACTGCACAGCTTGGCTGGAAAGGAAGCAACAGAGGAGACAGACACAGGTAGGCTTGTGACTGCGCAGTGGGGCACATGGGGCTATTCTTAGGAGAAAAGGCCATTTTCTAAGTAGAATGACACTTTAACCTGTGCTCTGCTGGCCCAGGTGACACCTAGCCACATCATCAGCCGCGGCTGGGGTCTATCACTACGCACACCCCACGACCCAAAGCAGGGACCCAAATCCAGGAGAAGGCAATTGCAAATCAACCTGCAGCCAAGTACCTCTCCCACAGCCAGGAGAGCTGGCTCAGAAAGGAAATCTAACACCACACATCAAAGCTCCTCTTCTCATGCAAGCACCCAAGAAATAATCAGCCCCAGCATCCCCAGCAAGCATATGTTTTCCTCCAGACACATGCTGAATCAGCACAGTTCTGCAGGCACAGAAGGATCAAGGGGAAAGCCCTCTTCCCCGAGCTGATGACACTTCAGTGGTGGGTGGCCAACCACTGAAGTCCCATCAGCTCTGAGGACAGACGCACTGGCAGCTGCCCTCACAGCCTGGGCATCCCCAGACACTGGGGGTGCTTCCCCACCAGCCACACTTTGGTTTGCAGATCAAGATAGGCAGCTTTCCATTTTAATTCATGATCTGGGTTTGCTAAGAGCATGGCTGCAGAGGAGAGGCAGCTTGGAGACCCCTGGGCCAGGGCAGCTTCTCCCCCTCCCTCAGCAAGCTCACACTCGGCTGTGGAATCGCATCCTGTAGAGGCGGTCCCGGATGTACTGTTCACTGTCCACAGCCACCTGGCTCAGCCAGATCACCCTGCTCTCAGAGACATCCTCCTTCAGCTTCCGCTTCATCAGAGACACTGACCCTGGCTCCTCGCTGGGTTGAGGCCCCCTCAACAGCACATAGCAGGCATGACGGCTCCGCTCGAACAGCGTGGCTGTAATGCAGAGCAGAGGGAAAAGCCCAGCCTAAGGTCTCTGTGTTCATACAGGCCACCAGAGCCAACACCGTGCACTCACGGAGTCCAGGAGGTACCAGGCAGCTAGTGTCCACCTGCACCTCCTCAGTGGAGTGCTGGAAGGAGAGGACTTACCACTGAATGCAATTATTTGGTCTGTGCTATTGCGGAGCTCCAACAGGACATTAGTGTAGGAAGGATGGAAAAGATACAGCTTCTGGAGAGGAGGTCTGGATCTCTGCAACCAACAGGACACTATCAGGACACAGACCCACACGTTACTCCAGAAACAATGCCGGCACCAGCTCAGCTATTACTCATGCTCAACAGAATACATCCAGTCAGATACTTGCCCGTGTCTGCCCAACTTATCCTGATTGATGCCACTAGTACTAGTGTTGGGATTTTGCTTACTGCTTGGTGCTCTCCTCTCCACCCCTAGCTTCCTGCGAACAGCAGGCCTATCTGCTACAGGCAGAAGGCAGTTTTGCCTTAGGGCTGGTAGCATTAGTGAGAAAAAGTGCATGAAGCTCAGCTGGTGCTCAGGAATCCTCCAAGACACCACCTGTCACTAATGCTGCCAGCCACTGCCCCAGAGGTCTCTGTTACACAGCTGAGCTGTGCACTGAGGCTGCCAGAGACTGCGCTGGTGCAGAGAGAGGATATTCACATGGCCATGGGAGATCACTGTTTACAGTACTGCTGCAGGAGGCTCCAGGCCAAACAGCAGCAGAGGTAACAAGCCAGTAGCCTCTCACCTCACCTACAGTACCACACCAAGGCAGGGCTCTGGGCAATCCAGTGACTGCTCATAGAGCCACAAAGTCCCTTTTGTAGCCAGGTTGAAGACACAAAAAGCTGTTGGTGCCACCACCAGCTACTAGCAGGGATGTTGCTATGGACATAGTGAGGACCCAGTACAGACTAGGTCACAGGCAGGGGTCTGCCTGCTTCTAGCACACCGGACTGGTCAGTGACCCCACACCCAGTGCAGGAGCCTGCAGTGTTAGTGACACAGACAGATGTGAATGTGAACACTGGGAAAAGAGGGTAGCTCCACCCAATGCTGGCCCAAACAGCAACCATTCAGCAACACTATTCACCGTTTCATTTCCTGCTGCCTGGTATTCACCCCAGATGAGGAAGGCAGACCGGTGATCAGCAGTAGAAAGCGTGGCTGGCCCAGGGCTTTCTGCTCTTGAGTTCAGCTTCAGGTCCCACTGGACTGCTCCAGATCCACTCTCAACAATCATAACCTAGCAGGGAAGAAAGAAAAGAAAATCATAACAAAGAACTCTAAAAAGCCATGAGAGAGAAGTCAAGTCAGCTGTCTCTACCCCACACTGTCTACGTGAACAAGTATCTGACACGTGGGAAGATGAGGAAATACTTGAAGCTGAGCATCACAGAGCTGTGAGACCTGGGGTGGGCGACATTAAAGTCACAAGTTTTGCAGCTATTTCAAGGGGTTCAGAGCTCTGTCATTGAAGCCCCTTGCTGAGAAGAGAATTAAAGTGCCCGAGATGGCTCCAATAACCTGTTGAAAGAAATCTTTTTCCCAGCCTAAAACTTCCTAAAATCAGCCAGAGGGAAACACATCCCACCAGCTGCCCTTGACTCAATGCCTCCTTGAGCTGAGACATGCAGAGAAAAGGGAAGTTAAAAGGAAAAGCGTTCAAACCTTCTTTCTGTTGGGTCCAATTTCACTCTCAAGGACAATGCCAAGAACATCAGGTTTGTAGTAACCAAGTAGTGGCTCTCTAAGGGAGAGAAAGAGAATGGACAGATCGTAACACACCCTGATGGCTTGGACATACCTTGTTCTTTCAGAGCAGCCTCTATCCTACCAGCAACTCCCCTGGTAAGACACTCCACTGCTGTGTTAGGTTAGCCTGGTACCACTCCCAGCTCTGAGCCCAGTCCTAAGACAGCCATATTACAGCAGGCACAGAATGAAGAATCAAAGCTTTGGGCTGCTCAATTTTGAAGTGGCACCTGACATTTGCTATCAGAGGACACATAATACAATAAGCATGATCCAGACATAACCACAGAGCAGGCTTTCATGTTTCAAATGAATAAAAAAATAGCATCTGCCAGGACAACACTGGCGCTGGGAGACTGGAAACGCCTCATCCAACCCACATCAGTAACACTACCTCACAACACGGGACACGTTGAGGGTCCACAAAGTCTGAAGATCTCGTGCATTGATCAGTGTAGCCATCTCCGAGTTCACAACCAAGATGTTCTCCTGTGATTGCCCAGGAATTTTTGCCAGGTAACGAATGTCTCCAGAGCTGAACAAGAACAGAGAAATGATTACGCTTCCTAGACTGTGGATGGTCTTATTGTGGGGTTTTGGTTTTTTCCCCTGCACGGTAAATGCAAATAGGAAACCCCAGCCTGATTTTCCTCCTTTGATGTGAAACCCTGACCTGGCCATCAACACCAGCACCTTCCCCGAGCATTGGATGTGCTCCTAGTCCAAAAGCCATATAGCCAGAAAAGAACAAAGCCACAACAGGTCATCCTGTCAGGAACACTGGTACCCTCCAGTTCACCAGCAACCAAGACATAATCTCACACCTGAGAAGGGATAAGCGGTGCGTAGTATGGTCAATATTCTTCTCCCACTGAGGATCTTGCTCAAGGCCGGGAAGCTTAATTTCCTTCCCAGTTGCTGCACTGTAGAGATCTTTCAGGGAAAAGGCATAGAGAGCATTTTCTGTGGGAAAAAAAAAAAAAAAAAAAAGAAGAATGAGGGAGATAAGTTATCCTACCCTTGCTCTGAACTCTACGATTTTCCAGATCTGGCAGATCAACTATATTTTTAGGGCTTGCATCACAGAGTTGTAGTGGTATTTTGAGACACAAGCCTGCTTTTGAATGCTTTTAACATCTTATCTGTTCATAATCCAAGTGTTCCAGAGTAATAATTTGCTATAAATGACTACTTAAACCTTACATTCTCAACATTTTTTCAAATAAAATTACTCCAGTACATAAAAAAACCTTAGTTTAAGCAGAAGCCCCCCCTCTCCTGGCCTTGAAGAGCTCTTTTGTTAGGTGAAAGCATGACACAGCTTTTAAGAATGCATAACACACTTTCAGATAACCGTTTAGAAATCCTGATTTCACAGTTATAATCACTCTTTCAGACTAAATTCACAAACAGAACTGTACCTGTATAGAAGAAGAAGTAGGAGGAGGAGTCCAGGTTCAGCCTAATATAGCGAGCTTTCCCATCAATGTTCAGGCTTCCAGTGGAGCCAATCTGTTTGCCATTTTTTCCTGAATGGATGAAGGTCTTAATCTATGCAAGGAAGGGATAAAAAAAAATTTAAAGCTGCATTGCATTATCACTGCTCCAACTTGGAGTGTTTTCCTAAGCTTCTGAGCAGCTGGTACTGAGCAGGAACTGAATAGGAACAGCATAGGCTTGCATGAAAAGTCTCTCCCTGGTTTTGGAGGTGTGGGCATGAGTTACATGATCTCCCTGCTGTGAATACTTTTGCAAGTTTGAAAACCACTTCCAGCACAACCACCTGCCCCGAGATTTTACTACCTCTGCCAACCACCTCCCCTGCAGTCTGGGACCACCAAACAGGAAGCCCCAGCTCTGCTACGGACAGTAAAGATCGATTCAAGCCTACTGCGCAGTGACAATGATGG
Organism: Phalacrocorax aristotelis; assembly: GCF_949628215.1. Classification (NCBI taxonomy): domain Eukaryota; kingdom Metazoa; phylum Chordata; class Aves; order Suliformes; family Phalacrocoracidae; genus Phalacrocorax; species Phalacrocorax aristotelis. The sequence goes on along the minus strand of NC_134285.1, from coordinate 26,458,528 downwards.
ATAGGACCTAAAGGCAGAAACGAAAAAAAGCAGCATATGGACACAGGGGAAACTTGGCTTTACATGTAGCTCTGCTAAATATTTTAAGTGCCCTAATCTACTCCTCCTAAGACTGACATGAGTCCAAGGGGATAAAAGAGCTGACAGGTTTCTTTACATTCTTTGCACAGGGTAACAGAATCCACTAAAAACATTTCACCCAGAAGAATATAGACTGAAACTGGTATCAGATTCAAATGTCTGGGCAACAGTCATGGTCTGGTGAGAGCAGTAATGCTACGGAAAAGGGAAATGTCAAACCAAGAGAAAGAGCATCCACCAGAGATGCTGAGTCAGGCAGTAACCCTTCCCTCTTCCTTGAGAGGGAGAGACTGAGAAAGAACAGGAGACCTGCTGCTCTCAAGGTGAATCTGGAGAGTCTGGCAGGTGAATAAGGGATAGAGTTTGCTGGGGAGAGAAGAACATAGCTGGAGAGGGAAAGCAGCACACCCACCAGCTGTTCTCAGCCTCCCACACTGGGAGGAGACACATACCAGCTCTTGTATATCAGCTTCACCTTTAGTCACAAGCACTGGTTCAGCAGCTGCCCCGGGACAGCAACAGCCAAAGGTGAGTGAGAATACATGCACCTTACTCACTGCATTGCTTAATACCTCCATGTGCTGCTACCAGTAATGCATCCTGAAAAACGTCATGTTTTCCTGGATGTATTTGTGCTGAAGCTTGCAGCAGGTAGGGGTCAATAAGACACTCAGAAAAAGCTGCCATCTAACCTCCTGCACACAGGCCTTTCCCCAGACTGCTCAAAGGTCCACCACTTCAGGAAACAGCAGTATAATGTACCATTCAACTTCAGCCCGTGTTAGCAACAAAGCTAATTTACTTAAGTTCTGAATCACCCTTCTGACAGGAGTGCCTTTTTCCAAGCTGCAGAGCTCCACTCAAGTTCCCTACATTTTGCGTGACTTCTCAAAAAAGAACACACTTTTACTTAAGCTGACAGAGTGCTTGCCAAGTCCAGAGGGAGGAAGGGATCTCATACCAAGATAGCTAGAGACGTTAAATGGAAAACAAATCAAAAGGCAGTCTTGCAGAACAGCGACTACATTCAAACATTTCTTGGCTGCTTAAGATTAAATAATAATAAAAAAATCTTGAGATAACTGGGATAGCAAAAGCAAGGAGAAAAGAAAACAGAAGAGAAACATAGGAGTTGGGAGGATAGAATTTCTGATGTCTCTGGCAACAACAATGCCTCAGACAGCAAAACCCTATTTGCTTATGGAGTGCTGTGGTATGAGGACACCCTCCTGTCAGACTTGCAGGGAACCATAACTTTTGTATGCTTTAAACAGGACAGATTGCACATGCAGATAATGCTGTACCACTCAATCACAGATGCAGATGTTTTAGTATAAAAACTCTTTTAGCTGCATGATTTTACCCTTCGAAGAAATGGGAAAAGCAATATTGGAATGGAGATAACATAACTAGCAGCTATTTCAGCAAATGAACCCAAGTCAGAATTAACCAGCGCAGTGACACTAGGAAGAGAGCTGTCTAAAGCAGACCACAGGCAGAGACAGGAAAGGTACCAGAAAAGGGCAGTCGTGGTACGAAAGTGCTGCCTGTTAGCTGTGCTTTGATCTAAGAGCCAAACCTGTCAGGGTTTGTTCACTTCTACTTCTCTGAAAACTGCAAGCTCATCTCGCCTAGGCTTATTCCACACACAGCCCAGGAACACTGAAAAGGGGGAGGGATTCCTGGCTGGCTTTTTTCTTTTATGCTTAAAAAAAAAAAAAAAAGACATATTGATTTGGGAGTACATCTCTGTAGAGTGGGAAAGAACCTACCCCAAACCCACAGATATGAGAGGCCTCTGGACACTTCCCCTTAGACTACAAGATCAAAATAAATAACATTCCTGCCATGCCCTGTGGTCCAGCCACCAGGTTTATCACAGCTTCAGAGTGACATACCTTATCTCCTGTAGCAATAAAGATTATCAGGTCCTGAACTCCATCACTATCCACATCTGGAATCACTGACACCGGCGTCAGCACAGTATAATTAGCTCCAAAGTCACTGGACTGGCTCCACTGAACCTCCCCTAGAAGACAGGGTTATTGGGAAACATTCACTAAAAGACACTTCAGTTGAAAGGCTTTTAACACCCCTGCTCCTCAAAGTACTTTGGAGTAGCCAGCCATTTACAGCCCATCAGCACCACCAGCCAGTCACCTTTATGCTCATCATGGGGTACTTTCGTTGCATTTCTGCATTTCAGATAACTCCCAGTATCCAAAATTTCAACTTATATTGGAAAGTAATTCTAGCTGCCTACACATCCTGGCCGCAAAGAACAGCTTGCTTTTCTCCTATCTTAGGTTAGCAAGCTTCACTGCATGTTCATGGCAGGGAGAATCCTTTTTTGTGATCTTAAACCTTGCTGCTGTGTATTTAAATCTGCACAGACATTTTAACACCATAAAGCAGCTGAATTCTGACCACAGTGTTGCAGCTACTCCTGACAAAACCTTTTTTACTGCAACTTGCCTCCTGCCGATGTTCCTGCAGATGTTCCATACTGATGTGACCAGCCACAATTCAGTTCACATCCCACCTCTCCCTTGTTCAAAGAACATCCACAGCACATTCACACTTGTTCGTAAATAGAGGTAGTAGAGCTTTGGTCTTTAAAAAATGGTAGTTTTGTTGTGAAGAGTTTCTCTTCAACAGCTCCAGGCTAGCTGGGTAACTTTACTCCACACACTCTGCCCTGGGCTGCTGGCCACTTTCCAGCCACTGCCCAGCAGAATCTGCAGCGGAATTTGGTGAGGAGGGGAAACCAGTGGGAGTTTTTCTTTTTAAGGACGACTCAAGCAACTAACTAGGTGCTCAGAGGAGAAACGCTTACTCTCCCCTTTAAACAGTGTCACAGACAGCAATTATCATTTTAGGAATGCAAAGTAATCATATGTTCTTTGTCAGGAAGGTGGTCGTCCTGAAAGCCAAGGACCTGACTGTGTCTGCAATAATTTAACGCAGGCTGTATTTCCTGTAGGATTCCTCCAAAGCTTTTACTGAAACACTGCAAAAATACTTGGATAGTTACTATGACAACAGATGTGAAGTAGAAGAGTGCCCCTAGGAAATCATTGGAAGGCAAAGAATTTCACCCCTGAAGAAAACAAGCAGGCAAAGGAATGAGAGAACTTAAGTTTCAAATAACTATATCCTGGCTTCAGCACAGTCCAAAGCTACAACAGTAAGACCAGCCTGATGAAATTCGCATTTCAGTACATAAGGCTCTATTCTTTGCTGGTTAGACAGTGGATATAGTTTTGGAGGAAGTATCTTACTTTCCTAAAAAAGCAGCCTGACTTCATAGAAACAGGTAACAGTGAGATGGATTCAACACAAAGAACTTGAGAAGCTTTCATGCTCTAACACAACCCCAAAGACCATGAACTATGAATCCAGTCTCAGCCTGCTCCATCAACGAGTTGTTACGGTGCTTCCTCAAAGCCCAAGGTCACAGCAAAAGCATGGCAACAGAGGCCAAGATGGAAATTAGACAAGTTGCTAGACAGCAAATCTAACCAGGGTGAAAGGGGATTTTTCAGGGGGGATGGGGGGTGGGTGGGTGGGATGGAAGGAATACTAAAATTATGACTTAGACGGCAGTTCAGCTCTCAGTTCAAGCAGCCGCAGAAGACACAAAGCTTTGTGGCAAGGATTGCTTGCTTCAGGCTGGGTGAGGTCTAGATGCACATCCAAAGACTGTGCTCTCCCAGTCTGCAGCTCACAAGCTATCTGAGCTGAAGGCAGGTCTTTTCTACCAAGCAGCATTAGACCCCGTTCCCATGCCCTTACCCACTTGTTTACTAAACACTTGTAAGCTCCTGGCATCCGTGGTACCGTGGATGTGATGAAGTATCTCCTTTTGGTTTTTCCGAACCTATCACTTGATTAAAAAAAAACCATGGAGCAATGAAGAATTGCGACAGGAAACCATCACTCCCTGTTCTTCTACTTATCACTCAAAATTTTATAGACTTTTCTCCCTGTCACACATTCTCCAAGTTAGAGTTCCAGTTAATTTAGTGGTTCCTTGCACAGAAGCAATTTCATACATCTGGTCATTGCAGTCCCCTTTCTGCCATATCCCTTAGGAGACCAGCACAGACCAGAACTGCTCACAGGGCTCACAATGCAAGCTGCTAGAGGATAAGGTAAAGAGAGAAGGTGTGGCAATACACTTACTCCTGTCCTCTTCCTTAGGACTCTGCTTCTGGCCCCAGCAGAGATGGAGCACCAAGCTACACAGACTTCTGCTTTGACCTGTGACAGCTAATCTTAAACTCTTGTGTCCCAGTTTGCTTGCAAGATAAACATGCAGGAATGTTAGACGTCCCACACAAACAGAAGCATGCAATCCTACACCCTCCTTCTTGTTTGCTCAGGTCACTTATTCTGGCAACCAAGAAAGCAAGACTTCACACAACTGAAACTGGTAGAAAAGCACTAACTTTATCAGCATTTAAAGATCAAAACTACATCAGACACTTTCAGATGATAATCTCCCTACCTCCCCTTCAAACTCCCTACAGGCAGAGGCTAGGCAGCCTGAGAGCCCTGGAATCTCACCAATCCTCCACAATGATGAATCATTAACAGCTAAAGATTGTTCTGACTACTGTTTTTAGCACAATGTGATGTAAGTCAGACTTTGCCACTTTAAATACATTTAGCCTATTTAAATACATTTTATTCTGATCTGCCCCCCTAACCCCCAGTAAAAGTCAACTACGCTAAGAAACCCTTTTTAACCTACTTAATCGCAAGAAGGTATCAAATACATCAACTTCTGGGTTATTTACTTTTCTATCTAAAGCAATTTTTCATCTATTACTTTTAATTTATCTACGGAATGTTTTCTTACCATATTGTTGCTGTGACCTGTGTTCCTTCTCTCTGTGCTTGTGCCATTTCTTTATGGCTGTCTTTAGTTACGAGCCTTTGGCTCAGCAGTCACCTTTCTACACTTTGACCTAAAAGCAACTACTTCATTAACAGTCTATAAATAACCTGTGCTAAAGCCTGTCGAGGGAAACAGTGCTAAGATATCTCAGTTGGTACAGCAGCTTTCCAGCTCTGTGTGTGTCTACACTTCCATATACAAAGGAAATTAAAAGTTGCACTAGATTTTCCTCAGATTGCTTAGAGCTATACCTCTTGCTATTTCTAGGAAAAGCAAGCTATTTCTTGCCCTTTTTTTAGGAAAAAAAGGAGAGTTTACCACTTTTGGAAGAAGGGGCAGGCAACTCAAGAAGAGTACAGGGATCTCATTAGGTCATGGAGAGAGAAAATTAGAAAGGCAAAAGTCCAGCTAGAGCTCAATCTGGCCACTGTTGTAAGGAATAACAAAATATGTTTTTCCAAACACATTGACAACAAAAAAGAGAGCCAACAAGAATCTCCATCCTCTACTGGATGCAGAGTGGGGGGAACATTGCCACTGAGGATGAAGAAAAGGCTGAGGTACTTAATGCCTTCCTTGTCTCAGTCTTTAATAGTCAGACCAGTTGTCCCCAGGATATTCGGCCCCGAGCTGGAAGGATCACAGAAGAAACCCCTCGTAATCCAGGAGAAGGACAGTTTACAACCTGCTGTGCCACCTGGACACTCACAAGTCTATGGGGCTGGATAGGACCCACCCAAGAGTACTAAAGGAGCTGGCAGAGGACCTCGCCAAGCCACTCTCCATCATTTATCAGCAGTCCTGGTTAATAGGGGAGGTCCCAGATGGCTGGAGGCTTGCCGATGTGATGCTTATCTACAAGAAGGGCTGGAAGGAGGATCCAGGGAACTACAGGCCTGTCAGCCTGACCTTGGTACCAGGGAAGGTTATGGAGCAGTTCATCTTAAGTGAGCTCACTAGGCAAGTGCAGGACAACCAGGGCATCAGGCCCAGCCAGCATGGCTTCATGAAAGGCAGGTCCTGACTGACCAACCTGATCTCCTTCTATGACCAGGTGACCTGCCTAGTGGATGAGGGAAAGGCTGTGGATGTTGCCTACCTGGACTTTAGTAAAGCCTTTAACTGTCTCTGTCTCCCACAGCATCCTCCTAGAGAAGATGGAGGCTCATGACTTGGACAGGTATACTCTTTGCTGGATAAAAAACTGGCTGATGGCTGAGCCCAGAGAATTGTGGCGAATGGAGCTAAATCCAGCTGGTGGCCAGTCACAAGCAGTGTTCCCCAGGGCTCAGAGTTGGGGCCAGTCTTGTCTAATATCTTTATCAATGATCTGAAGGAGGGGACTGAGTGTGCCCTCAGTAAGTCTGCAGATGACACCAAATTGGGTGGGAGTGTTGATCTGCTGGAGGGTAGGAAGGTTCTGCAGAAGAATCTGGCCAGGCTGGATCGATGGACTGAGGCCCAGTGTATGAGGTTTAACAAGGCCAAGTTCTGGGTCCTGCACTTGGGTCACAACGACCCCATGCAATGCTACAGGCTTGAGGAAGAGTGGCTGGAAAGCTGCCCGGTGGAGAAGGACCTGGGGATGCTGATCGACAGCCAGCTGAACATGAGCCAGCAGTGTGCCCAGGTGGCCAAGGAGGCCAACAGCATTCTGGCTTTTATCAGGAATAGTGTGGCCAGCAGGAGCAAGGCAGTGATTGTGCCCCTGTACTCGGCACTGGTGAGGCCACACCTCAAATCCTGTGTTCAGCTTTGGGCCCCTCAGTACAAGGAGAACACTGAGGTGCTGGAGCATGTCCAGAGAAGGGCAACAAAGCTGGGGAAGGGTCTGGAGAACAAGTCTGATGAGGAGCAGCTGAGGGAGCTGGGGGTGTTTAGTCTGGAGAAGAGGAGGCTGAGGGGAGACTACCTGGAAGGAGGCTGTAGTGAGGTGGGTGTCAGTCTCTTCTCCCAAGTAACAAAACTACATCAGGGGAGGTTTAGATTGGATATTAGGAAAAATGTCTTTAGTGAAAGAGTGGTCAGGCACTGGAACTGGCTGCACAGTGAGGTGGTGGAGTCACCATCCCTGGAGGTGTTCAAAAAACTTGTAGGCATGGCACTTCAAAGCATGGTTTAGGAGGCAGGGTGGTGTTGATGGTTGGACTTGATGATCTTAGAGGTCTTTTCCAACCTTAGTGATTCTATGATTCTCTCTCCCAGTTTTTGGAAAATAGGCTGTGAGGGGTTCAATACCAGATACAGAGGATGGGATCCTAGGTATGTTTCCAAGACTTTATATATTTCAGGCTTCATCAGCAAGGAAGGCTCAAGGCAGAACAGATGGCCACTGCCTTGTTCCTAGAGAAGTACAGGCCCCCTTTACCCTCACCCCATGTTAGGCAAGATGATGAGTTTCTCCATCTATAGGTTCAGAAATTAAGAAGGCTTTCCAGAGGAACCAGACAAAATCCTGGACTACCAAAACTGGTATTTACCCTAAGTGCTCTCCTTGATGACTTTAAAATTATAAATCCCTAAAGCTCCCACTCTTCTTGCCACTGCAGGCACTCCTAGCACTCACATGCAAACAACTGAGAAACACTGCAGGGTTGTGTCCACCCCCTGAGAGTATGAAGTAACATTCACAGCTAATGACTGCTTCTCCTGTTTCAAAAGCTGTTGAAAAGTTTGTTTATAATACAGTGGCTGGCACAAACCACCACGACAGAGCCCAGCCTTTGGAACACAGAGGCTGAGAGAACAGGCGCTTCTCAACAGTCCAGCAAATGGCTCTGGCAAGGTTTTCAAGATAATAAATACCCTGTGCCCATTTTCACGTATCAGCAAGTCATGCCATGCTCATGTTCCCAGCCTCCGAGGTCTGGAAGTCACCAGGTGACAAAAGCAAGCACCACCGCCCCCTGTATGGCAGCAGTACTCTTGCTGATTACTCACCTGTCCGCAGGTCAACTGCCATAAGAGACATTGGCTTCGCCATGACCAAGCAACCTGGGGACTTAGCATCCCCGAGCTGCCTGATGCCACACTCCATCCACTCAATCTCCCCAGCAGCAGGCTTCTCCCAGAGCACTCTGCCATTCGTGCCAGACACAGCAGCAACAAAGGCACACAGAGAAGGCCGACCTGAAAAAAAACAGATGTCAGAGGGAGCATTACCTACACCTACCTTTGCTGCTCTGCACCACCCAAGAGCTGGGACTCACCTAGGTTCTCTCTCCACCCAGCTAACCCACTTTTCTCTCCCAGTCCCATAGCAGCCTGACTAATCAGAGCTAAAAGAGAAAGAACAGCCTTTACTACAAGGCTTTCTGTTTCTGAATCAGCTACAGCTACCTTCTTCATCCAGACAGGATCTGTTGAAGTTGCTGCTGCCATTGCTAGCTTTGAAAGCAAAGACGACATCTTGCACTTTGTCTTCATTCACATCTTCTATAGCGAGAAACTGGTAGGCCACTGTAAAAGAGATCACAAGCCAGGCGCTGGTGAGGACTGCCTCAACCAACAGCAGAGCTAGCTGGAGCAAAACACAAATTCCTAGAGACCTACTCACTGCCTCCATCTCTGACAGTGTAACATCAGGACAAACTGGCTTTTGTATTAAAAAAAGCCATCTACATGAGTAACAAGGACTGGAAGTTAGTGCCAAAGGATTTTTTAAAATTGTTATCCCCCAGAGGATTTGTCTTCTTTTATAGCCAATCAGCCAGAATTTGAACTATGTTGAACAAAGAACAAGTCTGGTATTGGTGTGGGGTTGCTACTCCTGAAATACAAAAACAATCCCCAAACCACCCCAAACCCATAAAACCCAGCCCCAGATATTCCATCTTTCTCACTCTCAGCTAAAAGCAGCCTTCTTAAGCTCAGAGTAGCAGAACTTGGGATTTCTGCATTAACATGCACAGCTCAGTCCCTGTTGGTGAGCACTATCTCTGTGTTTATAGCACAATCAGCACACACCATTGCGTGTAAGATTAAAGCAAAGCTTTCACAGAAGGGAATGCTGGGCCACCAGGGAGCAGCACCCAGACTAAAGAGCCAACTAAAGCAACTATAAATTTGTGCAATTTATAAAAAGACCAAGATGCAATTCTTCCTCTCCCCTTCCCATTAGCTACAGGGAAAAGTTAGAAAGTAATACTGACAGAGGAAAAAATGCCTAATTGTCTCCAAACCTCAGCTCAAACTTCAAGAGAACATTCTACAGACCAAACTTCAACACAGATTTATTCCCAGATACACTTCCTTATTTTTTTTTTCAAATGCGACCAGCCTGCTACCTTGCTAGCACTTCAGAGCAGCATCTAATTTCTCCATCAGATCCTGTAAACACCTCCTGGAAGGCCACTCCAATTATGACAGGCCACTGCTTATCCAGGTCAGGTATTCACAGCTCTTGCTTCCAAGGGCAGCATCCCTGCAGGCCTGGCTCCAGATCGCACTTAGGTAGAGCTCCACAATTCAAATTTTGTGGCACATAAAGTAAAAGGGCTGTTGGTAAGTATTTATTCTGCTACAGCAAGCTCACCTGCATTGTCATAGTTTTGGAACCATGTTCTTTCTGAAACTGGCCTCTCTGGGCAAGGAATAATAAATGAGAAAGCAAACACAATTATCAGACACAGAAATAATGAGATGAAGAAGGCGGCAGTGCGCCACCGGGACAACCGAGACAGTCGTGATGACTGCTTGCTGACAATTCTTCTCTCCACAGAGTTTTCATGATTCTCTTGACCTTTTATGTCCTCAGTCTTCAGAGGGTGGATCTCAGCTTCTGAGTCTTTGTTATCCATCGCAGCTCATTCATTGGTATTCAGATACCTTTCTCCCCCTTCACCTGCAACAACAGAAAGAACAGTTAAAATTGATTTTGGACTACATAAAAAAAAAAAACACACCACAAAAAAATGCTGTTACTACCTGATATTCACACTGCAAACATTTAATGGGAGGTGAGCAAATCAGCGTGTTGTAACAGAGCTGGATAGAAAGTGCCGTTGGTACTAGCGGTTAGAGGTCTCCCATGAGGAGCAATGGGGCGAGACCGTGGGGTGCAGGAATAGCACTATTTCTTCTTCAGAAGAGGAAATCAGCTCTGCTAGACCCGGACAAAAAAGGCTACAGCCTCTACACAGAAAGAACTGACCAGTCTGTAGGTCTCCCTCAAGAAAAACATGCCAAAAGCTCCTTTTGCTGCAGAGACTTCTTGCCACCTCCCATGTATCTCAGTCTGACTCGCAGCTGCAGAAGTGAAAGGAAACACTCGTGACCTTTATATTCCAACATCAGGCTGTTCCCAACTGTAATCAGCACTTGAGCTTCCCCAGGAGAGAGAGAAACAAACACCAGCATATTCTGTACAGGAACAAACCAAAGTTATTCAACCCCTTCTCAGATGAGAAACTACTTGTTAAGTTTAGCAACCCAGCCCTTCGGAGCACAAGAGAGTGATTACTTCCTTCCCCACAGGAAAAAGAAGGCATGAGCTGAGACTAAAATCGATCAAATTTGATTTCATCAGAATGGAAGAAAAGCTAACAATTGCTATTTTAGTTTCTCCTGCTATAAATCATAATCTTGAGCTACAGCTACAGTAACAGAGGGGTTCTGTGCTAATTTGTTATAAAAAGGGAAAAAAAGAAGAAAAAGCCCTAGTCAGTTACAAAAGCCTGTAACTCATTACCCACAACAATAATAAAAATCAATATTATATACAGTTTCTCTGACAGTTCTTCTTTAAAAAAATAGCAGAAGGGAAGAAATTAAGAATAACACATTCCAGTAGCCTTGGAAAAAGCTGCATGACACTGTCATAAAAAATTATATCAGAGCAAATAAACATGATAACGAAGCCAATTTTCCATGACTGTGCCCCAGCAGTCACATGCCTGGATTGTCCGCTGGAGCAATTTACTTCCCCAGCAGAAAACAGCCTAAACTCAGCACCAGCAGACAACACAGAGAGCTGGGGCTTTCAACTCCAACAACAACAGAGCTCGTTACATCTCACATTTCATGCCAAAGTTCATTTACAGGTTCAAAGAAACACAAAATGAGAGTCACACTTGGAAGGCCGGGCTCCTTTAGGCAGCTGCAGTTCGACTAGGGGTCTCACCTCCCCGCATTGTCCCTGTCCCACCAGAGGGAAAAGCTGCAGAGGTCTCTTCTCCTATGGGTACAAGGGGGACAGATGTGCAGCAAGGCAGGGGTTGAGCTCATGGGGCAAGCAGGACAGCCTGGCACACTGCTGTCAATCCCCTAGCTAAGCTTAGAGCCTGCTGGAGTTACAAGACTGGAGTTATACAGCACTTACTTCAATCTGAGCACTCTGGCATTTATTTTAGGACAGCACATCAAGTACAAGATCTTGCTCCAGGCAATTTAATTCAAGCTGTGCAATACCATGCAAATGCGATTAAATCAGTAATGTAGAAGTTGTATCTTATTCCAAAGATCTTACTCCAAAGACCTCATCTGCCCTTCACATCAGTCTACCAGCAACACCAGAGACACCTTCAGGAGGCCCCAGCTGTTTCCAGACCAACTGCAGGCACCTGATGGAGGAGACGGAGGTAGGAAGGCACCAGATGGAAAGGGGAAGGAAAGGAAGAGTCATGCATTAAGCCTTCCTCCCAACCAGGCTATCATGCTGGTGAGCTGAGCACCAGTCAGTTACTGGAGCCGGCTGAGTGCCCAACCTCTAGTAGGTTCAAGGTACAAGGCTCCAGGCACAGGCTGAGCAAATGATTTACCGGAGCAGAGCAACCACCGCCACAGCAATGGGGACGTCAGCAGCAATGGGTCACACAGCTTCCCTTGCAACGAGGCAGATGGTTTGTGTATTTCTAGCGTGCCCGTCTCCAGCAGCAGGGAGAGGTGGATCTTCTTGAACATTGCGGTAACCAGCATCCACAGCACGGGCTGTGACAGGGCTCCAGCACAACCCTGCCAGCCTCTCCAGCGGAGCCCTCTGCAGCCCCCGGTGTGGAGCCAGCAAACCTCCAGGGTACAGCCGAGTGCTTCCAGCACCTATGAGACTTCCCAAGAACCAAAATCAGGCTTCTACCCTGGCTTAGTCTTAAAGGGCCACCATCTTAACGCTGTATGGAAGGCATATTTCTATGACTCACTATAAATCACACCATTGTCATCTAGACTGGGATGAGAACAATAAAAAAAGTGGTAATTATCCTGACAACCCCAGCAATTCCCCTTCTTTTGCAGCAATGACCCTAGGAGCCACCGATTACAAAAAGCACTCAATGCCTTTAAAGCAATTCTTTCTCTTTTCTTTCAGGATTTGAATAATGCCCTTTGCACCCCTGCGAGAGCAGAAGCAGTGCTAGAACAACGACTGCAAAGGTCAATGGCAAAGACTCAAACAATGCAGGAAATCCCATCGCCCGCAGTTGCCAAAGTACGTGCTGGCAGCATGTGAAACAGTCTGAACTCTGAACAATAAAGAAGTGTGATAATCGGTTTAATTGAAGACAAGCAGAAAATGATAGTGTGCATTTCAGATGATTTTACTGTCCTCTAGCAGCCCGCGTTTTGTCTCCTGCTGGTAGAGGACACAAAATAAGTCACTAGAAAGTTTAACAAATCCAGGCACCTCACAAGGAAATACAGGGTCATGTGCTGCTGCATTATTAACTCATGCTGTAGGCTCTAGATATAGCTAGCATCAGCTCTCTGCTTGGGAAAAGGAGGCCTCACCGTGAGAAAACATGGGAAAAGGACTTCACAGAAATGGAAATAATTAGAAACCACACAGGGCAGACCCAAACTGAATGCACACAGCCCAAGGAGCACTGCGGTACAGCCAGGGTCTGCATCTTACATGACTTCATTTTCTGGTGTGTGCACTTCCACCACTCCCCAAGCTTTAAAGGCTACATACCCCCAGCAACAGGACAGGCTAGGAGCAGTCCTCAGTCAAGTCAAGGAGGAACAAATACCCTTTCCTGTTCCACAGTAACAACATTGCACTCAAGACAAACACAGCTTTACTCACCTTCGTGGGGTGCCACGAAGCTGAAGCTACAGCGCAGATTTACAAACCTGATCTGTATCAAACCAGCGGAACTTGTGCAGCAAGTGGTTAGTGCCAAGCCACAGCTAAATCCAAGAGACAAAGTATCATTACCAGTCAGCTAGAACTGCCTGATAGGCAGAGAACTGTGTACAGGCAGATGTATGAAAACTGGTGATAGAAACCATTTAAGTATCTGTGTGATGGAAGGTTTATCTCATTTTCCACCCATAAAATACCAAACCACAGCATTTGTAATCTCACCATGCACCAGTTCTTCCTGGAAAATTTCTAGCAATATATTATAACTTAGCTTTGATGTTCAACATGTTTCTATCTTTCACAGAATGATGAAATCAGATTCTGACTGGCTATTTTAGGCACCCAAACACAGCATTTGGGTGTTTTTGCTCTGTACTTTTTAGTTTTAAGTACCTTATAGGTTTCCTTCCTGTCAGCCAGAAATTGCTGAAGACCCAAGCTGCAATCAGTAATGACAGAAGAGCTTCCAAATTTTGGTCTGAACAAGATGCAACGTTCCCTTCATGGCTGTCTTCTATGAGTAGAGACCATTCAGTTTTGATACAATGTATGGCAAGGCACTGCAGCAAACCCCCTGGGCAGTCATTGGCTGCAACATTAAGATATTATTGGGTCTTTTTTTCCCTTTTCTACAGTCCTGCTTACATCAGGGTCCAGTCATGAGGAAATAACACGAAAGATTTTCTCAAAGTGAGGAAATTTTCCTTTCCAAATACAGACTGCACTGCGTACATATGCTTACAGTTTTGCTGGGTCATCTGCAGCTCATAACTTTCTTGATATAAAGTCACAGCCACGGGCTGGTGGGGACAACTGCCTCAAAGAGACCATCCCCTTCAGACCCCAGGCTACCTCTGCTCCTGCTCGTGTCCTTACAAGCACTGTAAGGACACAGTTTCTAACCCAGACCACACCAAAGACAACGCAGGCAGCTGTCTCAGAGAAAACACCCACATTCTGCTGATACAGCTGTCCTTTCCCCTCCCCTCACTCTTGCTGTTTTGCCTCTGTTAACAAAGATCTCTTCAAAAACACCTCATTCTTCTTAAATGACACTTAACCCTCCAGTGCAGACACGACATGTGCCACAGAGCGTTCACAATAAGTGAATTAGAAACTCCTCCAGAGTACAACCAAACATCACCTTAGAATGCAATACATCTGTCATTTGTAGGAGAAAAGTCCTTTTCCAGGGCAGTTTTCACTACAGCTGGGCTCCAAGCAGAGAAACTGTTTAGCAAAAAGCAAAACATGACCTAGTACTTTTTCCAAGAGAGTGATGGGAAAAGCAAACAGATGAACAGCATTACAGCTGCAAAGCTGTGTGGAACTGATTATAGGTTAGGCCAGTAATAACAACCGAGCAGCAGAGACACGTGCCATTTACCACCCCAAAACTTAAAACCTTTGCTAGATCCAAGCCAGTCACCCTCACCAACTGCTGCAGATCCCTTGCGTCAACCGCAGAGTAGCAGTTAGCAAGTTGTTTTAATCTCCCATGTCACAGGCATCCCCACCTCATCCATGGGGCTCCCCGGCTTGCACCAGAAGCATGGCAACTTCTCCGCACCGCCATACATTTAATGCAACAGGGGCTCTGGGGAGATCTCGGTGTATGAAAACCCTTTAGAAGAGGCTGTGGTCATTTCACATAGGTTTATTAAAATGACAAAAAGAAAGTACATTTTTTAAGCGGAGCACTTGTTCCACAGATCACAAACTCTCTGCTGCCCAGTGGGCCCTTCCTGCTCAGCCTAGTGAGGTTTAGGGCAGCATGAAACAACAGCCTTCCTCCAGCTGCAGGTATCTCCAGGAGAACCCTCTTTCCTCCCCCGAGAAGTTGAATTTTTATTTTCCTCTCTTGCACGTGTACACGGAGGAAAGCTCGTTCACAGGCCATTCCATCCACATACCCAATGCCCAGCCCCACAGAGCCTCTCGGCTTCCAGCCTCCGCAGGCAGTCCCTTGAAGGGTGCCCAATTCTGCCCCTGCACGCAGGAGGACTGGTTCCAGTCACACCAAGACATGCCTCCCCACAGAGTAGGCTGCCCCTCTGACTCCCAGCAGTTATGTAAGAGGTTTTTCACCTTCCAAAATAAGGAAAGAAGTATGGAAATGACATCGCAATTTAACACATTGAAGTATTTTTCTTTCTGCAAGAAACACTCTAATTCATGCCTGTAGACTAGGCTTACGACCTGCTAAGGAAAACACAAATTTGAACTCTCTCCAGGATTAGTGCTGAAGGCTGTCGGTTGAGCTCTGCAAGGTGAGGGGTTTCTTGTATTTTTATTTGATTGAAATATCGATCTCCACTTTGAAGCACTTTGTAAGCATCTCCTCAGGACCCCTACGCAGCCCGCCAACTACATGGGATAAACTCGCTTGGATGAAACGGAGGATTAAAGCAACAAGCTACCTTGGCAGAGTCCAAGGCTTTTACAAAAGGGATTAAATTCTTTCCCAGTGTTCTTGATATGGTTTGGGGCAAGTTTCTGAGCTGCTGAAGCTAGACAGGAGACCCTTCCAGTCACAGGGACAGGCACCAGGGCTGGGCCAAGCGCAGCAGGGACCATGGAACAGCTCCAGTGTTTCGGGCACGAGCAGCGCTGCTCCCCAGCCCGGCTCAAGCTGCGAGCCAGCACCGGACCAGCCCTGCCGCTAGCCCCCGCCCAGCACAGGGGCTTAACTAAACCCGCCTTCCGGCCCTCAGCTCCGCTCTAGCACGGCGCGGTTCCCGCCGGGAGCGCTCCAGGAGCCGGTTCCGTTCCCAAAAGGCACACCCCCACCCACCGCCGCCCGGTGTCCGGTTCTCGGGTCGCACCGGGAGGCCGCACCCGCGGGGGCGGCGCGGGAGCTCCCCTTATCCCCGGGACGGCTCGCTGCGCTCCCCCGCCCTGCCTGCTGGTTGCCCCCGGCCGCAGCCTAGCCGCCCCCCGCCGACGGGAGGGGGGCCCCAGGAGGCCCCGCACCGGGAGGCCTCCCCTCAGGCCCCAGGAGGCCCCTGTGGGACCGACCCCCACCCCGCTCCACACTCACCGCCACTTCCGCCTCCAGCCTCCACCGCCTCCTGGCGGAAGTGACTCCACGACGCAGCTTTGCCCGCTTCCGCCCCGCCTGCGTAGGGCGGCGGAGGGGTGGGCGGCGCGTCCCGGTGATGGCGGCGGCGCGGGCGGGGAACCCGCAAGAACAAGTCCGGGCAGCAGTTGGAGCCACAAACACAGATCTTTAATGCGATCAGACCGCGAGAGAACAGCACAGTCACGTACAGGCACCCCGAGGGCCCGCCCCGCTGACCCCCCCCCCCCCGGGCCCTGCTCTCCCCTCACCCGACACGGAGGTTACAAAAAGAAACCAAATACGTGAAACCGCGGAATTAAGTTGTAAAAACGGACAGGGAAAGGTCGCATGCACTAAGGACTAACACCGAGGGAGTGCTGGGACAGCCGCAGGGAAATTGAAACCGTTAAAGCTGCTTATTGGAACCTCCAAGGCGGAAAAAAGAGCCGCCTGAACCCCCCACACCGTACACACGGCCTTTAAACAGCATTGACAGACATTTTCCTGCTCCCATGGAAACATTAGGAGCAAGCTGTCCTTAGAGACACTTGCCTCGCTGCACTAACGAGAAGTGTCCAGGCCAACACCCCACCAGCACCCGGCTCAGCAGGCAGCAAGCACTTTACTCATACAGTTCTCATAAAATACCAATCCAAGGGTCACAACTGTGGCTGGTGCAGCAAGGCAGCCTTCCTCCCCTAGTGTAAAATAAACCTAGTTACAAATAAGCTAATTACAATATGCAAATTCCTCCCACACGTGTTTGGACACAGCTGGTGCCTCGGTCCCAGGAGAAGCGGAACACACTGACACAGGTGATTCCTTTCCTCGCCCTGCCCCTGAATTTTGCTCCATCCAGAGTCACCCCTCCCACTCGGCCACCTTCTGCCTGCCTAGCCTTGGGGGGAAAAAACCCCCCACAAAACCAAAACTAACCAACCAACAAAAAAACACCCCACACCAAACCTATGCCAACACTTTTTTTTTTTTTTTTTTTGCAAGCCAGAAAACTCCACTGAGGAAGCTCTGGCTCAGGTGAACAGTAAATAGGCAGACTGGCTGTGGCTGTACTTCTCTATAGAAGAAATCAGTCCAGATTTTCCACTGTTTTGTTCACATCCGGTATCTGATCTGGAAAGGTACTAAAACTAGACTTGAGCCCATCTTAGAAATGTGCTCCAGCTGATTTGGTCATCCACAAAGATGGAACAGCTTTCAAAATAGGCAGATCGGGACCAAATTTTGTGTGTGTCTACTTAGCTGGACTAGTGAGGCAACTCTCAAATGCTGGAGACACAAAAATTAGGTGGCTGAGCACTAAAAACCCCACCCACTTCTGAATTTCTTTTAACGTACATAAACAGAACAAAAAATTAACTGAGTGAGAACCAGTGCTACTGGTGTGCTCACAAAGGGTCAGGAAGATCTTTTGGAAAGGATTGAAGCGTCACAAACATCACGGCAGCTCAGGTGTCTGACCACAGCACTGCCCAACTGCCGTGTTCGCTGGGTGAGGACAAACACTGTGTGTCAACCACTGGCCTGAATTGAGAACAATCCATCCAGATTTATTTATTCCTACTAAAACAAAATCCTGTTAAACAGTACGTAACTCTGTGTCTCTACAAACTCACAGCTATCTGCCAAACAATAAAAATTCCAAACTACAAAAGATGAGTTGTATTCAGTAAATATAAATGGGAAATTTAGGCTTTGTGTAGAATGTTTATCAGACTATTTACAGTGCAACACAGATCATTTGAGTTCAGATCTCGCCAGCTTCTCTCTCTTCTGATCTCTTGGAACGAGATTTGCCATTTGTGCTCTCGTGCCGCCTCTCAGAAGAGCTCTTCTCTTTTCTCTCTCTGTCTCGTGACTTTTCTCTTGAAGATCGATCTCTAGAAGATCTGAAGTACAAAGTAAACCATCGCTATAAACTTCACAACTACAAGAATTTTCAAATACACACACAAAATGACATCCCCTCTCTTAACAGGGCTGTGGCATAACACAAGTTTCTCTCAGAACTATGCCTAGGTACTGCAATGTCAGGAGTGGTGTCTCCCAGGACAGCAACTCCGGTACCTCTCAGCTTTATGTAAGAGAACACCAGGTTTGCAGCCCTGAGTGCTCAGCACAGCCTTTGTTACTCTCTCATTAGAGAGATCCTTTCAAGCTGTTGCCACAGGGGCTCTCTGAGGTCTTCCCTGGGCCCCTTATTAGTTTACTGGGCCATACAAAGTGCCTGCAATTTCTCCCTTGTCACTCACTCAGCTCCGTTTCTGTCTTCTAGAGTGCTTTTTGATTACGCTGTAAGCTAGTGGCTTTCTGCTCAACTACTTTAAATACCAGCTGTATTCTTTGGACTCAAGCGCTTGCTCAGCCCTGGGCTTTTTCTGCTTTGCATCCTGACAAGTGTTGTGTCTTTGGCAGCATCCTGGGTTCAACGCCAGGATGATACAGATTTATATTCACAGCCCACAACATGGGCAAATCTTTTTGCAGCCTGCCCAAATGACAGCTACAGATTTTCAGCAGCGCTTCGCTGCATCGGCCCACACAGAATAAAGCAGACGGCTTCATGTTAGGTCCAATTTGAAAAGGCTGTTTTCCTGTATGATTAATGCCAGCTTATTGACTAGCAGCCTTCAAAAGGTAGTGATCCTGAAGGAGCTCTAGCAGCCCATATCCCTTCAGAACTAGGCAGAGGCTTTCACAGACGCCACAGAGCCAGGACATTTTACTCTAGGACTCACTACACAGGTTTTTTCTTTACAGTCACAAGAAGAGGACCTGGCAGGTACCTTAGAGGTTCCAGCTTTCATTCATGCTGATTGTAAGGCTTGGAAATACTGCACAATTGATACATTAAAACCTTACAGCCCTCTGTATCACACGAGCCATTTCGTTTTCATTAAGTCGTGTCATTTAACCAGAAGACAACGCGAGTCTGTCTGATGAGAACTCTTTTCCTTTTCCTGTTCCCACAACAATGCCTGCTGCCCGGAGTCCTCCTACCCTGCGATCTCCAGATCCTGCGACAGGCTCTCCATTCCTTTATACAAGCGAGATCTCAGACCAGCAGAACCTGAATGCAGATTTCATTAATCCTCAAGGACAGAGAAGCTACACCCTTTCAGGGAACAAGGTTTTTTGTTTGTTCTCTTTTTTTTGTTTTATTTTCTTAAACTGGTCTCTCCCCATTTCTTAGTAATTCTGTGGAAGTATGTCAGCTAGCCAATCCCCCTACAATCTCAGTGGGCTGATTTGAATGTGTTCAAGGTTTTCAAAGTAATCCCTTACCTGCTCTTTAGTAATAGTTATTACAGGGTCTTCCTCACTTCCTAATTGTCCAAACTTCTTTTCTTTATTTTTCATGTTCAAGACAGATTTAAAAAAGGACTTTAGTATCTCAGCCATTGGAGAATCAACAGTATTTACACACCCCCCTCAATTATTAACAGACTTATTTTTTCAGACCATTATTTCCCTCCCCTTCATCAGGAATCTTTAAAACCTGTTCTTACCCTTTAGCTAAAGTGACACAAGACATACAACAGGTTTCTTTCTAGAACTGTACTTAGTGGTGGTGCCTAATCAGGTGAGATAGTGCTAAAGCACTCCCCTATTAATTAGGAGCATTTTAAAAAAGCCAGATCTAACTTCAGAAAGCACCTGGTGATAGATATGCTTGTGGGCTTAGATGGGCTGTAAGGATACACAGTGATTCCTTTCAGTTTTTCTAATACTCTTACATATGCTTGCCTCATCCTTCCTCTAACATAGTGAGTGCTTTGCTGAGGTTCAGAAGAGACGGAAAGCCCTTCTTTGGACTGTAGCGCTTCTCCTCGGTGACAGGAGAATGGTACACTCCTCCTCTTGGATGCCTTTTCCCCCCCTCCCTCTAGTGCAGATTCCTAAAGAAATGCCTGTCTCTCAATGAGCCTTCTTCTTATCCTAACAGAAGGCTTACCACAGATCCCAAATCATACACTTCCATCCCCATGCCAGCCCTGAGAAAGAAGGTGGGAAGCAGAAGGTAACCGTAGAAATGTAACATCAGAACTGCCTCTCAGTTACTTGGCTTTTACAGGCCTGGGGAGGCTCATTTAGCTCAAGCAGGCCTTTGTGCTGCTTCTCATACAAGCAAACCAGCAATAATATCTCAAGGCTTGGAACTGCAAATCAGGGAACTGGTTCTACCTCCTAGACTCTCCTCTCAAGCTGTGATTCGCTGTACCATTACTGCCCTATTGCTCCCACATGAGGCCATCTGCAAACAGCCACTGGGAAATCCTGCTTTGGCCCAGGAGCTGGTACAAGACACTGCAGCTGCTAACTTGAGAAACCGGTCATACTCCTGCTCACTCTAAGGGACTGGGGAGGCTTGCTGTGATGCCAAGGACTCCCCTTTCCAGAAGAACTCGGGTCAGGAATACATACTTGTGTTTTGAACTCCTATCTCTGGACCCCCGTCGATGACCTCTGCTGTGGCTGCGGGAACGGCTCCGGTGGCGTCTGTGTCGTTCTCGGGACCGGGAGCGAGACTTCCGCCGTTCACGGGAAGCTGATCTCGAGCGTCTTCGCCTCCTGTCCCGAGACCGTGATCTGAAGAGGACACAGATTGCCTCAGACTCAGGAGACGGGCCAGTACATCGGATCTGTACACCTGAGTAACACTCCTGAGTAACAAATATTCAGAGCATAAGCACTCATCCCCCCAGCTGCATCCCTGCCAACACAGAAGGCAGATCACCCACAGGCAGGGCATCTCCCTCCTGGGCCTCATGCTACCAACAAAATACCAATGGGAATATTCAATTTGCTGGGAAGCTTATATAAAAAGCTCCCACCATTAATCTAAGCATGTGCCAATGCCTAGAGCAGAGCTTACCAACCATGCCTCACTCAAAGTGAGGCCTGTATAAGTAGAAGAGAGGCCAAAGTAAGTGGCATGTGAAATTACCATAACCCGTATGGCAGTCTGCCAAAAGACAGTTTCCCTTGTGAAAGTACTGCACTTTAGAAGCTGATTTGTTTCAGTCTGCTCTAAAAAGAAAACAAAGGGTGCCAATGTATATGGGAAGAGGTATAGAGGAAGACTTCCAGGTACGTGATCACAGGGAATGCTGTCACACCGTTAAGGTAAGCTCTTCACAGAGATGTAGGGGCTTTAATCTTGAACCTCTCTTTTTTTACATCTGAGGTATTATATATGTAATATTTATATTTCAGACATTAAAACTATGAAAGTATATTAGGTTTATTGAAAAAGGCATCAAGTACGTTCTTAGACTAGCCCTCGGGAGCACACAGCACCCTCTGTCCTCAGTGGGCTAGCCAGCATCTGCTTTCTAGCCCAACAGGTGACATTAAGTTGCACAGCACCACTGAAGTGCCCAAGCAGTAGTTCCCATTTTGTTCAGGGAGCAAAACGAAGAGTCTGGGGCACTGACTGAACTCCATTTGTGAGACCCAGGTAAACCTCAGTAACTAGACAGAAACAGAAATAGACATTTTGGACAACTGTCGGAGAACTGCACACTCACCTTCGACGATCTCTGTTTCTTGATCCAGACCTAGAAAGAAGAGTTAAGGAAAAGAAGGTATGATCTAGTTGGCAGGTTTTCAGAAACCACTGAATCAACCCATTCACTCTAGCAGCTCTTCACAGGAACACAATATCCCAAGTAATACGTCCATTACAAAAAAGCTTGCCATAAAACCATTAAAACATTTAAAGATCTTCAATTTGGGGGGCAGGGGAATGGGAATTTGTCAAAAACTGAAGAACTTTGTAGAAACACTAGTTTTTACATGCAGAGCTTCTTGTCAGAACAGAAGTCTACAAACCAGTTCAGTCTCTTAATAAAACACCACAATAAACCTTTCCAACTTTAATGTGCATATTTGATATATGCACAAGAAGTGCTCCTCTCCAATCAGAAAGACACTCGACAGTTTTCTGATTTCAGTTTCTTTAAGGTGGTTGCACATTAAAAAGGTTTTAATAAAGAGAAAATACAGGATTTTCTCACTCATCATATTTATTTAACAAACATTAGGCGGATATTTGCATCAATGACATTTTTTTTCTTGTTTGGGAAAGAAACTACAAAAAAAAAAGAGGGGACAGAGGCAAAGGGAAGCACTATTACTGAAAAGTAACTGAGATACACAGAAAATCCTTCATCTCAGGCTTAGAAAGCAACTTGAGAAGAGTGACTATTCTTTCCCACATTTCCATAGCTTCAGAGCTCACGTACAACACTCCAACCTTAATGCTGTAAGCACTAGCTTTTGACAGTCTGTAAATAACAATGTCACAATTCTTTCAACTTCTGAAGAACCATTACTCAGCACCACTTAAAATACCACTCCACATTAAAGACACACCCTCCCTTTTTCTCCACAGCCACGTTTCAGAGCTACACAAAAACTACTACACAAAAACTTCACATGCTGTCTGAACTGTCTCTTCGTGCTTTAATTGAGAAGCGGCTAGTCTCCTTGTTTAGTGACTTAGAGACTCACTCTTGTAATACTCCCATCTCCACACTGCATACAGATTCACAGGAGATGTTCCAGTTACACAGCCACAGAGCTGTTCTGGCACTGTAACTGGAGACGCAGCTGAAAGTTACACAGACAAAATATAAAAAAGCAATAGGGAAGCATCTATTTTAATAATACCATCTAAAACCATACCTGGATAAGACAAGATTAAGAGAATCAATGTGCACTGATATTCCTTCACAATGAAATTGAATTGTTCAATCATGGTAGGAAGAAAAAAAATTTAGAAAGGAATTCAGGTAGAACTGTAAACAACGTGGAGCTGAACTTGGGAGTCAGGCAAATGAACCATGCGCTGAGGCAATACACAAGATGATCAGATGAAGGAAAAGCTGATAAACCAGGAGAGCAAGGCAATAACCACACACCTCCTTTTTCATGTAACAGAACCTGACAGAGCAGCAGGACCTTTTGGTGGTTGTAATTACCCCAAATTCTTAATGTTCCTTTTCTCCTGATCACTTTATTCTGAGTCACCAGTGCACACATCCACACAAAGCCATTCCACATCCTCTGAAAAACCTGGCTGCCCTTCCATGCCTATGATCTGAGCAGGAGTTTGAACAATAAACTCCCGATCATCACTCTCTAGCACTAGACTTCAGAATTCAGGAAGCATCCAACAAAAGAGCACTTTCCTTACTAGCCTGAATCAGTATACAGCAGGAGACGGTAGAAGACTGTTGTCCAGAGAAGTGAGAAGCTGAGCATACATTCCCCCCCCCGCCCCATTTTTGTTCCTGCATCACATAGACTGTGTGCTGAGTTTCATAACCTGTGTTTTGTCCAGCTTCATACAAAGAAAGTCCATTTGGCAACTCCGCTTAGACTTGTTTCCTGGTGTATTTCAGAAGCAAACACTAAGGTCTACTCTTCCAAGCATCCCACCTCTCCACAGAATTTCAGTCTTAAGAGATTACCAGGTAGCCCACAGTCACCAGCAACACCAAACAAAGGACCTGTGGTTTTTTACCACTAGAGGTGAACAACCCAGTTCACTCATTCTTATCTGGAAATCACAGTTTAGCTGACAAATTAATAAAGTCTGTGAGAGGCAGAGTTTCACAATTGAATCTACAGGTTTCCATAGTATGTCACAGTGCCTGTAAGTCGCCAAAGACTTCTGGAAGAGGTACTCTTTCTCTTACTGAATAACACCGTGAAGATACTGCATATGACAAGAAGAGTTATGAAGGAAACATGTTTTCTGTGGTTCCTTGAAGTATCAAGCTCTTGTTAAGAGAGGCAGTCTGAAAGGTGATAGAAGTCACTGATTAGTTTTTGATGGAAAAATGCTTCTGTAAACATGGTGTTGCACAGCTCCCAGCAGACAAGGTACTGAGAAATAGAGAAATCTGGGCTCTAGTCCCAGTTCTGACACTAAGCATTTGCTGGGAAAACTATTTTCCTTCTTTGGGTCAAGTTCTCATTTTGGAGAGGCAAGTAATTTGATCTCCTCTGTATGGCACTCCTGGCTCCTTAATAACTTGTTTTTCTTTAGTGTCTGAACAGAGGAGCATACAGACACCTCCTTACAGAGCGAGAGCAAAGGCTGGCCACAGTCTCTAAGTAGGGCCACATACTGAACCAGCAAGAACTCAGACTTTAGGCCAGCTCAGTGCAGTTCTTAAACCCTTCACATTTAAAGCATTAAATATTCAAAAGTGATCTTCAAACCCTCTTAACATATGCATCCATATATGGGCTACCTGTGAACACAAGAGGCTCTTTAACTCTCAAGAACTGAGATGAAAAAAAAAACCAAACAAACCAAAACCAAAAGCACAGACATGCCACAGGAGGAAGAAAGCCAGCATTTTAGGTTGATCCAGAGAACTCTTCCTGAAGGCAACTCTGTTGAGCAATTTTCACATAGAAATGAACTCCAGGAAGAAGAGGCACCATGGAGACAGACACATGGAGTCCAGGTCAAATGTGGTCCTACAGTGTGGGTCTGAAAGAGCCTGCCCCAAAGCAGCTGCATGCAGAGACACTTGTTTCATTTCCATCTTTCTGTCCATAGCAACAGCATCAGTTCCTTTTGATTAACTCCTGCCCTCATCAGCCAGTTCCAGATTCTGCAGCTCCCAAGTACAACTGCATTACCAACAGTCTTGCACAGACACCAGAAAGTTGTGAGCCTCTATGTGAAGCGCTGCAGTTCAGGAGAAAACTGGCATTTCATATGATACCAGGCAATCCACAGGGAGAGAAAACTCACATAAAACACCCTAACTGGAGAATGCATAACAATTTGGGGCTTACATCTTCACAACACACCAAAATCACCATGCGGCAGACCACAGAACACAAGCTGCTTTGATTCTGGTGTTTCTTTACTAGCATTTCCAGCAATGTATACCCAGAAGCCAGCACCATTTTAGAGCATACTGGAGTTATGTATATCTCATGCCTCAGACACGGATGGCCAAAGCATACTCTGCAGTCTATACCAAGGGTCAAAAACAGCCTTCCACAGGCTGCAAGGTTGGTTTTTCTGACAAAAGTAGTACAAAATGAGAAACATGTGAGGTAAGTGGGGAGATGCTGTGACAATGAGAACAGCATTCCTACTTAGCCACTTCCTCTGCCTGACCATTGCAAATAATCACCCTCTCCACACCAGGCTGTTTAACCAAGCTGTTTACACACAAGATGCTCATTCAGTTCAAGTACAGAAGAAATAGTTTTTTCCCCTTCAGCTGGCAAGAGGCAGAGAGCTTGTCCTGAGAATACCAACGTTGCAGCCACTCCTACTGCTCAAGGTTTATACACTATGAGCAGAAGGTGACACACGTGGCCACAACCACCAGAAGCAGCCACTTCCTGAGATCCCTCGGATCCCCTAGGAAGTGTTTTCCAAAGCTGTGCCAAAAGCACCTCACTGTTACTGTAGAAAAGTTCATGAGCAAGACAGGCAGCCTGACATCTGGCTCAGGGATACCAGCTCCATTCTGCTGTCACCACCTAGCCTAGAAGTGAGGAGGGGCTGTCTGGGGAATTTTTGCATGACCAGCGCCTTTTGTGCAGACCTAGCCCTCATTCATCTTAAACCCTCCTACTCAGATGCTGGATAAGGGCATTTTATTCAGGTTGAGATTCCCAAAGGCAGGGACTAGACCAATATAAGCCTGAAGACTACATGGAGCTCACATCTTTCAGATACACAATGGAGGTTAAAACAATACACATACAATCACTCTAAGGCAGGGGGTTCGTGCATTTGTTTTCATCTTTAACTGAATGCCAAGGGGCTCTCACAGCATCTGGAGCACTTCTAACAGCTGCTCCAGCAGCAGATGCTGCTTTCCTGCAGTGCTCAGATACAAGAAATCAGACTATTTCAAAACGAACTTCACAAAGCTTCCACTTACCGTCTGCCCATTCTCTCCTCTCGTTCTCTCTCCTCTCTCCGTCTCAAACGATCCTGGTTTCTCTTCTCTTGCTTTTCTGCCACTGTTTTCTAGAAAAAAGTTCACATCGTATTTCAGCCATACAGTAATAGGTCAGAGAGGTCTGCAGGGAGACTACCTGAGTAGTAAGACAAAGAACTGTTTCACTGCATTTTGCTAGTTAAAATCTCCATCAAGGTTCTCATTTTCCTCACAACTTCACTACCATACATTAGTGCAAGAAATGCCACTCCCTACTCTGAGGCCTTTTGCTCTAAGAGACAAGCCTGTAAGCTTTGAGGCAAGGACTGTCTCACCATGAGTATACACAACACATAATGAAACAGTGCTCTGGCCTCATGCTAATGATCAGTCGAGGCACTGACCTCAAAATACTGCCTAGTGAATATGGCACAGGAATCACAACTCTTATTCGAGCACTCTAGAGACCTCTGTTTCCAAGCAAGACCAGAGCCACAATTCCATTACAAACCATTCCAGAAAACTCCTAATCACTTCAGCTACTCAAGATCTTCACTGACAGCACTATGTGAAACTTCAGTTCAAGCATTTCATTAAGAGGTCTGAAAGTGCTCTTCAATAGTCAGAAATCCATGGTGACAAATTTCAAGGAAACCAATGAGAAAGAGCAATGGTACAGTTGCATGCATTTAAGGAAGAAATGACAGCAGTGATCTGGTTTGACTAATTCTGAGGGTACTTAGCTACCCAGAAATCACAGAACATGTGAGGCTACCCAGATCTCCATTTGAAGTTTCAGGGATTCTACAATCAGAAATTTCTGGGGTTCTACAAGCACTCTGCAAAGAATACTGTATGAATTTAACACAAGCATTGAATGACTTCAGAACTACAAGTAGAAGGTTGAAAACAGACAAGATTACCCTCAGCTGGTCCAGTTTCTCACGAATCTGAATGAAACCCAAGTGTAATTTGCCTCCAAAGTGGTCAGCAAGACGCCGGTCGTTGTCATGGAGACCAAGATATGCTGAACAGACTTCACACACACGCAGCTTCTGCTGCTGGAAACTGGATGCAGGCATTGAATTTCGGTATTCTTCCTAAAGGGAGGCAAAAAACCAGACAAATGTCAGGGAACCATTACATAGTCCAAACCTCCAGGGAAACTCCTGCAGACTTGCCCTGCCACTGTCAAGAATCAAAAAACCACCCTCAGTATAAAGGAGGTGCCATACAAAATGCTTTGCAAGCACAACCTGACAGTCTATCCCTGCAAGCGACTAGTGACCAAGTATTTCAGAGGACAAATCCGCCCCTGCCCCAGTCAGCTATCTTCACTAGATAAACATTTTTTAAAAACTGTTCTTCATCTATGACACTACACTGCCAACTGCTTGCTGGCACATGGCCAGCTGGAACTGAAAAAGGGGATGCTGACAACACAGGAAATATGAGGTATTTTATATATAAGGTATGAACCGTCCAGCTCTTCGTCATGTACTCAGCCTACTATTACAATTCATAGGAGAACCAAGGCCATACCTCTGCCTCTTTCTTTTTTGCTCGGACTTTCTCCACTTCCATCAGGATCTTTTGAGACTCATCAACATTTCCTTCAGCTCCCAGCTGTTCAGCTTTAGCTAGGAGCTTTCCAATGTCTTCATTCAGCTCATGTACTTTCTCTGCCTAAAGAGAATAACATGCTTTTAATAAGGCAAAAACCTTGCTAAAGCTTGCAGGATGACTCTTCCTTTTTATCTAAAAGTTATTGTTTAATAAAAGTAGTTGGTGAAAGATGACCATAGATCTCCAAAAGTCAAAGGCATCCCAAGTAAAAGGGATTGGTGGACCAAGTACAGGCAATGTAGTCACAGATAGAGAACAAAGAAAAACTAGACATGGAGAGGGCATCATCAGTTCTGCCAGTGGCACATTTCTGGCTTGCAGAATAGAACAGAGTCTGCAAAACCAGCTTCAGAAATGCTTTGTGTCGTCCCGATGAAGCAAATTCCCAAAGAGGAACCTCCATGAGCATTTACTAAGAGAAAAGACAACACTCATGGGACAGATTTACTATTCTAAGTTATTACATTAACATTAAATAGTTTCATTGCCATGCTAAAGCAACCTGTTTTAGAGTTCATGTTTTATGCTACTATGGCCCTCTGAAGTTTTTCACAAGAATGGCCAGAGTGGCAGCATTTGAGGACAACGGCTGGAATCCACAAAGCCTTTGTGGAGTCTAACTTCCCAGTATCAGTGGTGTCAGAGACAACAGAGCACCAGTGCTCTCACGCACACTGGCAGAACAAATGGTTAATGAGAGGATGATACCTTTGCAGACACTTCAGCACTGATCTCTTCCTGTGTCTCAGCCAGGCGTTTCTTGGCCAGTTCTGTTCTCCTATCACACTCTGCGATGAAGGATTCCAGGTGATCCATCGCCTGCATTTTCAGACAAAGAAGTGTGAATAAAGATGCTCCCTGTGCCAGATCTAGCTTTGACAGCCACAGCTAGCTGGTGCAATCCCTGTATAATGCACACCCAACCTCAAGAATGGATGCCTTGAGAAAAAAAAAAACCACTTTGCAGAAAAAGTAAAATTTGACCCCTGCCCTTAAGTCTGTTATCTGCTTGGAACCTGACACAGTTCCTTTACTCTGACACATAATGGAATGCTCACATGAAGACTGCTTTGCACCGGAACTTCCAATGCATGAGCAACAGGTGTAAAGACAAAAGCAGTGGAATAACATGGAAAGGGAAGACAGAATTATTCTTCCACATTGATCTGTTCCATCACAGGAAGCTAATTCTGGAAAAAGCGAAGCCACAGAGCAGGTGGCTTTTAATGTCAACTCTCCTGGGACGGGCTACCATGTTACAATGACCTGGTACAGAGCAGCAGGTGTGGGGTGCAAGGAATGCCAGAGGAGCCTCCCAGCTAGCTGTACTAATGGGGTTGCAAGGACCATTACTACTTTTACTATTTCAAGTCAGCAATCAAACCAGCATTCTGGAAGGAGCTGCACATTCTTGACAGATAACACATCAAATAACATGGCTAGCTGAAATGCCCACTGAGTCTTATTGTTCAGCCAAATAGCTTCAAGAGACAGTTTACACAAAGTAACAAAAATTTCTCCTTACTCACATCCAGCTCAAAAAACAGGTCTCTCTCTTTACTTGCAATCTCATAATCTGCTCGCAGTGCCAAGTCATGGATCTTTGTACATTCTCCCAGGTCCATTCGCTGTTGAAAAGGAAAATCAATGTAAGAACCTTCCATTAATTCAACAAGCAGCAGATACTTAACTCTTGCCAACTGTATCATATCAAAACCCAGCCCCTTCAGGAAAAGGAGACTCCTCTTAACCTGTCAATAACAGAACTAGCCAGAAGAACCACATGCTGGCTAGAACACCACCCCAAATGTTTTATGTCCAGTCCTACTCCTGGTCTAGGTCACAGCACAGCCTTAGAAACTGCTGTGAGTGAGCTGGGAAGCTGCAGCACACTGCAGCAGCAGCAGCTCCTTCAATAGACCCTAACTCCAAATGCCTCCCATTACAGAGCTATAGCACAG
Organism: Phalacrocorax aristotelis; assembly: GCF_949628215.1. Lineage (NCBI taxonomy): Eukaryota > Metazoa > Chordata > Aves > Suliformes > Phalacrocoracidae > Phalacrocorax > Phalacrocorax aristotelis. The sequence goes on along the minus strand of NC_134285.1, from coordinate 26,428,866 downwards.
CAAAACATACAGATTTGTACCCTGTTTAAAGCTCACCTGGAACAGCACATCTGTGTCAGGATGAGCCCTAGTAACATACTGAAAGATACCAAGTCACAGAACACAGACAAGTATCAAAAACAAGTGGACTTAAGGAAATAAGGGGCATGGCCAGTAGAAAAGCACAAACCCTCGCTCAGCAACAACAGACTCGTAATGCTAGAGCTAGCTCCTTCCCACATTCAGCTGCAGCCAGGAATTTTAAAACCTGCCCAAAGGTAATTCCTATGCATAAGTCCATCTAATGAGAGACTTTTTCAGAGCATCTCCCTTCCCAGAAAGCTGACTTCCATGCTGCCCTTCACTCCTATTGCAGTTGACACTACTTAAATTTGTTATTTTTCCCCAACCTAGGAGTTAACAGCCACATGAATTGAAGTTAATTATGCTCTCAAAAATGGAAACTACATTTCAACATTATCAACATATAACAGAGAACATTTCTCTTATTCTTCAAATAGAAAAAGAATATGGCATTTTGAAAGCCAAAATAATGAAAGGCCTAAGTGTGAGCCACAGTACAAACAGCAGGGTGCATGTCATTGCATGAAGGAACACCCCCAGCCATCCATCCTCTTCTCTCCCAGCCACTACCAGTCCCAAGAAGTCCAAACCTGAACACAGCACAACAGGTGTCAACTCACTGAACTGCAGAAAAAAGCTAAATACACCTAAATCAGGATCAACACAGAATCCCTGCGGAACATCACAAACTAGAGCTGGGGGTGCCAGGGACACCTGTGTGTAGCAATGCACTCAGACAGCAGCAATGAAGTGTTCAGAATGAAGCAAAGCAACTAAAGCAGGCTTCACCAGGTAACACTCAGGCATTTAGCAGTTATCTGTGTCATTAGCTTTTCTTTTTTAGAGAAAGAAAACAGGTCTGGAAGACTTGCCACTATTTAGCGTCCCTCATTTTGCAGATTTACCAGAATTAGGAGGCTACAGGCAGCAGGCTACAGAAACAGCCACTGCATCCAGGAATAGTCCTGCTGAGCTCTCTAATGGTAGAAATTTAATGCCTACAAAAAAACGCATTTGGTAGTTTCAGAGCTTAATCATGTTCATCTTCAGGCAAGCATCTTTAAAGAACACTAGTGAGCCACTGTTGTTTTACCACAAAAATCACTTTCCACAACATCAGAGCATGATGTGACTTAAACCTTTTATTCTTATGGTCACTCTACTGAGATGCCTTTCCAAAATAGGGAGAAAATAGTGGTATTCCATCTGATTCTCAAAGATCATAAGTATTCTTATCTGAACTCTTCTTGCAAGCTGATCCGCTAGCCTCACTTCAGAGAAGGGTCTCCAAGCCAAAACTTCAGAGAGCCGACAGTGTGCTCCATATTCCTCTCCCTGTTTGTTAAAAGGCAATGAATCTCTCGACCTCTTCCTCGAGGGGAGGACATTCAGGTTTCACCAGTATACAAACCTCAAGACTTCCTCCACTACCCCTTCTGTGTCACAGAATCCTCTCATCTCAAGGAGGCCTGTCAGCAAATACCCACCCTTTCCAGCAGTGATCATGACTTGCTCCTGTCAACACCCCTGGCTGGTTTATAATACAAGTGTTCGGGACAGGAAAGCAGGACAGCCTGAGTAAAGATTTAACCCCCCATACAAAGAAAGATTTAATACATTTAGATGCCACTGAAAATTAGTCCTGCTTACATTTGCTGAGCAATCCACATTCCGAGGTATCTCTTATGACGTCTACGAAACTGCTAACTCTTGGAAATAATCAGAGCTACAGGGTTTCGCCTAAGTAAAAAAGGAAAGCACAGACCCCCCCAAAACAATTCTGCAGCCTACAGATTTCAGCTCACTCATAACTCCCAGTGGGAGACACAATTAATTTCCTGAATGTAATTTCCACGCTACATTCTACCTTGCAGCTTTCAGACTCATCTGTCCACTTATTAGTGGAGCTAAAATTCAGGAGGATTACCAGCTGATGCCATCATCTATGAACGTGCTGCAGTACATCCACTGATAGAAATACGCTTATCATTAGCTACAAAGCTAACTCAGTGCAGGCCACTAACAACCTAGTGACAAGTCACCTGACAACAGCACACGTGCATATTAAACTAACTTGTGTTCACCCAGAATTTTCTTCCTTTCCCATGGAGACCAAAAAGAGAACCATTATACCTTATCTAGTGATAAGTTTAGACAAGTTTCTGGAGCCAATGGCTCTTATAACCAGGAACACTGGCCCACCTAAATAAAGCAAACATCAGCATGCCTTCTGCAGCTCTCAGGAATATTCCAGAGCTTTATTTACAGTCTGGACTCCATCTCTTACTCTGCACCTGATGGTCAGTGAATGGGACTCCCTCACATCTCACTGAGCACAGCTACCCAAGGGATCCAGCTTCCTGCTAGTCTCCAATCAGCCTCCCACCTAGGACTATCTGCACATGCAAAGGATACAGAAGGATGCAGCAACAATGCCTTCAGGGGAAGGATGCAACATAACCAGCATCAGAAGGCTTGGAGCACCTGTTGGAAGTTTCCAAAAAAACCCATGGTCCCGATTTCTGCAATAATACACATCCAGAGATGGATGGTACCCCATCCAGCTGAGGCTGGTTCACCCGTGCAGCTCTTCCCTTAACAGAGCACAGTGAGGTGCGAGCAAACTTGACCAAGATCACAAGGAAAGCCTGCACAATCCAGTTAAGTTTCATTCTGGCTGGTAGCACTGACAGCTGAAATGCTGCTCCTGTTCTGGACATCACCTGTTCTTTCAATACAGACCTGTGCCATCAGTACTTTTTCTTGCCCCTAAGAACCTGCTGAGAGCAGCATGAGAGCTCCATAGCTGCTTAAAGGCCACCACAAGATCATCTGAATGACCCTTAAGATCGCTTGCACAGAAGCCGTCTTCCTTCCTGCTCCTGTGCAAGATTTGTAAGCGCAAATTCCACAGGAAGAGGGAAGAGACAACTCACTGCAGACAAGTAACAGAAGGAAGAGAAACAGATTTCTCGATATACTTGTCTGCTCCAGGAGACATGCAATGCATCCAAACACCTCAGACTTCCTCAATGCTTTGGCGCTAGCTCTAGCAGTCACTCACATCACTTAATTCAACCCCTTCAACTCACCATTTACCTCCTTCCTGGAAACATGGCAGAACAGGTAGAAGGCAGCCTGCATATTCAAAACACAGTTTGGGTCCCCAAAAAATGTTGTAGAATCTCATGTCAAAAAATATACCCTAACAACAGTGAACTGCACAAAGGATAGAGGTGGGCAGGTGATTAAACAGCTTTAAAATTCTGAAACGGAAGAGAGGTGATACAGAGGACAATGGAGCGATTGCTGGAAAATACATGTGAGCTTCAAATTAATAACAAATAAATATAGAGATATATAGAGATTGATTTTTGACTACGCATCTTACTCTGCAATAACAGCCACTGAGACGCTAAAGTGCGAGTGCTCAGAGCCGAGACAGCTTTTGCTAAACCTTTTTCTACTAGTGCTGCCACAGAGTCTTGCTATCGCAACGACAGAGGAAGGAGCACCTGCCCTCCCCTACTGTGTCAAACCCAGCTCTTGAAATAACAGCAGGAAGGGCTATAAATAATGATGGTATCTTTACACAATCTGGTTAAGTGGACGGACAATGTGAATCACCATTTACTGTCAAACAGTGAGGGTGAAGATGGATTTCAAACATCCATATTCATCTCCATCCTGCAATTCTGTGATACAGCAACAATTACAAAAGATTTGCACCATTTTCTTTTGAAAGTCGGACTGCATCTTTCATCTGGACACCTAAACTGAATACTTATTTTGCAAGATCTTGCTGTTAAAAGCCCACATCACCTTTTGCTCTCAGAGAGAGCACATGAGCCAAACCTTTGAAAATTGGCCACCTCTGTCCCCAGAGGGCAACAGTGAAGGAACTGACTCAACTGTTTCAAACCAGTCAGGCAGAGTGACACTGCTCAGACCAACCAACTCTAAAGACAAAGTCAGCCGGAGCTGCAACCTGCCATTAGCATGCCAACCAGTAACGATGAAAAATGGCCATTCTATCAGGAGAATATCACATGGTTGGAGAGGGGAGACGATTAAGGATTATTGCAGCTGGTGAGAAAAAATTGCTAAGCTGAAGATGCAACAGTGAACTAGAGCACCCAGGACAGCAGGCTAGCTACGATCTTGCGACCTCCACAGGGCAAGTTTCAGACCCTAACATCTCAAACTGCTAAAAGAGAAATAATCTTGCAACTTCACATGGGATTGTGAGAGGAAAAAAAAAAATGTTTCAAGCAAACTCTGAGAGCTCCTGACTTCAGCAGTTCCATACACAGGTCACAGAAATTGAAGTTAAAATTGTGACTGCTCCTTGGGCACAGAAAGTCTGATCTGTTCTAGAAGTAACCTACGATGCACGAACGAGCCCTGAACAGCTCTACCAACACCTGTCTCGCCAGAATTCCTTATTACAGAGAATATACTTACTGTTCCAGCCAGGATATCATGAGGACAGCAATCCAGAAGGTGGCTCTTGCAAACGCGATCGTCTGTAAACTTCACCCTTTGTCTGGTTTCATCTCCTGAAATTCATTTGTGGTTTTAAATAAGGAGACATTAGAATACTGATAAGAGAACAAAGATGTCAGTATGATCATTTCACCTCTATATGCAGATTAAAATACTTGGTGTTCCTGCTCCCCAAAATTACTCAAAAAAAGCTTAGAGGGTAACAGGATATTCTGGAACACTTATAATTGGCAAGAAACACTACTTTAGCATTTATTCATCCAGTACACCATGTTAAACACAGCATTGGCAAGCCAAGTAACGTCCAAGGCCTGTCATCCATATAAAGAGACAGCACAGCCAGAAGAGAAAAAAAGGAGACAGACAATCTGGCTCACAGCCAAAATCTTTTACTTTCCCCCCCCCCCTTTTTACTGTGAAGAAAGGGCAGGAGGTACCAAAACCCACACTATTGGAGGGCTATGAATCACAAAACAGGGCTGTGCTGGACAGTTTTTATAGGCGACTGCTATTTGTTCATCTGATAATTAAGACATCGGTCCATTTCATTTGAAAACCAAATATGCAGTGTGCTTTCCAAGGCCGTGCAAAGACGAATCTTGTAGGTCTTGGCCTGGAACTCGAACCGTGCTTCCCACCCATGTCCCACCCTCAGAAGACATTTTACACTCAGGAGCCACTTAAACAAGACAATATCAGGAAAGCAAAAAAAATTTAAAAAAAAAGAAACAAAGTTAGTCAATACACACTGCGAGCTCCAACATATACTATACCCATCTGCATTCTTCAAGACCTCAGCTGCAGAATTTTATGCCCACTGTTGAAAAGTTTTAAAGGAAAAGTTTTCTTGCCCACACCTGCAGTAAGGAAGTCAGGGGAATGATACATAAAAGTAAAGGCAAAGTGGTAATGGTATGTGACAATTTTAAAGCTCATCTGTGTATATGACACAGGTATGTGTAATACTAAAGTATGAATATAGTTTAGGATTTGCAAGCATCCAGGAATAATGTCGTGTCTACTGAAAATGGTTCTTTATTTTTTTTTCTTTCTAAGCTACACTTTTAAAGTTACTTGTGAAAAAAAAGCAAACACTTTTTTTTTTTGTTATAACAGCTTTAAAAATTGTTGTGACTCACGGCTCGATGAACATGAGGCTTTTCTGCAACTCCCTTGCAGATTGATGTAGGCAGGCAAAGATACACTGAACCTTTATAAATAAAATAGAGGGGCCACAATTGTTCAGTTTGTATGAAATAAAAATATGGGAAGCAATTCAATAGCAACTCAATACACAAAGAAAGAAAAGCACTTATTCACTTACGAAACAAAGTGCAAAGTACCTGAACAGCCCTGCTAACGTGCCAAAGAAAATTTAAGTACTCAGCAAGTCGCAGAAGGGAGATACAAACCGCAGCGGGAACATATTTTGCACAGGCTGTCACATTTCTTTTCTTGGACAACTACAACGGCCGGCTCCTGCAGGCACACCTACCTACATGCCTCTATGTACAGCGTGACCTGGGCACGGAGCTTTCCCTAGAGCCTCCCTGCGGCAGCCGGAGCTCAGAGCGGAGGGCTCCTCCCGGGGCTGGGCCACGCCGGGCGCTTTCTAAGGCCAGGGGCGAAGCAGGCTCCTCCGCCGGGCAGGCCTACCCCTACCGGGCTCCCTCTGCCGAGCTCGCTAGACCGCCCTGAAGCGCGGGCAGCCCCGGGCCCGCTCCGCCGGCCCGCCCGGGCGACCGCCCGCCCCGCTCTCTCGGCGGGGCCAGGCAGCGGCGGGGCGGGCTAGGGCTCCGGCTCGGGCCCGCCGCGGGCGGAGGCCGGTCGCGCAGCCGCAGGTCCAGAGCGGAGGCAGCGGCCGGGCCGGGCCGGGCCGAGCCCCGCGCGGCTGAGGCGGCCGCTAGGCCGCGGCGTTTCCTGCAGGCCCCGCCCGCCACTACTCACCGTCCCGGGCCGTGCCCATGAGCTGGTCCAGCAGGGCCCGCATCTGGGCCTGGGCCGACATGGCGGGGCGCGGGGCCGGGCCGCGGGTCGCGGCGGGCGGACGGCTCCGACCTGGGCCTAGGCCTGCGCCTGGGCGGCGGCGGCAGCTCCGGCCTCAGTGGCGGCGGCGCGCAGCAGGCGCTGGGCGGAAGCGACCCCTCCCGCCACCGCGCGGCATGCCGGGACGGGTAGTCCGCCGGCGGGGCGGGACGGCCGGGTGGCACCAAAAACGGGCCTAGGCTCCCCACCGGGCGGCTGCGACGGGCCCGGCCCCCATCAACGGTGCTGCCCCTGGGTGCCACTGCACCCGCCCCCGGGGCTGAGTGAGCGTGGGCCCAAGAGCTCAGCAGGAGCAGCTGCCAAGCTGTGCCAGGCCATGCAGAGCCATGTCAAGCTGTGCTGAGCCGTGCCACCCCATGCCATGCCATGCCATGCCAAGCAGTACCAAACCATGCAGAGCTGTGCCAGGCCATGCTGGGCCATGCTGAGTAGTGCCAAGCCATGTGAAGCTGTGCTGTGCCGTGCCAGGACATGCTGAGCCATGTCAGGCCATGCTGAGCCATGCCGAGCCAGGCCAGGCCATGCTAAGCAGTACCAAACCATGCAGAACTGTGCCAGGCCATGCCAGGCCATGCCAAGCTGTGCCGTGCCATGCCATGCCAAGCCATGCCAAGCAGGAGGGTGACATCAGGGAGCAGACAGAAGGGTGCCCATGGCTTATCAGCTCCCACCCGCTGTGTTTGCCCAGCGGTGCCCAGGGAGGATGGCTGCTGCTCCCATCCTGGCGTTGGTGATGTGAGTGCTTGGAGAGGTGAAAAGGAGCGCTGCGGTGCCAGTGCTGATGCTGGTGCTGGTGCTGAGCTCTGCCCCTGCAGGGTGCTCCAGGGCTGCTGGCCTGGGGAGGCAAGAGGGTGACAGCCATGGCCAGGCTGATGCTCTCCTCGCCAGTGCTGCAACCATACCAGGGGCTGGGGATCCTACCTCAGCACTGGGGAACAGCTCAGCCCAGGGTGCAGGGTGCTCAGCCCAGGGTACAGGGTCCTTGGGGCAGGTGACAGTGAGAGCTTTGAGGGAGCAGATCAGGAACTGCAGTCACCCCGAGGGTAGGGGGACAAGGCAGCTCTGGAGCAGGGCTCTGGCCGTGCCCAACCCCGATGGCAGGTGTCCCACCCCCTAAGCGTCCCCAGCACAGGTGGTGATGTCGTCTGGGTGCTGTGTCAGGACCCTGCCATCCTGTGCCCTCCAGCTGTCATGAACAGGCTGTCCTGTGTCCCCTGGCTGTCCTGTGCCCTGGCCACCCTGCATCCCCCAGCCACCTCCAGTCTCCTGGCCATCTCTGTCCCCTGGTCATGCTCTGCGCTGCCCCAGGCCGCCCCGCTGGCACATCCCACTGCCAAAACAGAAGTGGCACCTCTAGCCATAGCCACCTCAGGATCCGAGCTGCTCACCATTGTCACTGTCCTCAGTCCCTCACATGCTGCATGGGCCAGCACAGCCACAGGCCATAGCAAGGACACAGGGCACCACAGTGCCCCATCCATGGTGGCAATGCTGCTGTCCCAGGTGCCGTCCCCACCATGGGCCTGGCCCAGCCGCTCTCCACACGGTGTGTCCTTGTCTCTGCATCCACAGGTGCTGCCTAGCAAGAGGCACCACCCCTGAGCACCCAGCCCCACCGCCCCACAGGGAGCACAGCACCCTGAAGCGCCTCTCCCACCAGCCATGCCATCAGGGCCGTGTCCTGTCACCTCAAAAGGTTCCAAACCCCATCCCGGGACCGGGCAGGGAGCCTCGCACCCACCTTGGGGCAGGGCACAAAGCTGGAGATGGGGGATCTGGACCTGCACGAGGGCTGCACAGCACCTGGTCCTGCTCTGTTTTGTGTGGGGCTGGCACTGCAGGACCCCTGCAGCTTTGCCCCCTGCAGCCGCGGTGGGAGCGCCTGTTTGCAGAGGCATTGCTTGATATGCAGTATGTTCTTCAGAAGATCCCTACTCGAGGAGTCAAAATAGCATGAAATTTAATTTTACGCCTATTTGACAAAGCTTGATTTCACCTCCAATCAGTGGGGAGATAAGAGCCCTCGGCACAAGTGTGCGGGCAGTTTGGCAGCTGGGGCTGCCGATTTAATAGGTGAATTTACAGGAACAACACTTGAAAATCCCCTGGCTAGTGAACCATTAAGGTGAGCCCTGCCTTCCGTCCCCACGTCCCTCCCCACATCGCTCTCCCGTTGCTGGGTGCTAAAGCAAACCCCAGCTCTGTTTACCAAGTCTACTATTACAATACAGCTACCAAATATTTGCCAGCCGTCAGCTCACTGCTCCGCTATAAATACTTCAGGCCCAGGTGGAGGGACGGGAAGGGGGAGCAGCGTGGGAGCCTATGCATGGCCGGACGGCAGCGCCAAGGTGAGTGTTGAGCTGTGGCCCTGGGCAATGCCCTCCTGCACCAGGGTGTTTCTCTGGCTAAGGCTGGCAGTGGGGCAGGCTGGCTCCATTAGGGGTGGCTCTACTCCCCTCTCCCTGCAGCCTGGAGGTGGACGGTGCCTCGGGAGGCTGAGTCCCCCACTGCCCACCCCAGGGCAGCACAGAGACAGGACCAGGCGTCCTGCAGTGAGGACAGCACAAAGAGAAATGCATGGTGACCCCAGAGATGGCAATGATGCTGTCTCAGGCTGGGTACAGGGCTCAGCACTGTGCTTGGTGTGGCAGGAGCAGGATTTGTCCCCCAGGATTTGTACCATACCCCAAGAACCTCTTGGGGCCAGGGCTGGGGAAATGGCAATCCCAGGTGTGTGGCTGGGAATGCTGTGCAGTGGGGCAGGGCTGGGGACCCCAGGGCACAGATAGCACTAATAACAGAGATGCCTCATCCAGCTCAGCATGACCCAGCCATAACCAGAGCCCACCAGGGCAGTGCAAGGAGGTGGCCAGGTTTGTCCCATTGCAGAGAAACATGCAAGGCCATGGTGTGGGCAGGGCTTGGGGCTCAGCATGCCGGGTGCTCAGCCCAGGGTGGTAGGGATGGTTCAGACTACCATGGCAGAGGGCTCAGCCCTGGGTGGCAGGGATGGATCAGACTAGGATGGCAGGGGTGGCTCAGCCCAGGGTGACAGGGGGCTCGGTCCTATTGACCTCCATGCACAGCCCCAGGGTTCAGGAGAACATCCTGCTGCCCCACAGTTCTGGGGGACATCCCCACTGCCCCATGGCTCATGATTCAGGGGACATCCTCATTGCTGTCTCCTGTGGTTTGGTGGGAACTTCCCTGCTGCCCCGTGTCCCACAGCTCAGTGGGCGCATCTCCACTGCCCTGTATCCCATGACTTGGTGGGGACATCCCTACTGCCCCATGTCCCATGGTTTGTGGGGGATATTCCCACTGCCCTGCAGCCCCACCATGGCCATGGTGTGGCATGACACAGTCCCCCTCCTGCCTCAGGGCCAACTGCCGCTGCAGGGTGGCAGGTTGGGGAGGGTGCCAGGGTGCATGCCACCCTCACCCTGCTGTCCCTGCCTGCAGGGTGAGTCCAGGACCCGGGGTGCCCCTGCGCGCTGACATGGCTGCGGGCATCATCCGGCCCCTGGCTGAGCTGCGGCTGCCCTCACCCTTCCCACATGGCCTGCTGCTGCCCATGCGCCCTGAGCCCCTCCGAGGAGACTTCCCCGACCTCTCTGAGGAGGAGGAGGAGGAAGAGGAAGAATATGAGGAGGAGACAGTGGAGGAGAATGTGGGGCCAGAGCTTACTGTCCCCAGTGCTGCTGAGACCACCCTGCAGCTCCTCAAGTTTTCAGAGCTCATCAGCTGCGACATCCAGCGGTACTTTGGGCGGCAGGGTCAAGAGGAGGCCGCCAGCAGCTGCGGCATGCCCGAGGACTGCAGCTCACTCCAGCACACTGAGGCCCAGCCTAAGGCCATGGCACCACGGGGCAGCCCTGGGGCCATGCACAGGTTGGGGCCGCTGGCCGAGCTCTTTGAGTATGGTGTGCACCGGTGCATGCCGCCCCGAGCAGCCAGTGGCAAGACACAACGGCTGGAGAGGAAATACAGCCATATCACCCCCATGCACCGGAGGAAGCTGCCACCCTCCTTCTGGAGGGAGCCAGGCCCTGGCCCTGCCAGCCTCCTCCATGCCAGCACCCCTGACTTCAGTGACCTCCTGGCCAACTGGACGGTGGAGCCAGGGCTGGAGCTGCCGAGCACTGGACGAGAGCTGCCACCCGAGCCAGGCCGCCTGGGGCTGGAGGCCGAGCCCTTTGCTGGGCTGTGACCCCATCATGGCCCCAGGGGCCCCCAGTCCCGCCACGTGCCACCCAGTTAATGATAAACCCAGCAGCCCTAGTGCCAGCATTAGGGCACCTGGAGCCACCGGGTCAGAGCTGGCAATGGGATGAGTGAATAAATGACTCCCACCAGGCACCAGCGCTTGCAGTGTCCTTTGCCACCTGCCACTGCAGTGTCCCTGCCAATGGTGACAAAGGGTCACTGCTTGGCATTGCCCTTGGGGCCACCGGCTGCCCTGGCAGCAGGAAGAGGTGGGAAGTGTGTTGCTGGCAAGAGCCAGCAGCCCGTGTTTACTCTGTGGGCCCAAGTCGGAGGATCCCATCCCCTTATCTCACCTGCACCAGGGCAAAGGGCGACATGGGGCCTCATAAAGCATCCAGCTGCCAGCACTCAACAGAGACCCGCCACCACCTTGGGGGCCTGCTCTAGCCCACAGCTCCCCTGCTCCATGGCAGTGCTGGGGAACCAGACCCACTTGGGAGAGCTGGACCAAGCCACTGCATGGGGAAGGCAGCCGGCCCTTCCCCACTGCCCCTACCACCAGACTAGGCTCCCACTGGAGCTCATAGCCCTGGTCCTGTTACCAGGGCCTGGCCACGCAGGACTGTCCAGCCGAGGCAGTTCCTGCACTGTGGTAGCTTTGCTGGCCTTGAAAGGGAAAGCATGCAGAAGGGGTAGCCTGCCATAGGGCTGGGGGGGGGGCCCTGGCCTCCCCAGCAGGCTCATGCCCTCCCAGTACAAGCGGTGGGGACAGGGCTTAGCTCAGCCATGAGGGGCTACTGGCAGACACTGCGCCAAGCCTGGGCAGCAGCACTGGGGAAAGCAAGACACAGGCAGTACCACAATAAAAGTACAAACAGGCTTTATTTAAGCACAGTATCCCACAGTCAAAAGCCCCCCAGGCCCCAGGATGGCCCTGCCCAAGCAAGGAGGGGACAGCACTGGGCCCATGGCTCTAGGCCAGGGCAGGGGGCAATGCCTAGGTGAGGGGCAAGGACAGTGGGAGATGGGGTAGCTGAGGTACCAGGGCTGGAGCCCTCCTCATCACCCAGGGGAGAGCAGGTTCTGCTCCTTCCCCCAGGCCAGATCGAGGGCTGGTAGTAGTTTTTGGCGTGCGTGGCAGGGCCCAGGCTGCTGGAAAGGGCCAGAACAAGCTGCAGCACGTGCAGCAACACACCCAAGGGTTGCTCTGGACCCCAGCATGGGCTGAGGGGAAAGGCAGCAGCAGTAGTGGGAAGAAGGCAGGAGTGGCAGAGGGGCACACACTGGGAACTGCAGGACCAACACTGCACCAGAGCAGGCAGTTCTCCCCTCCCCATCCCTGCCCTGAACCCCAGGGGTGTCTCCTCACACACAGGTTGGGGTCAGAGTGGCCAAGGTAGCCAAGAAAGAGCGAGAGGCGGCAGCTGCTGAACCACGGGAGCCCTTTTATTGCACAGCTGAGCAGGGCACAGCCCCCTCCTCTGGTCAGAGATGCAGGCGCCTGTCCCAGGGCTCAACCCAACCCAGCCAGCAGGAGGACAGGGCCCTGGGAGCAGGAGGGAGCCCCACCATCTTCCTCTGCTCCCCACAGGCCCTGCAGCAGAGGCCAGGGCAGGCTAGGTGCTAGACTGCCCAGGCTGGGTGGATGAGATGATGGCGGCCACGTACCACGGCAGGGGGACTGTGCCCAGCTTAGCAGGGCACTTCTACTGCCCCTGGCACACTCCAGCCTTTACCCAACCCTCAGGGAGAGCTTACACCAGAAGCTAACAGAGCCAAGGGTGCATTTGGATCCGTTGGGGAAGCAGAGAAAGGGGTGAGAAGAGGAGGCAGTAGACGTGGGAGGACAGCGATGGGCAGGATAGCCAGGGCAGCACAGCCGTGTCAGTGCTCTGGGCACTGTCATGCCTGCACAGGCTGGCCCAGTCCTCTCCCCGCCTCCCACAAAAGGGGTTCCCTGGCTCCGAGGGGTCAGGGCACATGTCCACTGGGCAGCACCACCTGGCATCATGTCTGTGCCAGCGAGAGCTCCTCCAAGCCTTCCTTCCCCAGCCGGTACCTGGCAAGGTCCTTGCGGGTGACCATGCCCACCACCTGCCGAGAAAGGGACAGGGTACAGCTCCATGCTGCCACACAGAGCCTGGGGACAAGGGCAGCATGTACCCCCACCCTGAGGAGCCCAGGCTGCCTGAACACCACGACCTGGGACTCACCTCATTGCGATTGTCCACAACCACCAAGTGCCGTAGCCCCAGGGCTCGGAAAAGCTTGAACACCCGTGGCAGAGATGCCTCCTGCAAGGCAGAGTGGGGCTGCGTGGGCTGCGGCATCCCCAGCCAGCACCCATTGCCCACCCATGACCCTCGAGTTGCTAGGGTGCAGAGGGGTCCCTGGCTGTTACCTGAGGTACAGTGTAGGGTGAGGGATTCATGAACTCGCTAAGGTCAATCATGCACTCGCGCTCATCCTGGGAGACGTGGATGGACTGGATGGGGGGGAAGCGGGGGTAGGCATCCCTGAAATCCTTCAGCTTCAGCCGCCGCTGCACCAGGCTCAGGTTGGCCCTTTCCACAAAAACCTTGGGAAGAGAGAGGCCATTGGTGACCATCATGCAGCACTGACAGGCACCAGGGCCAGGGCAACACATAACGGCAGGGAGGGAAGAGAGCAGGAGCATGGGGCAGATGGACCACCTGTAGAAGAACAGGCTGTTTCCCACTCGATTGGGGTTCATGAACCCAGTGGGATGCAGGATGATGCTGGGGTACCCCCAGCACAGCACGGCAGACCCCACTGTCTCCTCAAGTGCCAAGTGAAGGACTCTCCACCAGCTCCTCCCAAGTAAGGTAGGCACCAAGGGGCCTGAGGCAGCAGTGGGACGGGGACACTGGGGCTCTGACACAGGCCAAAGAACATCACCCACCTTGTGTTTCAGCAGGACAATGAGCTGGGAACGCAGAATCAAACCCCGCAGTCCTGCCACCTGCAACAGAGCATCACGTATGAGATAGGGGTGGCACGGACAAGGGTCCCATGCCACAGCCAGCCCTCACATGGCTCACCCCCAGCTGCACCCCCTCACAAGCGGCACCCTGCCCACCTGCGTGGCATCAGGGTTGCTCTCCACCACTGGGAAACCATTGTGGTTGGAAGAGGTGTCACTGAGGATGTCCACAACTGTGCCCACTCGCTCAATCCTCCGCAGGCAGGTGACAGGAGTGCTCATGACCTCCCTGCAGGGAAGGCTCAGTGTGAAACACCCCTACAGCAGCAAGTCCCGAATTCCACCCCCCTCCCCCTCTGCTTACCTCCTCCATCCCCATAACCTGCCCAGGACACAGGGAGGGAACGTACCATGGCACTGCTCCCCACTGGGGAAGAGGCTGGGCTGGCGGCACTGGGGATGAAATGTCTCCACCCCCATTTCCAGCTCAGGCCAACAGTGTTCAAAAGCTGCTGCCCCAGGAGTGATGGAGCATCCCCCAGCCCACCTACCTGGCTGTGAGGGAGTGGGATGTTACTGGGGCCTCCCAGTGCAGGAACGGCACGCTCTGCAACTGAATGTGCATGTCATAGAGTCCCTGCAACAAGAACCAAGCTGTCAGGAAAAGTCTGGCAAGATGCTGACAGGTACAGCCTTATAGGAGCTCCCTCCAAAAGGGAGCATATGCTTGTCCTGGACCCCTGCAGCTCCCCTGCAGTTTTCCAGCACTCCCAACCCCAAGCCATAGCCTCTTGCCAGGTCCCAGGCTCCCAGTGAGCACACCAGCCCTCACCTCCACAAAGTAGTCTCCCACAATCTTTGCTGTCATCAGCACCAGCATGATGGGGAAACCATAGGTGACATTGCCCGTCGCCTCCATCATGATGACCGTGAGACTCAGCGTCATCCGCACTATCCCACCTGTGAGAGGTACCCAAGGGGTTTGGGGGTTTAGGGGAGCAGGGGAACATAGGGCGAGGGGATCACAAAGCACCCGAGGCCCTTCGGTCTCTGCATGGTGATCCAGGACTGCCTGCACAAGCAGAGGTACCTTGGACAAGTCCAAACCTTGCTAATGCCTCAGCACTGCCTGTGCTTGGCAGGGTTATTAGGAAGCTGACAGCCAGGCTGGGCTTCAGCTGCAGAAGAAGCTGCGCCAGGGAAGCATGGACCACTTTTTCCCATGCCACTTTCAGCCCAACATGAGCAGGAGGTGGCCAAGACTGTGCAGTGGGGAACTCACCCAGCTGTGCAGCAGCTCCCATCAGGGCGTACTTCCCAGGGTCAGCCCAGATCTGAGCACAGGAGAGAGAAGGGGCTGAGTCAGCTGCTGGTTCCAGGGCATCCAGGGATAAAGAGTACTATGGCCCCAAAACCCCCCTCCAAAGTGGGGAGGAGTGCCTGAGGCCACCTGCACAGCCCAGCTGCCATCAGGGCTCCGTTGGGACATGGGAAAGCCCAGATCCAGCTTGGGAAGACATCAAGTGAGGAGTCAACCCATTCCACACCTTTCCAGACTGTTGTGCCGGGCTCTTAGCCAGCTCCATGCCTGCCCAGCAGTGAGGGAGGAGGGCTGGGTGCCGCATGTCCTTCTGCCCAGTCCTCCTTCCCACTGAGCACTCACCGAGCCTTTGGTCAGGTAGGACAGGGAGATGCCGAAGAGCCTCCCCCAGGCAGCACCAATCAGCAGCGAGGGGATGAAGACCCCCGCAGACACTGTGAGGCCATAGGTCCAGCAGGCCAGGAAGAAATACATCAGTGTGAACATGCCCAGTGTCATGGGGTTATAGGAACCTGAGATAGAGAGAGAACGGAGAGTCAGTCCTGGTCCCACAGCCCAAAGGACACCCCAGTGGGCTGCGACCATGGGAGAACAGACAGCAGCAGCCCCATGACACACTCTCAGCAGTGAAATCCCCTCTCATCAGATGCACCTTCCTCCCTGGCACCGCAAGCCCTTCAAACCATCTCTTTAGGGGTTGTTTCTGCCCACTCAAGGGCCCTGCCAGTCAGACAGTGCCATACCAAGCCCACCCATCCCACTGAGTCTAGCATGTACCTTTCCTCCATCTTACAACCCACGATGACCCAACCCCTCCTAGTCTTGCAGTTCCCAGCCTCCCACGAGGCAGCGTGACGAAATTCAAAGCCCCAAGGGACTGCCAGTGCTGGAGGATGAGGTCAGGAGGACAGAGGTGTTGGTTAGCTGGCATGGGTCATATTGCCAGTTTTTGGGTCAACTCAGCAGAGTAGGTCCTGCGAACCCCCTCCCATACCGCAGCTGCAACAGCTGCTCTGGCCAGTCCCAAGCTGCCCCACGGCACATGTTGTGCCATCAGAGTGAGACCCTGCTGTCCCAAGGACTCAGTCTACTGCTATCTTAGGATTGCCAAGCAGCTCAGTCTAGTTTAAATGAGTACTTTGCAACCTCTCCTTCACAGAGAGGTCAATGGACCGAAACCCTGAGCCACGGAGAACCCAGCACTGCAGGTAACAGCCCTGAGACACAGGACGTTTGGCTTCAGGTGGCCAAGCTGAACTCTCTGGGCTAAGCATCTAGAAATTTGGGGCTGTCTGCTCCCTGCCCACAAAACTCAGACCAGCAGAGGGCATGCTGTCATTACACTAGGTCCAAGGGAAATGGGAGCTGGAACCTGGGAGCGAAATTGCACTTCTCAAGCAAATCCACCTCCACAACCTGCCCAGAAGGTAAAGTCATTCTGGGCCAAGAGGCCCTGCTAATTAAGAAAATAGCCAGGGACATTTCCAGGATGGACTTCAGACAGTCAGCAAGGGTCAGACATGCTCCCACGCAACTCAGAAGCAACAGCTTGCAAACATGAACAAACAAAACCAGGTCCTTGGCCACAGGCTCCTGAGACCACAGCACTTTGGCTGAGCTCATAGGCACCACCAGGCACAGCATCCATTCCACCTCCTTCCACCACTGCAGGAAAGGACCAGGCACAGTGCTTTGCTGGATCCCATCATGCCCTCTTGGAGCCACTCTAATCATCCCCTGCCTTGTCCCATGAGTGGCCAGGGAACAGGTCAGCCACCTCGCACAAGCCCAGTGCTGCTCTGCTCATGTTCAAGGACCCACTTGCCGGGTGTACAGACCTGGAGGGT
The DNA here is from genome assembly GCF_949628215.1 of Phalacrocorax aristotelis. NCBI lineage: Eukaryota > Metazoa > Chordata > Aves > Suliformes > Phalacrocoracidae > Phalacrocorax > Phalacrocorax aristotelis. The sequence goes on along the minus strand of NC_134285.1, from coordinate 26,411,930 downwards.
CATGGAAGAGGCTGACAACGCTCTTCTCGGGTGTGTTGAAGAAGGCAGTGGCCATGGAGTTATACTCTCCATCGGCACAGAAAAGCTGAGCGGGAAGAAAAGAGTGAGTTAGAAATAGTAGATCCAGGCTGCCCTGTGGCAGGGAAGGCTGCCAGGCTCAGTGGTACGTGTGCTGATGCGGAGGCAGCTGTGGGAAGCAAGCACACCAACACCGTGCTTGGGTCTCCAGCTCTGCCTGCAGCGGAGGGCATTGACTGTGAGGTCCAGTGCCACAAAACCCAGCAGGGCCTCATCTTCCTGCTTAGCCCTCAGCCTCTGCCCAGGCTCAGGGTGGCCATTCTCCAGCACCTCCTACCTGCAGGGGATATGCCACCGTGCTCCCCTGGATGGGCTGGCAGTCTCTCGAGCAGTAAATCATGACAAACCCCACAGTTGCTGTCACTGCTGCCACCAGCATGGCCTCGACCACCTGGAGGCAGGGCCGGTGGATGTACCTGACAAGGGAGTGGAGAAATGAGTGGTACCCAGGGGTACAGGCAGGATCACCTGCAGCCTGGCTTGGCTTATCACATCAGGCATACAGACAGGCTGGTTGGCTCTGCTCCCTTCCCAGACCCTGCCAGGCTGTCCAGCACTCTGTGCCCTGGTGAAGCTGTCGTGGGGACCCAGGGCAGGAGGCCATTGGAAAAAGCAGCTTTGCCCAGCCAGCTCCAGCAGACCTGCCTGCCTCCCCTGTACAGAGCCAGGCACAGCTCCCATAAAGGCTGGCATGACCTGGGTTGGGGGACAGTGCAGAGCCAAGCCCAGAAAGCTGCGGCCCGTGAAGGCCCAAGAGGAGTGATGCCCTGGAAGCTGCTGCAGGCCCCTCCCTGCTCCAAGGCCACAGGTCATCCATCCCTCCCTGAGGCCATGAGGCTAGTTCTGGTGTTTGGAAAGCTGGTGACAAGTATTGGCTGCGCCAGACTGGGCTCAGATGGCTTTAGCAGCTCTCTCTGATCTGTTATTGCTCTCAGAAGCACGTAACAGTCAGGTCTGCACAATGTTCGCACCTCTTCAGGCCCTCAAGTCACTGAAGGGAACTACTTAGCAGGCTCAGAGCAATGGCAGGATGCTGTGGGTCACAGCCTCGACCACAGGCAGTGAGAAGCCTGTGGCGTCTTTGCTCCCCCAGCTCCCAGGGGCTGCTGTTGCTCACGTTAAGTGCGAGATTAGTCTTGCTTTGGCTGGGAACATTGCTTTGAGGGAGTTCAGAAGGTGCCAGCCAACCCATGTCAATCACCTTAGTTATCCATGAGCTCTTACCTGATCCTGAACATGGTTAACCAGTAATTGAGGGCATTGAACAGGGCCCCAAGAATCCCGCCTGTGAATGCAGAAGAGAAAAACCTCAGCACACAAGGCCCAGGCTCTCCTATGGCTGTCCAGGACACAAGGAACCTGAGAAGCTCAGGAAGACATCAACAACCCATCTGCTGTGACCAGTGACCCTGGGACACATGGATGCTGTCCCTGCGGAGACAGCCAGGACCCAACACCAAGAGGAGCCTGGCACCAGCAGCAGGGTGGCTGGGGGCGAGTGTCACAGCGCTGGCACTAGGCAGGCAAGGGACAGGCCAACTCCATGGGGATAAGGGCAGCTCCTTTGAAAGCAAGGGCTGCCCACGACTACGATGTGCTGACCCCACTCAGCAACTTTGCTGTATGTGGATTAAAGTGGCTTGCCTTTGCTACAAGGGTAATGGTTGAGCCAGGATCCAGCTCTCACCCCCATGTAAGCCCCACAAGCAGCTTTTGCTCCAGAGTTTAATGGATTTCCCATTCCCCAGGAAACTGGATCCCAAAGCTCTTTAGACTCAGGCAGAGAACATAGGAAATTATTCAGACTGACCAAACTGAAAGAGCAGCACTCTCTTACCAACCACTCCCATAAAGATGAAGATAGGAATTTCCTGGATTGTGTATCCCATTTTCTGCAAGCGAGAAAGAAACAAGTTTCAGATCCCCATGCCCATCTGTAGCCCCGCAGCTGGTTACTGTCTGCTGGGACAGCAAAAGCCTGCGCTGGCAAGCACCTCCCAGAGCTACCCCAAAGTCTCCCCTGGACATCCCACAGCCCCCAGACCCAGCAGTGGCTGCAGAAAAGCCTTCTGCTGGGGTTGGTAGAGCCAGGATCTGGCAGATCCCATAACCTGCTAGGGCAGAGCCTCCCTCAGCCCCCAGGTGATATTTTAAGACAGACTGGTGGCCCCAAGCTGCCATGGGCTGCTTCTAACCCCCTCAGAGCCCTCTGTGCAGAATATCCATACCATACCTCGTTATCAAACCTGCCGAAGTTGATGAGCCCAGGGCTGGAGAGATCCCAAGCATTGCCGTGGTAAACGCTCAGGACAGAGTTCAGAGTGAATGTAGAGATCATGGAGGCAAAGAACTGGAAGGATATGTAGCCTAGAGGCACTGCCAGATGCCTCCAGCCCCGCTCCCTTACCATGTGCCCCAGCACTACCTCGAACCACCCCCTGCCCTGAGGCCCTTGGATAGGGCTTGGTACCCATGGTGTGGTAGGGACAAGAGGCCACGTTCCCTGTAGCGGCCCTTGGGCAGCTTACACTAACCGGGGCTTGCTCCTCCTTTTGCCTCTTGGTTGCCCTGGGGCACAGCCCAAGGCACCTCCCTTAGAGAGGAGTTGGCAGCAAGATGGAGCTCACCCAGGTCCAAATGTAGCCACTGAGGACCAGGGCACAGAAGGGGAGACGGGATGCTGCTCCTTGGAACGTGTTACACACGGCTGCCCGCTGGGGCAGGGATGGCAGAAGGCCTGGGGCTGATGGGCATTGGGAAAAGGCAATGCCTTACACAGGAGCTGGCAGCCCTCAATTTACTGCCCCTGCTTTCAGTACTTACTATTCTCCATGTCAGGAACTGGTTCCAGAAGGAAGCTCCTTCCTCCAAGCTGAAAAGGACACCCCCTGCAAATGCAAGACACAATCACCTTCACAAGGGGTGCATGCCACAGACTCACAGCACCAGCCAAGGCACCCAAATTCATCCCAGCCCACATGCCCCACACCACCCCAGACCTCACAGGCTCCAGCAAAGGGACCAGCAAGCCCACCAAGCCATCAGTGATTGAAGTGAAGCCCCTCCATTGCCCTCCTCCATCCCAACATTTGGGATCCAAGACAGATGAAGCCCCTTTCTCTCTTCCTGAGACCTGTGTGGCATGGTGGGACAGCTTGGAGCACGGCTGTGCACATTGCCAGAGGGCTCTTGAAGTGCCCTAGGCAGATCCCGGCAGCTGCCTCCATGTAAGTGGGAGCAACTTCCTGATGAGATCCAAGTACAGGCACCGCTCAGCATCAGAGAGCCAAGACACGTACCCACGGGGGCACCAAATGCAGCTGAGACGCCAGCAGCAGCTCCAGCTGAAACAAAGTCCCTCTTCTCTGTGTCTCTGCGAAAATACTCGAAGATCTGAAACACCAAAGCAAATGCATGTTTAGGGCTGGGCACTGGCATAAGTTTAGGGAAGATACAGGGTTTGCCATATATGACCCCAAGCCATGAGCATGACCCTGAGGAACAGCTTGGTTTGGGCACAGGAGGGGCACATGCAGCACAGCCCCTCAACCCTCAACACCAACCTTGAAGTCTCGCTTTAAAGACGTGGATCTTCCCTGGGAGATCCCAGCAGCAATCACTGCTCCAGAGTGAATCATGGGTCCTTCCTACTGACAGGAGAGCAGAGTCAGATCGGTGGAGGAAGAACCCCAGGGACAGTCAGGGATGTTGAATGCTGCTCATCACATCACAGCCCTGAAGCAGCTGGCCTGAAGGATTTCCCTCTAAGAAATACAGACCTCACCATTTTTCCCCCTTACATCCTCATTCTAGCAAGTAGATCCCACGGCCACCTCCTGTTCCTGCCAGCACTCCCTCCAGCCAAGGGGAAGTCAGGCTTCCCTTGCTTGCCTTCAATCCCAGCAAGCTAGAAAGGTCCCAACGGGGAACCCAGGTTGCCACCATCTAACATTTGCAGGGACAGCCACTAATGGATGTAGGCTGCCGCTCTCCTGCCCTCAGCTGAGCCATACACAGGTTGGTTCAGTGGTGCTGCATGCCCCAGGGGCTCCTGAAATCTGGCCACACCGCAGTCACCTTGGCCAGTGGACCAGGGAATAAAACTGGGAAGTCACTGCAGGGCCCCCAGCACCCCATTTCCAGTGCAGGGCCAGTGATAGGCTGTGGCACATGTGCCAGCAGTGGACAACAATATGCCAGCAGTGTGTCAGAGAGCACTTTGTGCACGTCACCTTCCCAACAGCCAGGCCACCAACCACCGAGAGGATGACACCGCAGACTTTGATCACCAGGGTCTGCAAAACAGAGATGACAGGCAGAGCACATCACACAGCTGCCACAAAGAACACAACTGCAGCAGCCACAGGGGACACAGACCCAGCCAGCTGCAGGGGCAGGAGCCAGTGACCCTGGTGAACTTGTGATTCTCAGTGCCCGCAGTGTGGCAGTGGGGTTGGCCAACTTCCTTCTTGGCCAGAGCAAAGAAATGACCCAAAGCTGCTGTTCCCAGTGCCATCTGCTGATTTCAGGGCATGAGGTTTAACTGCCTGACACTGGGGGGGACAGCTACAGAGCCAGGCAGCGCAGCAGAGCTGGTGGGAGCTCATGCCAGCTCTTTGTCTGCCACAGCAGCGCAGGCAGGGACCACCTCATGAGAACACAGCACACCCAGGCCAGCCTGGCAGAGGGGGCCCCATCATGGGCAGAAGGCACACAAACCACCACCTTCCACTTCCTACCTTGAGGCGGACAACGTGCGGGATCTTCACACCGTTGAGATAGCATTTGATCTGGGGAATGCCACTGCCGGCTGCAACAGGCTGTGGGTATCAGAGAGAGCATGAGTGGCTGCCAAGATGGGGACACACTGGCCACCTTATTCCTGTCTCTCAGCACAGGGCACACCAAGCACACCCTCAGGGAGGCTCAGAGATGAGGCCAAAGCCTATCAACAGGCTCTGGAGACGGGCTTGAGGGTGGCACCCACTGGCTCTAAGGGCAAGTGTGCCAGGGAGAAGGAGCTGGCTGGCTTCTTGGGGGACACTAGGGCGTTCCCACCACCATGTCATGGTGAGAGGTCCAGTGCTGCAGAAGGCTTACATTTACTGGCCAGGGAGAGCAAGAGAAAAGCCACAAGGAAGACGTTACTGACTCAGAGTGGCCTGTAAAGAACCATTGCCCCGTCCCAGCCACAACCAGCCCCAGTCTCTAGCTTGTCCTCTGAGCATGTCCCCAAGGCAGCCAACCAGTCCACTCTCTGCCAGTACTCATGTACACCCAATGCAGAGAGGCCGAGCCAGGGCCAAGGCTTGTGAGAGCTACCCCTGCACCCAAAGCTGGAGCACACCCTCTGCCTCAGGCTACCAGCAAAGGGCAACATGTTCCATGAGTCAGACAACCCTGGAAAAACTCAAAAGCACAGCTGGAGCTAACACCGAGGAACTAGGGCTACTAAGAGCCAATCTGGCAGAAATACATCTGCTATTACACAAATCTGCATGTTTTCTGGAGACTTGCTTCCCCCATGTAAAGAGCCAAGGCAGGAGGCACAGGGATACCTTGACCCAGACCAGTTCCAAACTCTTACCTCTATGAAAGCAACGATCACAGAGCCCACCATCACCACGCTGGCATTCAGGGTGGCCCAGAGTAACAGGGAGAAAGACAGGCCTCCTTTCTCCGTGAACTTGTCGATATCTGGGGAAGCAGCTCAAGGAAAGCCTAGTATCAGTTGGGTTCCATCCCTCCCATTGTGATAACACGTCACTAAAATGCTTCTTGGGCTGTAGCAGTGCAGCAGGTCCTGTGCACTTAGGGCAGCCAGGGCGGGCTGCTGTGAGGAGCCTCCTCCATTATGGCAGTGCCCAGCCACAGCTCAGCCCCACAGAGGAGCTGGGCACTCAGCAGCACCTTGGGCAGCAGAGTCTGTGCCACCAAACCCAGATGAGGAAGCGCTGCCCTCTCCCCCAGCACCCCTCCCACGGCTACCAGGAGCAGACACCCCGCAGCTCCCAGCTGGCAGGCAGCAACAGCTCCATGAGAGGATACTGCCCTTCACTACCCGGTACTTCAGCCCAGCCAGCTTCTCCACCACGATGTCGATGAAGCAGGCAACGAGGCCGGTGAGGATGCCGATCATGGCACAGATGACCCAGCGCTTGATCTCTACTGTCCGGAAAGCCTGAGGGACAAGACAGCCATCAGACCCTGCTGCTGCCTAGCCGGGCCCTCACCAGCATTGGCGGGACTCCAACCCACCTGGGCACCTTCTCCAACACAACCCTGAGCTGCCCAGGGAAAGCTGATGCTCGCTGACCCAGAATTGCAAAGCCTGGCCACAATTTACTTATTTTACACCAGTACCCTTGCCCCTCTGTGGGATCCCTACCAGCAGACATACATTTCCAGCTTGCCTGCCTCCATGAGGTCCCTCCTGTTGGGCTTCTTGCTGCGCCACTGACTCCCAAAGGCCCCACGGCAGATGCTTCTCACAGCTCCAGAAGTCCTTCTGCTCAGGGACCTGCCCTGTGCTGCCCAACACCACCACCATGTTCACCCAGGCTAGCTCCCATTCGAACCATCGTATGCTGGGTCCTGCTCCTGAGGTTTTATGGCTCATTACAAGCTGGTCAGTGCCCATAAAAACCCACCCCAGCTCAAGACCTGCTTTGAGCACGACCTGCCCTTGGGTGGAGAAGCCCCTCAGCAGCCAGGCAGGGGGAGGAATGGATTCCCTGAGCCATCCTGGCGGCAGGGACAGTGGGCAACGGGATTGTGGTGAGACTCACTGCGTGGTTTATCCTCCTCTCCTCCTCCAGGAATAGCTGGTTTTCACTGTTGTCATAGTCCAGGCTCTAGTTCAGGAAAGGGAGATGCCGTTACCATCTAGCACAGGGGAAGAGACACCCACGCTGGAGAGGGCTGACCTCAGATCCTCACTTCTGCCCCTCTGCACCCCTGTATCTTTTTCCTCCCTCAATCCTGCTCCTTCCTTGCTGAAATCCCTCTAGCTGGGCAGCTAGAAGCCCTCACCCCAGGTACTTCACGCAATGCATCCCAGAGGGCAAAGCTAAGGGAGGGAGACTGGCGCTCACCTCATACTTGAGTGACAGGAGCTTCTCATTGTGGGGGATCTCATTGGGATGCTGCCGAGGGAGCTCCGTCTCCTGCGGGATGCAATGCACAGGTTACGAGGGGCAGGTCCAAGTCCAGCCCTCCTGTCTGCCACATAATTACTGGTTTAATGCTGGTTTTCATGCTCAGGAGTAGCAGGGAGGACTGCAGAGACCCAGGCCCTAGTGCAAGCTGTCCAGCAGGCCAGGATCTAGGATGATTTTCCACCAGTTGGTGGATATATGGGATTTAAGGCAGCTGAAACAGGCTGTCAGGGGTGCACCATCACCCACTGCCTCTCTACCCCTGGGTAGGACATTTCCCCACAGGCAGATGGAGCATTTGCCCAGCTGGGTACCATGCCACCATGTTGATCTGGTGCTGCCTCTGAGCAGCTCTGTGCTCCAGAGGACAGCAACCTTTCACCTCAGCAGGAAATCCCTTCAGCCGAAAGCAAGGAACTATTTCAAGCAGGCCCACGACTTTGGGCAGAAACCAAATTCTGTTTCCCAAACACCTTTGACCATATAAGTTTTTCCCAGCTCCAAATTAGGGCATTTTTTGAGGATGCCAGAAGGGCCCCTGGAGCAGTAGCACCCTGCATCACAGCTATGTCCAAAGCCAGCCCAGCCTTTCCTCCAAGGTGTTGGATTAAGACATATTTCTTCACATTTAAGAATTCCACAAGAAATGTTTAGCAAAAGTCTTCTTCCCATTTGTTCTTCCTACAGCTCCAGAGCTGACGCAGGAGAATCTGCGGAAGAAAAACTTCTCAGGTGTGCATGGAAGGGGAATAACTTGAAACTTGAGAGTTTTCGCAAGATGCTTCATCTGCCGTTAACCCTGTCCCCAGGGCCAAGGTACCTTCCCCAGCTGCTGTCCCACTACAGATCCCCTCCCTTGCCTTCACACTCAACTGGGCAGCAGGCAAGAGAAGCGGCTTGGAGCTCTCGTGACAAGAAAGAAATCTCTTCCCATGCCACTAGATTCCACATTTGCTCCCATAGGAGGAAGATTCCCGTGCCAGTGAGCTGGTGCTGGCATTCAGAGAGGTGCTGGGGACCATGATGTCCTTGGGCCAGTGCTGCAGCTAAGAGGAAGCAGCAACAGACAAGGCAGAGGGGCAGCCAGCTGCCCACACCACGAAGGTCACCCAACCCAGGAGGAAGTGCTAGAGCCCTCATGGGACAAGCAGGATGTGGGCGGGGGGGACGGGACAAAAACAGCTGTTAGTAGAAGGGAAGTGGTCTCAGTAATGGTGGACCCCTTTCTGTGCCACTCACCAGCTCACGGATGTCCTCGTTGAGGTCCACATTGCTCAGCTGTCCAATGCGCAGGAAGGAGGAAGGAGTGAGCTGCGGAGAGAAGGGAAAATGAGGTCAAGTCCCAAACGTGCTGCAAGCCTTGGCAGAAGGAAGGAGTAAGCACACGGGTGCGCATGCTCTGTGCCTCTCGCCGAGCTCTGCCTGCCTGCCCACTGCCAGAGCCCCCCAAAGTGCAGCACTCACAGAGGACTGCTCTTGGAGGACACACTGGGAATGTGGGACCCACAACTCTAGAGGGAGCATGAGGCAGCAGCAGTCTGCTGGGGTTTGGGCAAGCTGCTGCAACATGTTAGCTGGCAGAGCCAGCTTGCCCTAGGGAAGGTGCCAGCCAGCAGCAGCTCAAGACTGGTAGCCGGCAGCCCCAAGAGCTGGCGAGAGTCACTGACAGCCTCCAGCCAAGGAGTGTGACACCCTGACACAGCAACCGTGCAGCCAACAAACCCGTGCTGAGCAGCACGTTCCACATTCCCCTGGAGCTGCGAGGTACAGACCCCCTGAACAGAAAGTGCCATCTCCACGATCACAAGCACACCAAGACCTGCCAGGGCCATTCCTCAGCTTGCACACCCAGCCAGCGATAAGGGAAGGCTGAGGGCAGGCCATCCGCTCCATGGAGCAGTTTCCAGCCAGAGAGATGAGCACATCAGTACGTTCATCCCCCTCTGAGCACCCAGAACCAGAGTGGAGGCTGGGCCAGCTGCCAGCCAGCACACACAGGAGGAAGCAGGGCTTGTTGCTCCCACACAGCCTCAGAGACACCAGTGCCTCTCCAAGCCAGACCCAGCACAATGCTGGGAAGGAGCATTCGCATCTCCTTCTGGGGAAGGAGGTTCTCCTTTTGCTGGTGACCGGGTTTCTAACTGGCAGCACCATTGTGTAACACGGGAGTTTTTGCACTATTTGGGGCACCTCTTGTCTCCTGGCCAATGCAGGCAAGGGCTTGGGCTGCAGCTGAGCCAGCCTCCAGCTGGGCAGTGCTGCAAGGGGACCAGCAGAAGCAGGCAAGCTGCCATCACCCCTCTGCCGTTGTGAAACACAGGAACGCACAAGGGTGTGAACAGCACTGTCACTAAGTACAGCCCAAACACCATTTCTCAACATTAAGATCTTCCCCTCTAGAGCCTCACTCTTCCCCAGCTGACAGGCTAAAGGACTGGAGAATATAAGAGGGATGGTGAGCAACAGCAGGGCTCTGGCACATCAGCAAGCCAACAGATCCCAGATCAAGCCTCTGCTGCTTTAATCCCCACAGATCCTGTCTGGAACGTGCAGGCCAGAGCAGCTGGGAGCCGCGCATGTCACTGCACACAAAGAATATTGCATTGTGTTTGCAGCCTGACCTATTTTCCCATTTCTCCATTTGTTCCACATTCTCATTCACTCCCTGACCTGCAGGTGGGTTTTGCTCCAGCTTCTCAAACCCTCCTTGGTAACCTTTCATCCCCAAAAGTCTGAGCCATTGCAGGCAGGGGCGTCCCCAGTACGGGAGTCACATGTTTGTGGATCTGCCCATAGGAGGGGGCTCCAGGGAGTGTTTTTTGGACACAGGTTTACCAAAACCAGCCTGGTTCTGGTCTGTGATGGCTCCACAATCCCCCTGGCAAGGAGCCAGGTGGACTTTCCTGGCAGTCAGAGAAGACCACCGTGGGCTCCTACAAGCCAGGCATACCCAAAACTGTCACCTCCCCAGGGGGGATACATGTAGGAACTTACACAGAGTCACAAGCCGGAGGCAGGAACTACCTGTTTCAGCGCCCACTGGTGCCCAGCCATGCTGGATGCCCCAGCCAGGCCCCTGCTGACCTGGGGAGAAGGGAAGGACGGGGTCCTCACCCTGAAACCCTGGGAGGGATAAAGCTGAGACCTTGCAAGGGAACTCCCCTCCACTTGGCTTCAGGAAGCAAAAAATTTTAAGGTTCCTACTAGATGCCACATGTCCAGGGTAAGAACAAGGCAATGAGATGGAAACTGTCACTGGTGCCATGTCCCCCACTCACACCTGGGCTCAGACCTGATATAGGACCAGCCCTTCAGGGAAATCCTCCTTCTGTTGGTCATGGAGGTGCACAGGAAGACCAAATGGGGACAAACCAGTGACACATCCCACCTACACTCACTCCCTATGGAGCAAGGGGCCACAGCATGGCAGCTTCACTCCCAGTGGAGCAGGTGGCAGCAGGACCCAAGCAGAGATGAAGGGAAAGGAGCTGCAGCTGGACCTGAAGCCAACAACTTTGGGATTTCTTGCTTTCTGTGGTGACAAATGTTCTGTAGCTGACTCCCAGGATGTGAAACAGAAAAGCAATCACCTCAAGTGTATGTATACGAATACACGCAGTCTAGGAAAATACCCACTCAGAAGGGTATGACATCATAGGAGTAACTGAAACATCGTGGGACAACTCAAATGACTGGGGGATCGCAATGGATGGTTACAGGCTCTTTCGTAAGGACAGGCAAGGTAGAAGAGGTGGAGGAGTTGCACTCTACATTAAGGAAAACCTCAAATGTATTAAGTTTAACTATGGTGATTGCGACTGGTCTGGGTTAAAGTCAAAGGGGTTATCTCCAAGCAGGACCTCACAGTGGGCATCTGCTATCGACCTCCTAACCACAATGACAATGTCAATGAAGCGATACTTGGGGCACTAAAGCAAGTTTCTGGCCAACAGAACCTGGTCCTTATGAGTGACTTCAACTACCCAGACACCTGCTGGAAGAACAATACGGCAGCTCGCATGTCATCCACCAAGTTCCCGGAATGCGTAGAGGACTGTTTCCTGATACAAATGTTAGATGTGCCAACCAGGAATGAGGCACTGCTGGACTTGCTATTCACAAACCGAGAAAGCCTGCTTCGTAATATCTCGGTTAGTGATAGCCTTGGCTGCAGTGATCGCAATATTGTGGAGTTCGGGATCCTGCTGAGTGTGCTGAAGGTCAGCTCTAAGACAAGGGTTCTGGATTTTAGAGAAGCAAACTTCAGTTCACTCAGGCCTCAGCTGGGAGGGATTCAATGGGAAGCTTCCATGAAAGATAAAGGAGCTAGTGTGTGCTGGGAGTTCTTCAAGAACTCTCTATTGGAAGCACAAAGCCAGTTTATCCCCTACAAAGGAAAAGGAAGTAAGTGGAGCAAGAGGCCCCCTTGGCTCAACCATGACCTCCTGGGTCTACTCAAATGCAAAAGGGAAGCATACCAGAGATGGAGAAGTGGAGGATTATCTGTCAAGAGCTACAAGGGCATTGCCAGAGCGTGCATAGATGCAGTTAGAAAACCAAAAGCCCAGCTTGAAATGAAACTGGCTGTAGATGTCAAAAATAACAAGAAAGGTTTCTTCAGGTATGTCAACCACAAGCAGAAAAAGAAGGGAAACATAGGCCCACTGTTAAACAGAATAGGAGAGTCAATCACCAATGATGCTGAAAAGGCAGAAGTCCTCAACGCTTTTTTCACCTCTGTCTTTACCAGCACTGTCAGGTCCCAGGCTTTGGGAACGAAATTGCCGGTTGATCCAAACACCAACCCACCATCAGTGAAGGAAGAGTTAGTACATGAATTATTACAGGAACTTCACCCCTACAAATCGATGGTCCCTGACACCATCCACCCGAGGCTGACATCATTGCAAGGCCACTCTCCATAACCTTTGAGAAGTCATGGAGCACGGGGGATGTCCCAGAGGACTGGAGGAAGGCAAATGTTACCCCTATCTACAAGAAAGGCCCAAGGGAGGATCTGGGTAACTATAGGCCCATCAGCCTTACTTCAATCCCTGGGAAACTTATGGAACGAATCTTCCTGAGGGCCATCACAAGTCAAATGAAGCACATGATTGGGAAAACCCAATATGGCTTCACTAAGGGCAGATCGTGCTTGACAAACCTGGTGGCCTTCTATGACAAAGTGACTTGCCTGGTTGACACGGGGAAGGCAGTGGACATTGTCTACCTGGACTTCTCCAAGGCCTACAGCCTCCTCCTGAAGAAATTGATGTGTTATGGCCTAGGCAAGTGGTCTGTGCAGTGGGTGGAGGATTGGCTAACAGGCCGCACCCAAAGGGTGGTAAATACCTCTTTTTCAAAGTGGCAACCTGTCACAAGTGGAGTCCCCCAGGGATCGATATTGGGCCCAATATTGATCACTGGGGGACTCCAATGTTATTCAACATCTTTACAAGTAATCTGGATATCGGGATCAAGTGTAGCCTGACAAAGTTTACAGATGACACCAAGCTGAGTGGGGAAGTAGACACTTCAGAAGGGAGAGCTGCTCTGCAGGAAAATCTGGATAGGCTCAAAGAGTGGGCCAGCAAGAACCTTATGAAGTTCAACAGGGAAAAGTGTACGGTCATGCACCTGGGAAAACATAATCCAGGAGTGCAGCACAGACTGGGATCCACCTGGCTGGAGAGCAGCTCTGTCAAAATGGACCTGGAGGTCCTGGTGGACAGGAAGCTCAACAGGAGCAAACAGTGTGCTGCTGCAGCCAAAAAGCCCAATAGGATGCTGGGTTGCATCAAAAAGGGCATCACCAGCAGAGATAAAGAAGTCATTATCCCGCTCTACTCAGCGCTTGTCAGGCCACACCTGGAGTACTGTGTACAGTTCTGGTCCCCACTATACAAAAAAAGATGTAGACAGGCTGGAAGGGGTCCAGAGAAGGGCCACCAAGATGATCAAAGGACTGGGAAGCTGCCATACGAGGGTAGGCTGGGAGAGCTGGGGTTGTTCAGCCTTGAGAAAAGGAGGCTCAGAGGGGATCTCATCACCATGTACCAGTACTTAAGGGGTAGCTACAAAGAAGACGGAGACTCCCTTTTTACAAGGAGTCACATGGAGAGGACAAGGGGGAATGGACACAAGTTGCTCTTGGGGAGATTCTGATTGAACACTAGAGGAAAATTTTTCACAGTAAAGACAGTCATCCATTGGAATAATCTCCCCAGGGAAGTGGTTGACTCAGCCACATCGGACACTTTCAAGAGTCGTCTGGACAGGGTGCTGGGCCATCTTGTCTAGACTCTGCTCTTCCTAGAAAGGTTGGACTAGATGATCCCTGAGGTCCCTTCCAACCTGTGATTCTGTGTGATTCTGTGATTCAGTGAACTTTGTTAGACAAGCAGCATGTTTTTAATATGTGCCCCCCTCCCCCTAAGCCTGGGCACCCCTCCAGCATCCAGACAGGCTGAGTCACTCTGGAGTAGCTATCTGAGGCTGCTCCTGTCTCGCCTGGCATGGGGACCACATGCCAGGAGGACAGGAAAAAGCTACTTCTATCAGCACCTGACTGTTATAAGAGGGACAGAGGAGATTCAGGCATCCAGGAGCCAAGACAGAAGGCTATTTGTGCATGGCTCGAAGATTCGTTGAGCACATGGACGGCTCAACCCTCCTTTGGTTGTTTTTCAAACTCAGGCCAAGACAGCTGCTGATCCTGGGTACATATGATGTTGGTGTGACCACAGTATGATTTTCTCCACATAACAACACACACTGTGGCCAAAATCCAGAGGACTCAACAGCTCTCCTGCCCCAGGAGAGGCTCTCAGGCCAGCTGAGCCTGCCTCCGACAGCAGCAGCACCCAGCCCTCAGCACTTGCCCTGTTTAGGTGGTAAAGCTAATTCCTTACCCATTCTGAGCTCTGCAGAAAGATGCCTGGAGCCTTCATCTGGACCAATACTGCTTAACACCTTTGTTAGCAGGGCAGTTGGTACACTGGCAGGCAGGGCTGCTCCTCAGAGGAACCTCACCAGGCTGCATGGAAGCCCCCAAAGTTCAACAGAGGTAAATACAAAGCCCTGCACCTAACATGGACATGCCCCAATGGTTAGAAAGCAGCTTTGCTGAAAAAGTCCTGCAGCAAGCTGGTAGATAAGTTGAAGAGGAGTGAGCAGCCCACAGCTACAGTAGAGGCAGTCAGCTAGCTCCTGGGTTGTGCAAGACCACAGCCAGGAGGTCTGGGGAAGGGATCCCACACCTCTGCTTAGCACCTGCCAGAGCATGCCTGGGACCCAATTTGGGCTCCCCAGGGACCAGAAAGGCACTGAGACACAGGAGTGAGTCTGGCAAGACAGCCAGGGACTGGAGCATGTGGTAAGACATATGAGGAGAAGCTGGGGCTTCTCAGGGATTTCTTGCCATCTCCGGCCACCTAACAAGAGGTTACAGAGAAGATGGAGCCAGACCTTTCTTGAAGCTTTGCATTGATATGACAAGAAGCAGTGGACAAACTGCAGCAAGGGCACTTCTGCTTAGATATCAGAGACAAACATTCCCTCTGAGGGTGGTGACACACTGAACCTGGGGATGGGCCCTGAGCAACCTGGTCTAACATATCTGCTGCTCTTAGCAGGGGTGAGGCTAGAGACCTCCCAAGGCCCCTTCTCCCTTCATCACCTGCCACCCACTCCAGCACCACCCAAGATGGGCGAGGGCAAACTCAGGATCAATCTCAACAAGAAAAAAAGTCTGGCAGAAGGTCTCAGCGACCACCTTCTACTCAGGCCCCAAGAGGACTACCTCCAAAGTCAGGCAGCAGCAGCCTAATGCAGATCCTGGCACCAGCCTGGAGCATCACAGGTCAGGGTGGGAGGCAGCAGCACTGCTACCAGCATCCCAGTTTGGCAAAGGTGACAAGAAGCCACACAGCTATATGTGATGCTAGAGCAGCATTTTACCTCCGAGCAGAGCAGTCAAAGAACAATCCTTGTTTGTGAATAGCAGAACAACTTCAGTCAAGACTAAAACACCACAGAACAAACACAGGCTGCATGCACAGCGACCTGGCCGTGCCTCCCAAAAGTCACTCTGAAGAACCATAAATAGGAACTCTGCTCCACAACTGACTTCCACAGGGACAAGCCAGCAAGGCTGCTCCATGCAGGACATCACCCACCCCCACCAACCACCACCTGGTGTTAAGACACCCCCCCTATACACTGGCCCTTATCACCATCCTGCTGCTCACTAACGAACTGGAAGCACATGGCTTTCTGTTATCAATGAGATAAAGTGTGGTGCAGACCACATCAGGAGCACACAGCAGTATTGCAGAAGCAGTGGGAGGGAAAGAAGAGGATTTCCAGCACCCAGGGCCTTCCTGGCCCCAGCGCACTCTGCCGAGGAGTTCCTGGTACCTGCTTAGGTGGGTAGGACACCTCCAGACTACAAGGCTGTGTCAGCAGGCATGGCTCACTAGCCTGGGAAGCCCCATCACCAGCTACAGCAGCGTATGGTGCAGATGAGCCACAAGGCTTTGGAAATCCCCCTCCTCTGACACACAACTACAGCTGCAACGGGCTTCAAACCAACACAGCCATCATCCCCGAAATGAACCACACCAGGAGAGAATGAGGCTCCTCATCTCCAGGCCCATAAGGGCACAGAAAATGTCTGGACTACCCCATGGCATCACTACTCGGATGCAATTTTGCTTCTGACCTCCCGCTGCCACTCCAGGGCAGAGCTGCTTCTTGCCCCTCACCTGCACAAGGCTGGGAGATGTCGTTATTGTCCTGGATCACCTGCCTTTCTCCAAGCACCTTGTCCCACATGTCCCCTCTGCAGAGGAGCAATGCAAGGTTAAAGCACTACAGCAGTCCCTGACCATGTGAGCACCCAGCAGAAGGGACTGGACTTGCTAAAACCCCTCTGCTTGGGGAAGCTCCTGCCACCACCCAAGGGCAGCAGCTTCCCAGGGAGGTCAGCTCCAGGCTCCTGGCACTGGGCAGGCAGCAGTGGGCAAGCAGGGTCAGGCAGCCTCTCTGCCAGAACCCAAGGGACACGCAACCTGCAGCCCATCTGCCAGGAACCAGGGCTCACCCAGCAGACTTCTCTTTTTCTCCCCTCCCCCTCCCCCTCCCCCCCAGATTTTCCAATTACAGCAAGCACAGCAGACCTCCAGCATTGCCACCCGGCCACACAAAGGCTGCATTTTGCACCCTGTTACTTGAAGTTAAAGAAAACAAGACCAACAATATCTAGAGAGGCAGAATAAACACACAGGAGTTAAGAAGAACAAGCCACCCAGCAGCAGCATCCTGGTCCATATTTTGGTGACCCCCTGCCCACACCCCCTGTTCCAGGCACCCACTGGAGCAGGAGCATTATACCAAACCCAAAGTCAAGGCATTTTAGCACAAGCACAGAGCATATCTTCAACGGGTAGTGAAGGAGAAGTGTTCTTTTTCAAAAAATGCCTAATGATGGAAATTGGCTGCTCTTACTAAAATCGTCTACCCACTCTTCAGCCCAAGAACTGACACACACAGCTCTAGAATGTGGGAAAAGGGCAGCCCATGGCAGGTGTGATGCTCAGACATACAGGCAGCCTCTTGCTTCCTGATATACTTGAGGCACTAGAGGGTCCTGGTGAAAGGATGAAGGCTCAGTCAGCTCCAGAGCAGTGCTGAGCTAGCCCCAAAACCAGAGTAGACCTCAAGGACAGCCCTGTAGCAGCCCCTCTACAGTCACAGGCATGTTTATCCAGCCCCTCCTTACCTCCCACCCACAACTGCTCAGTCTGTCTCTCACAGCAACCAGATGAAGAACTACAGACCCATGGTTCCTTTTGTCACTTTAAGATCACTTTCATTTCCATTAAATAAGCACATAAGAGAGAGAAGACATTCTGCTGGGGACATATTTATTGTATTACCATAACTCAAGTTTAAGTCTCCCATGAGCTAAGCAACTCCAGTTTCCCTTAATTTCTCTGCCAAAGCTGTCCTG
The DNA here is from genome assembly GCF_949628215.1 of Phalacrocorax aristotelis. NCBI lineage: Eukaryota > Metazoa > Chordata > Aves > Suliformes > Phalacrocoracidae > Phalacrocorax > Phalacrocorax aristotelis. The sequence goes on along the minus strand of NC_134285.1, from coordinate 26,394,683 downwards.
CCTTCCCACTTCAATTTATACGACCATGCGGCACCTAGGTCAAAGGACCATCCAAGGGAGAGAAGCATCTGCCCCATACCAAAAGGCAACCTCAGTGCCACGGTGACAACTCAGCTGACACTGCCAGAGGCATGTGTGGTCTGGGAAGCCATGGGTTTGGAGCTCCAGCAAGGTACTCACTCTCCTCTTTTGCTAAGGAAAATACCATGTAGCGCCTTGTCACCAGCTGGGGCCTGAGCCACCTGCACTGCAAAGGGACACAGTGACAATAAAGCATATCAGCAGGGTTGATCACCACTGACCAGCCCTGCTGTAGAGGGAGCTCAGGCATTTCTTCTGAGCCACAAGGGAAACCCATTCCTAACTGACCCACGGCCACGAGATCTGGTTAATCCCTATTTTAACACTCTTCAGGCCTGCAGAATTCACCACATGGTCTTTAAAGACAACCCATGCTGTAAATTCATGGGGCCCTGTTGTACTGGCTGGGAAAATTATTTTTATTTTCACACCAGAACAGCTGCATAGGAACAGGCAACTCCTTCCAGCTGCCATGCCCTGCTCCCACAATGTCACACTAGGCACTTCCAGCCTAACAAACCCTGCATTTCCCTCTAATTAGCCTGCTGTTCTGACTTGCACAGGAGCAGGGCAGCACAGAATCATGCTTGGCAAGACATTCCTGCTAACAGCTGCCAAAGGCTGGCCCCACTCCTCCTCCTCCTCCTCCTCTAAGCTCAGGTTTCCCAGCAAACTCTTCATAGGAAATTCAAGGACATCGCCCGGAGGCAGCTCCTCTCCCACCCAGTGCTAGCACGGAAGCGCCCCAAGGACCCAGCCTGACGTCCTACCAAGACCACAGCCCTCACCCAGCACAGCCCACGCAACCACAGCTTTGCTCTATAACAGGGACGGAGTGTGTCAGCCAGAGTCACAGTGTGCTTCGTGTGGAGGAGAGACTGCTAGGCAGATGGCCCGAGTAGAAGCCTCCAGCTACAATGGTGAGAAGTTTCTCTTCAATTAATTAACCAAAATTTATTTGCAAGAAGGAATTAGCCTCCCTGCATTTGTGATAGGTCCCACCCTAGACTTCTTTTTGCCAGCACAGTTCCGTACGTACTGCACAATGTCCACCACCACGCCAGCGTTAGATGCTCTTGTGTTTGAGCCCAACACATTGCCCCGGGCATCAGCAGTGTACCAGGCAACAGGCTCTCTCACAGAGCAGTATTTTCAGTAGAAACAAAGAGGGCAGCCCCAGCAGGCAGGAGCAGGCCCCAGCTCAGCACAAGGTCCTGCTGACAGGGACCAGGCTGCTGGGCTGTGCCCACAGTTGAGGAGTGGGCAGGAGCCAAGCCTGCAGAGCTGCAACAGGGTCCCGGCTGGGCACTGGCATCGCTGCATGCAGGCACCTCGTGATGGGAGCCTACCCTGCTGTAGGGCAGGCGCTGGACGGTGAGTCAGCCCCCATGCTCAGCTTTTTCTCCACAAGTGACCTGAAGGCCCCATGCCCCGGCTCCCTCCCAGCTTCTGTTCGCATCAGGCCCTGCCAGGTTCTGCTTTCCCCGGGCTCCCCGGCTTGGTGGGAGCCCAGAGGGGGCCCGAGTTTCCCCCGGAGCAGAGCCCCGGCGCCCCGCAGCTTCCTGCCGGCAACCCCCGCCCAGCCCCGCGGCAACGGACACGGTGAAACACTACAGGGGAGGGGGACGCAGACACGGCCCCAGCCCCCTCCAGCGGCGGCTGGTGCAGGGGGGTCCGGGAAGGGGCAGACCCTACCCCCGTGTGGCGGTACCCCCGCGTCAGTGTCAGTACCCACCTGCCGGTAGCGGTACCCCGTACCTGTGCCGCTATCCCTGTGCCGGTACCTACCTGCCGGGCGCCGCCCGCCGCCCCGGGGCCGGTGCCGTTGAGCAGCGGGGTGGTTTCGCCCGCGCGCTCGCCGTCTTCGCCGTCGTCGTCGCGGTCACGGCCGGACCAGGACACCTTCTTGGCGACGTTGGCCATACGGGGCGGCAGCAGCGCACACCTCCACCAGCCCCTGCCTCACTGGCCAGTCATGTGACCGCCGGGCCATCGCCATCACGTGAGCGCTACGGCGGCCGTCGGGGGCAGTGGAGCCCCGGAGCACCATGGGAGTTGTAGTCCCGCATGTAGCCCTCCGCGCCCCGTCCCCGGGGAAGGGACCGGACGCCGGGTCCCGCCGGTCCCGCAGACGCCTCCGGGGACGGGGCCTGATGCCAGCGTGACAGCGGTGACGGCAGCCCGGGAGGCCGCAGGCCTGCGGCAAGGCCTTGCGCCATGCCAGGCCCAGGCACACCCTCTGGGGACCGCGGGGTTGGGGAGCAGTCAGTGCCGGTGCTGCTCCCGCTCTCCAGGCAGAGAATTTCGCAGGGCAACCGTTTGGGGGAGCTTTGCCTGAGCCCCCCTCGGAGCAGCACAGTTCAGCCCAAAGCTCGGCACCCTCTGAGGAGACCCTCCAGCCAGGGGCCATGCATGCAGGATCAATGTCACCTGCTATGGCACCTCTGGCTCACTCCAGATCATGGGCTTTTCCGTGCTACAGCTTTCCCCGGGTCTGACTCAGTGGCAGGAATCAGCAGTAGCAGGGGACAGGCAGCAAGCACCCGCACGTGACCCAGCCCAGGCCCCCCTGCTGCCTGTGCTGAGCAGCTCCTGTCTGGCTGCAAGTGGCACTAAGCATTACAATGAAGAGTAAGCCCAGAACTACATTAGTTTCCTCTCTTCCCAGAGCATTTTAATAGGAATGACAAGTCTGTACGTCTTCTGGGGGCAGGAGCTGACAACCTCCCGGCTTTGGGACAGGCCCCACTTCTGCCGTACCCTGGCTGTCAAAACACCTTTCCTTTTCCTGAGCTCCAGTGGTCCCAGTCCTGAGGCGGCCCCTCGGCCTGGTGTCCCATCACCCTGGGAGGACATGGCTTGTGCCAGCCGGGCACCATAAGCAAGCACTGACCACAGAGAGCCAGCACTGTTCCCACTGCTGGGCTTGTCACAGGCAGTGCCAGAGGTAGGGGCACGCCACCCTCTGCACCCTGCCCTGCAGTGAGGTATCAGCTAGTGTGAAGAGAGGGTCGGGGCCAGCCCACAGCCAAGCCAGCCAGGTGACTCACGAAGGCTTCTGTGGTGCCAAAGCCCCCACCGGGGTGTTCCTGCTCCTGGCCCAGCACCTGCAAGCCACCAGCAGGAATTTCACAGCCCTGTTGGAAGCCAAATCCAGTGGCCAGCAGCCGCCTATCCACGTAGAAGTAGTACTGGCCCTGGCCAGAGGACCAGGTGAGGCAGAGGTGGTGCCACTTGCCATCCAGGAGCGGGGTCACTGGGAGCTCCCGAAACTCCCTGTTGCCAATGACAACGTGCGCAGAGCCAGGGAGAACCCATCATGGCCATGCATGACCAGCTTGCTGCTGCCATCCTTGGTGGTGTAGGAGAGGAGGGTTCCAAGGTGGGGAGCTGGGGTGGCCAGCCAGGCGCAGAGCGACAGCACCTGCAGCCCCCGGCACAGCCCCAGCCCTAGGATGGCCATGCGCTCGGCAGAGGTGTTGGGGAAGAGCAGGATGGCACTGGTGCAGCAGGCTGGGGAGGTGGGTCCCAGGGCGGGGGGCCTGTACCTACCCTCTCCTGGCTGCTGGGTGGCCAGTGGCTGCTCCTGGGGGACTGCAGTCACAGTAGGGAGCACCACTGCCTTGACTTGGGCTCCCAGTGCTGCATCGCAAGGGGGTTCTGTATCTCCCTGGGTGCTCCACTGGGCCCATCATTGGCCAGCAGCCAGTGCCTTTCCTCCTCTTGGCATTGCTGCCACCTTCTCACCTTCAGCTGCTGAGGGCTGGGGGTGCTGGGGGCCACCTGGCCCTGTGGCTCCCACTCCAGCTGGCTGCCCCTGCTCCAGGCAGCGTCCAGCATACTGTGTGGCTTGGTGCCAGCTTCCACTGGTGCACCTGGTGGGTGGGTGAGCAGGTGGTGCAGCAGGCTCAAGGCACCCACCGTCCCGTCCAGCCTCTTCAGCCTGCGGTGCAGCCACCAGTCAGTGGTGGCCAGGTGGGCCATCTCAGCACCCAGGGCAGCCCAGGCAGTGGCAGCTGCCTCCACCTGCTCCACCAGCACCTGGAAGAGTCTGCCAATGTTGTAGGAGGTGTTGTAGTTCCTGGCAATGCTCTGGAGATGGCTCGGTGTCACCTCCTGGAGCTGGTGGCGGAGGGAGTGGGGTGAGGTGGAATGAAACCGTATCCCCTTGCTGGGCCCCTGTGGCGCCACCAACCCCAGCCTGGCCTGAAACACTGAGTGCCCCTTGGCACAGGCCAGGCCGTGTCCCCTCCCCACCCTAGGCACCCACCTGCTCCTCCAGCCACCGCAGCCACAGGAGCAGAGTACTGGAGCAGGCCACGGTCCCCAGCACCTGGCTCAGGCCACCCCACAGGGCAGCAGTGAGGAGCAGGCAGAAGGACAGCACCATCCTCACCATGCTGCTGCTAGACATTTTCTGCCTGCACAGCAGGACTGGCCCTGGACCCCACAGTGCTCCTGTGGGGCAGCCTCCACCATGACGAGATCTGCAGCCACTGCTGGCACACCAGTGCTGGAGCTCCCAGCCCTGTGGTCCGAGGCCAGGCACTCTGTGGGGACAGTTGGCCCCAGCCCAGGAGCTCCCGGGGGCTCCGGCTGCCCGGGTCAGGGGCCAGGCAGTGGGAGCTAAGCCACAGGGTGGGGAAGGTGTGTGGGGAATCCCTGAGCATATGGCCCCAGTAGGCCCAGTTGTGTGGGGCGATTCCTGGAGGGCAGGAGGGTGGAGAGCCTCAGACTAACACGCTGCATGCAGGGCAAGGTGGGCAGGCAGAACAGGGCACTGCAGGAGTAGCAGGGCAGTGCAGGCAGGGCAGGGCAGTGCAGGAAAGGCAGTGGAGCCAGCCCGGCGTTCGCGGGCCACCACGGGTGGGCAGCACGTGCGCCCCGCGGCGCCGACCGTGGGCGGGGCTTCCGGGAGCGGGGCTTGCCGCTGGGGCGTGCCCTGCCGGGCGGGGCGGAGCAGTGACGTGCGGCCGAGGCAGCGCCCCGTACCCTCGATCAGGCGACAGAAGATGGCGGCGGCGCTGACCCTCCCCCCGCGGATCGCCCGGTCAGGTGCGCTCGGTCCCGCCGGCCAGGCGGCTCCGTGTCTCTTCTCTGGGGGTCAACGTGTCCCCGCGCCCCTCGACGCGAGTGGGGGCGTCCCCTCGGCCCCTCCTTCTGTCCCCATCGCCGTGGTCAGGGTGCCCCACGTACTCCTTCGGTGGGTCAGGGTGTCCCCCGTTGTGGATCGGGGTGCCCCATGTCCTCCTTCAGTGGGTCAGGGTATCCCTGTGTCCCCCGTTGTGGGTCAGGATGTCCCCATCCTGTCTGTGCAAAGCAGTTTTGGGGAGCACACCCCACACTTGTGGGGGCTGTTCCCTGCCCGGCCCTACAGGATTTTGTCCCCCCAGGTGTACTGCCTCTCTGCCGCCGGCCTCTGGCTTGGGGCAGAGCCCACCAGGAGCCCCCCGGCCCTCTGCTCACCCCATGTCGTGCCTTCAGCAACAACAAGATCCTGGTGGAGCTGGATGAGAGCTCAGGTACGGCAGGTGGCACCTCTGCAGTGTTGCCCACGTCCCACGGGGTGTTGTGCGATGTAGGCGGGGGGGGCTCTCCCATGCCCGTCCCATGGCACATGTGTCTCTGTGCATGGAAAGCCACCAAAATCCTAGACGTTCCAGCTTAAGCTGCTTGGGACCCTCAGAGAGAAGGTTTGGGTATGGGAGTCTCACTGGTTGTGGACATTTCAGGTGACTGGGTGCTACTTGGGTGCCACAGGGTAACCCTAGCTCTCACCCTGGGCAGACCTCGTGCCCGGTCCCCTGCCCAGGCATCATCCCAACTGTGAAGTCCCTGCTTTGGGGACATGGTAGAGTGGCAGGTGCTCCTTCAGGGAGCAGCTGTTGGGGATTTCTATGTCCTGGCTGCCAGAATAGCTGTCACAGGGCCACATCCCTGCACCGAACAAAGGGTGCTTCTTCCTGAGGCTTCCCAGGGCCTGCCTTTGGCTGCCAGGTCCCTGGGTGGGTCCTCACACTGTCTCCAGCCTGGGCACAGCTGCAGCACCCAGACTAAGCACTCGGTGAGGAACTTTTGGGCTAGGGTAGTGCGAGTTGGGAGGGGACGAGGGCTCAGAGCTCTTCCTGCAGTGCTGGCCAGGGTGGCAATGCTGCCAGCAGGCTTAGAAAGGTGTGTGCTCCCCTGGGCACAGGGAACTGCTAGGCAGTGTGACCCCAAAGGTGGCTGGTCTTTGACACGTAGCATGCCACCACGGGCATGTTCATTTGTGCTCCAGGTTCGCCACTGACTGAGTGAGCCCAGCTTGCCAGCAGATCTGGGAAAAGGCAGGGCCCTGCTCTTGACCACACTGCTCTGGGGGCTTTTTGGAAAGCCAGGAGTGGGAAGACATGATCTGGGTGAGCAGGGAAACAGGAAGGCAAGTGAAGCTCCCTTGGGCAAGGCAGCGCGGTCTGCTGTGGTGGGAAGTTCTGATGTCTCTGTGTTTACCATGGCGCAGGTGTTGCCACGATGAAATTCAAGAGCCCCCCAGTCAACAGCCTTAACCTGGACTTCCTCACTGAGTTTTGCATAAGCCTGGAGAAGCTGGAGAACGACCGGGCCTGCCGTGGCGTCATCTTGACATCCGTACGTGCTTGGGGTGGGAGCTGTGGGGCAGTTTGGCAGGCATGGATGCCATTCCCTTGCTTGAGTTTGGTCTCTTGGCTCCCTGGTCACTGTCACAAGGCGGCTAGGAGACTGCTTTGATTGTCTCTGGAAGGAAGGGAGGGGGTTCTTGGAAGCGCTGTGCTGTTTCTGCCCTGCCTTCTTCTAGCAGAATAACAACTGAGTATTTTCATTTGTCACTAAAATCAAAGCTGCTTATCTGCAAATCTGACACATCCCATGAGATCTCTTGAATAGCCCAGACACAGCTGCTGAAGGAAGCCGGTGTTTATTTTCAGGTGTCATGTGGGTACAAGCTGGTGCCTGGGAATGGGACAGGGCAGGTTTTGTGCTGTGTGGCTGATGTACCTGCACAGGGACCCTGATAATGAGATATCATGCTGCAAACAGAGTCCAAGCCCTGCAGGCCATGGTGATGGGGTGACCCAGGCTATGGGAGCACTGGGGGGATTGTTTCAGAACCCCGAAAGACCCTGGTTTATGTCATATTTAATTATCACTTTCCCTTTCCTCAGGCTGCCAGGCTGAGTTCATTAGAGGGCTAAAGGGTCATCCCTGAGTAGTGACTTTCATCGACATTTGTATTTTCCCACTTCCAGGCCATCCCCAAAATCTTCTCATCTGGCCTGGACATCACCGAGATGTGCGGGAAGAGCACGGAGCACTATGCCGAGTTCTGGAGAGCTGTGCAGGAGATGTGGCTGCAGATGTACAGCTCCAACATGGTGACAGTCGCTGCAGTCAATGTATGTGCTTTGGATCCACCTTCCTAGTCCATGCAGGAGCATGGTCTGTCGCTTGCTGCAGCTTCTTTGCACCGTGTGGGCAGGGACAGCCAAAAAATCAGGCTTGTCAGTGCCAAAACAAATACAGGGATGTATATGTTGGGATGCCTGGGCAAAGTACATGCTGTCGGTTCAGCACATTGGGCTGTGGGAAGGTATGAAAGTGTGGAATGTTGCAGGCTCCATGTAAGCTGCAGGCACTGCTGGAGTGTGGCAGCATTTTGGCTGTAGTGGAGAGCTTGCATTGCACTCATATCCTGCCGATGGGGACTGAAGTGCCCTTGGCAGTGTTTTGTCCAGCAAAAGCCATACCCTGCCCCAGGAACTCAGCTGGGAGTCTATCCTCCAGGCTGGAGGACCAGGAGGAGGAGTGTAGGCCAGTGGTAAAGCCCAGAGGGGCATTGGTGGCAGATTAGTGCCCGAGAAGCTAACTAGTTGGAGTAGGAGGGGGTCCAAAGGATGTCTGTTACATGTCTGCCGGCTGCTTTCTCACTGATGAGACTTGTAGGAGTTGTCCAGGGTCACTTACCTGGCCTTTGCACTGCTTCACTGGAGGAGAGGAGATGGGAGGCAGCCATGCAGTCCCACAAGTGCTTGTCCTCGGCCCTCTGGGCAGCAGTGCTTTAGGCAGTGCAGTTTGTCACCAGGTTTTGCTCTTCTAGCTGGGTTCCTGGCCAGCAGAGAAGTGCCACCTGGGTCTCAGTGTCCATAGATGGGTTGTTACCTGCTCGGTGTCTTGTTTTCATTTTTCAGTGCAGTGCTGCTTTGGCAGCTCACAGTTGTGTGTCTCTCCGTAGACTGTCTTTGAAGGCATCTGGGTCTCTGAGTAGCTTCTTACAGGCATCCTGTGCAGGGCTGAGCAAGCACCAAGTCGTGGCAAGGATGGTCACAAATGGAAATTTTATAGGTAGAAGGTGTTACAAAGCTCCCGGACAGAACCATTTCTGTGGCATTTAGTGTTACAAACTCAAGTAGGGTTTAAAACTCAGGGTTTGCAACCCATGTAACATGGATCAGTTAACGATTTCCAGGCTGGAAAATGCAAGAAACAGAGAGCATTGAAAAAGTGAAAGGGTAAACCCCTGGTAAACCTATCAGAAATCCTTTTTAGGGCTGTTTCAAATCAGGTAATCAGAGACTTGGGGGACATCTGCACTGTCACCCTGTGTCTTCCCTGCTCTGGAGGAAATGGCGAGGCTGGGGGTGCAGGTATGTTTGTAACCATCACCTAGACTCATTCCTTCCACTCTTTGCCAGGGGTCCAGCCCAGCGGGAGGCTGTCTCATTGCCTTGACGTGTGACTACAGGATCATGGCGGAGAACCCCAAATTCAGCATCGGCCTGAATGAAGCCCAGCTGGGCATTGTGGCTCCCTTCTGGTAGGCCAGTGCCTCCCACTTCTGGTGTCACATGTAGGTCTCTAAAAAGAGGTCATCTCCAAGGAGTTTATTAATCAGTTTCACTGGATGCTGGGATATAGTTTTATGTGTCAGTGATCAGGTAGTTGCAACTGCAGGACACAGTACCTCATTTCTCTGTCCTATTCTGCAGGCATGTGAAAAGCTTTCAGTCTGCAGGATGTCCTCACATTGTGCACCAGCGAGGTTCTGACTCTGCAGTCAACTCTGACACTAGTGACGGGAGATGCCCCTAGTCAGGCTCACTCTGGGAACATGATTTTCTGTGGGTACAGGTGGTGTACCTGCAAAATCCCATAGCTGTGGAGATCTCTGGAAGTGCAGAGGCACTAATATTACTGGGATGAAGACTATTTAATACCTTCATCAATGACATAGACAGTGGATTGAGTGTCCCCTCAGCAAGTTTGCAGATGACAGCAAGCTGAGCGGTGCAGTTGACACGCCAGAAGGATGGGACGTCATCCAAAGAGACCTAAACAAGCTGGAGAGGGGGGCCTGTGAGAACCTCATGAGGTTCAATAAGGCCAAGTGCAAGGTCCTGTACATGGGTCGGGGCAACCCCTGGCATCAATACAGGCTGGGGGATGAAGGGATTGAGAGCAGCCCTGCAAAGAAGGACTTGGGGGGGGTGTTGGTGAACAAAAAGCTGAACATGAGCCAACAATGTGCGCTTGCAGCCCAGAAGGCCAACTGTATCCTGGGCTGCATCAAAAGAAGCATGGCCAGCAGGTCGAGGGAGGTGATTCTGCCCCTCTGCTCTGGTGAGACCCCGCCTGGAGTACTGCATCCAGCTCTGGAGCCCTCAGCACCAGAAGGATATGGAGCTGTTGGAGTGGGTCCAGAGGAGGGTCACAGAAATGATCAGCAGGATGGAGCACCTCTCCCCTGATGACAGGCTGAGAGAGTTGGGGTTGTTCAGCGTGGAGAAGAGAAGGCCGCAGGAAGACCTTATTGCAGCCTTTCAGTAATTAAAGGGTGACTATAGGAAAGATGGGGACAATCTCTTTAGCAAGGCCTGTTGTGGCAGGACAAGGGGTAACAGTTTTAAACTAAAGGAGGGTAGACTTCTACTGGATATAAGGAAATTTTTTTTTACAATGAGGGTGGTGAAACACTGGCCCAGGCTACCCAGAGAGGTAGTAGATGCCCCATCCCTAGAAACATTCAAGGTCAGGTTGGACGGGGCTCTGAGCAACCTGGTCTGGTTGAAGATGTCCTGCTCACTGCAGGGGGGTTGGACTAGATGACCTCTAGAAGTCCCTTCCAACCCAAACCATTCTATGATTCTGTAATTCTATGATAACATGCAAGGCATGGACCCGTGGTTGCCCTAAGAATGTTTAAATGTACTGTTGGAAAGGAGCTTTCATGTCACAGCAAGTGGGCACAGCTGGGACCTGCACAGAGGGTAAATAGAGCCGCTGTTGTGGAGAGGAGGGTGAACTCTATTGTGGTGGTACTGAAAATGGCTCTGCTCACCTGATTTTTGCAGTGTGGCTAAGCTGTAGCTGCTGTTTAGAGACCCCTGCCTAGGGAGTGGACCAAGTGTGCTCTTAGCTTCAGTGTCTGGGCGCAGCTGCTGCTGGGTGTCTCTTTCCCTGACTGTGGCTTTTCCTTCCATCTCTTCTAGGTTTAAGGACACATTTGTGAACACTGTGGGACACCGAGTTGCTGAACGCTCCCTCCAGCTGGGCTCCCTCTACCCTGCACCTGAGGCCCACAGGTTTGGCCTTGTTGATGAGCTGGTGCCAGAGGAGAAGCTCCAGGAGAAGGCTGCAGCTGTTATGGCCCAGTGGCTGGCCCTTCCTGGTAAGGGCGGCACCTCTGGCAGAGGAAAGGGGGATCTGATCTGGGTGGGAAGGACAGGTACCAGGGCTGGTACCTCGGAGCTGTGTAACAGTTTCCATTTAAAGGGAAGGTGTGAATGCTGGGAGGTAGGAAAGCTCAGCACAGTGGGCCAGGCAGCATTGGGCTAACGGATGTGCTTGCTAGTGCCCCTGCACAGAAGGACACTGTGCTGGGTGTGCAAGGCACGTGGCTCCAGCTTGGCTCACCCTGCGAGCCCTGCTGAGTCAATGCAGAGGTGCCTGAGCTCCAGATACAAGCTGAATCTCTGCGTCTGTTAGTGGAGGTGTTACCCCAGGAAAGCTGCTGTGGAGCTGAGGGAACAGGCTGGACAAGAGTGCCTGGGTCGCTGCTAGTCTGCCTTTGTGGTTTGGATCAACTCTTGTCACTCTGCTGAGTTGGGGATGGCGATGGGGGCATGAGGACAGACAACAAGTGGAGACATCACATGCGTGTTTGAGCTGCTCCGTGACTGGCAGCATGTAGTTCCTGAACTGGGAGAGGGCTCTCTGTTGGCCAGGGCTAGACCTGAGCTATCCCATCCCATGGCACCTCCTGAGTGCTGCAGGGAGGTGCAACTATGTGTCAGCCTTCAGATGCTTTTTCTGTAGAAACCTTAATGAAACTTTGAAGAAATGGACAGGTCCCAGGGCTGTCACTTTGTTTCCCAGCCTTGGAAGAGGATCCCTAAACTGCTTTCTCCCCTGCTGTCCTGGCATTAGAGCGAAACCGCAGCCCTGAAGAGTGGGGAGCATGTCTTAGCTGTGCTCTCTCCTGACTTCTAGGAGGCACCATGCAGATCCTTCCCCAGAGCCCTAAATCGGAGCGAGGGGGACTCTGTCCAGGTGAAGGTGTCTGAAGCACACAGGTGCTGGAGCAATTTGCGATTCCCAGTGCATGGGGGGCGGTTGCTCATCATTTCACTGTTGCTGTTGCAGCACACTGAGAGTGCATATGCAACAACTGTGCAACAGACGTGCAGCCACATCATTGTGCATGGCTCTGTGTGGGTGTGAGCAGACGTGTGCTCGAGGCTTTGGTCAGCTCCAGCAGCATCCACATATCTATACCCAGCTGGCCCAGAGCCTGCCGTTGGGCTGAGCTGGAGGGGAACAGTGCTGCTGGTGTTTGTACAGCATATGCAGCCTGCGTGAGCAGACTGTCATGCTAGAGGTCAAAGGGATTGGGTTGAAGAAGCTTAGAGCCAGGGCAGTTTCAAGGAGGGGAGAATTTGTTCAGTTACTGTTGCCCTGAGCCTGGTGGTGTGTACTGGGGAGGGGGCTGGGCTCTGGAGGGTGCAAAGAGAAGGAGGTACACAACTTTTTGTCACCTGTCCAGGTAGATCAGTCATTTCCTCACTGAGCCATACAGCTCATAATTTATTGTGTAAGAATGTATCCAGTTCAGCTTCCAGCCCGTGGGTTTTCCTTACACCTTCCCCTGCTGTTTTAAAGAACCCTTTATTGTGTGGTACCTCCCCTTTGGAGGGACCTGCACATGGTGGCAGTGGCTGAGGGCTGGTCGGCGGCGAGGACCATGCACATTTCCCATCCTTGCTCTCCTCTCCAGACCATGCCCGTCAGCTCACCAAGTCCATGATGAGGAAGGCGGTGTTGGACCGCCTGGTAGCTCACCGGGAGGAAGACATTCAGAACTTCATCAGCTTCATCTCAAAAGAGTCCATCCAGAAATCACTTCGCATGTATATGGAGATGCTGAAGAAGAAGAAGAGCTGAGGAGCCAGCCAGCTGGAGCCCAGTCCCAGGAGTTCAAGTGATCCTCCGAAATGCTGCAATAGCTGTAGACTTTCACAGTGAAGCCATTTGCAGTGTCAGCAATGGGTGACTTGCTGCCTGTTTCCATGGCCCCCAACCGCCCCTTCCCCTTAGTCCCCATAGAGTGCCTGACACCACCGCTGCCTTTCCTGAGAGCAGGGAGAGCTGCTCGGCTCCCCCAAGGAATGGACCTGGAGAGGGTCTTGATGCTGCTGTGTCCTGAGCTGCTGTGTCCTGAGCCTGTCGGTCCTTGGATACCCTTCCTCTGTCCAACAGCTAATTGCGAAATGAGATTTGTCAATAAAATCTTTGATGAGGTAGGACATGGATGTGTCATTCCCCAGCCTGTCTGCAGTCACCGCTTCCTGCCTGGTGGCCTGTCCCTGGGCTCTGGTTCATGGTGAGCTGGTGGGGCTTTGCTGTGAGCCACATGGGCTGGGGGGGCCTGGGCATGGCCAGTGGCCATCTGTGACCCTTCTCTAGACCAGGACCCAGAGCAGCCCACATGCAGGGCTCATGGATGGTGCTGCCTAGGGTGCTTCACAGGGGTTGGTGGTGAGAGCTGGAGCTGGATAGTGGTCTGCGGGTGCAGGAGGAGCTCAAGCTGTCAGCTTCACCTCGACCGGGTAGTGGTCGCTGACTGCCAGGGCCTGGAGGAGGGCAAGAGGTAGGGAGATGTGACACAGGCGTTTGGTGAGCCCCTTACCGTGCTGGTGGGGCCAGCAGGGCGAATGATCACCCTGCCGGACCCATCTGCCTGCTGGAGGGGGACATGATGTCCCCAACCCTGAGAGGCTCCAGTTTTGGCACCTGTTGTGGAGAGATGCCCGGGTGTGACACCCTGGGGCAGGTGCTGGCAGGTGGGTGCCTGCTCTGCAAGACCCCTGTGCCTTGCTTGGGAGCTCTGTGCCAGCTATGGGTGGTTGGAGGTCAGCTTTGCCCCACACTGTGGGGTCCTGCCCATGAAAGACTATGAAAAACAGTGTCTCATCTCTTCCCCATGGGGAGAAGCAGTGACACCAAATTCTCCCCGCTGTTTCCACCCATGGATCCCTTGGCATCCTGAGCTCCCTATTAGCTGGCTGCAGGCTGCTGTGTCCCAGGAGGGGAGTGTGCCCCAGACAAGGGCTGTGCTGACATACCCACAGGCAGGCGCTGGGCAGGGGCACATGTGCTGTGGCTGGAGCTGGCTCAGGCTGCTGCTGGAGCTCCTCCAGTGCCGCTTTTGGGCTTTTTCTTAAATGTGGCAGCTATGTGGCCATGGCTGGGCTGCCTAATCCCAAACAGGCACTTGCAGCCCCACAGCTAGTGCTGCCCAGGACAGCTCAGCTTTGGTGCCTGTTTGAGCCCCAGATTTGCGCGCCTGGCTCACCTTGTCCTGCTCCAGCTGGAAAGCGCGCTGGAAATTGTAGATGGCAGCTGAATTTGGCACGATGCTTCTCTTCAGCTTGGCACCACACACCACGATCCTGCCGGGGAGATGTGGGCAGTGGGTCCTGCTCCTGCCCCCATGCTCAGCCGCTGGTGGTGTGGGATGGGCAGGGGGTCCTGGGGTGCCAGGGAAGGGACCACAGTGCTGCAGCAGTGCTCACCTGTCATAGGCGCAGTCGGATTTCCCAACAGTGGTGTCGGCGCTGTTGGGGATCAGCCACTTGAACACATCACTGGTGCGCAGGCGGATGGCTGACCAGTCACTTGGCTGGACGTAGGCGCAGTCAGCGTTGAAGTCCCCCAGGAACATGATGTTCTGCAATGGGAAAATGGGGGGGCTCATGGTGGCTGGGGAATGGGGCTGCCCCAAACACCAGCCTTCCCATGGGGCTCAGCCCCAGGTGCTGGGGCATCCCCCATGGCAGGGGACAGGGCAGGAGCAGGGTCCCCATCCCACCACCCTTGCACCAGCTGCGCTCGCCTCAGAGTGGGGACCCTGCGTGGGTTGAATGGTCCCCGGGACTCAGCGCCCACCCTTGGTGCCACTGCCGGTGCCAGCAGCACTCACGTCAGTCCCCCACTTGCTAACGATGGCAAGGTAGACGTCATAGAGCGCGTCGATCTCGGTGACAGCATTGTGTGGGGCTGAATGCAGCGGCACCAGCACAAACTCCTCTGCCTCTGCCAGGGGAGAGAGTTGTCAGCCCCACAGCCACCCCATGCCACCACCTGGAGCCACTTGTCCCCCTGCTTACTGGTGTGGGGCGCTGAGACCCTCAGGATGAATGGCTCCCTGCTGAAGACATCCTCGGGGTCCTCATATTGGTAGGTGTCCACCACAGATATGGTGTCTGTCCTGTGGGACCAAAGAGATGGTGATCCTGGGGCTCGGTATGTCCCCTGGATCCCTTCCATGGTGTTGGTGGCCCAATGGTGCTGCGGGGCAGACAGCAGCATGCCCAGCCCCATTACCTGTAGACAAAGAGGTACATCTCCTTATAGTTGTCCCGTCCCAGGGGGCCACTGATCTCATAGTCATACGGGGATGGGGACACACTGCGGAGATGCAAAGGCATGATGGTGACATGACTGGTACCCTGGGGTGGCCTTGGCATGGCCACGGGCTGGGTGGCTGAGGAGTTGGCACCAGCTGGTCCTCCTCTGCTCTCCCCATGGGCCACTATGCCCCAGCCATGGGGTGACATGGGTGTAGTGGCCCCAAGCCACCCTGGTGTCCCCACCACCCTGGGGTGGCTCCTGAGGCACGGCTGGCTGTGGGCAGGACATGGCCACCCCTTTCTCTGCAGGGACGCTCCACACCTTCATTTGCAGTGAAGCTAAATTAGGTTAATGAGCAGCCTGGGGCCCTGCGAAGCCTGGCGTCACCCTCCCTGCCCCAGCTGCTTTGTGGCCATGCTGGAGGGGACACCAGAGGCAAGGACGTGGGCTGGGTGTACCTGCTTATGAGCACTTGCTGCCTTTCAACAAGACAGGAGCCACCTCTACCTGACCCCAGCCCCAGGGCCCTCAGCCAAAACATCATCAGCACCCAGCCGGTGGAGGAGCTGCTGCCCTGAAGTGGCCAGTTTTAGCCCACCCAGCAGCCCCTTTTCCTTCTGGGATGCCTCAGCTGCTTGCTTCAGAGCATCATCTGCCTCTGGGTCCAATCCAGGATCCCCCTGCCACTCACAGGGCCTTGGGGTGTGGGGGGCTGCCTGCCCCATCCCCTTCATCCCCCATCTTGCCTCTGCCCTGTCCTGTTGGATTTTGGAGATGGAGCTTGCCAGAGCTGTAGTTTCTTTCCATCCTGTGTGCTCCAATGGGATTGTAGCTTTCAGAGAGGTTTTGTGCTGCTTGTATTCCCCTTCCCCTACCTGGATTATTCCTGGTGGCTTTTTCAGTGCCTGCTCAAAGCTTCAGCCCCAGCACTTTTCTCCTATACCCCTTTCCAAAAACAAACCCTCTGCCAGTGGACAACTTTTTTTGGCCTTTTATTGCTGAGGCAACTTGGCTTTCCCTGCCTAATGCTGATATCTCAGCCAGGCACTCTTGGCCCCAACCCTGCTCATACCTGTTAAGCTGCTCCATGAGTTGGGTGACAGCACTGAGGTCGGAATCGCGCACCTCCTGCACCAGTGCTACATCGTAGCGGCACAGGATCTGTGTGGTCAAGAGGGTTAGCAATGGCAAGAGGGAGCCTGCTGCTGGCTAGGGGCCACCCCCTCTCTCCCACCCACCTCCTAGCCAGGCACTCAGATGTAGTGCTGGGTGCAGCACCACAGGGCCCCACATATCCCTTGGTGTTGGGGCAGATGTCCCCACGGAGGGCTCAGAAGGATTGTGAGGTGTGACTGACATCCCACCTTGATCCCCACCAAACATTCATCCACCCAGGGCATCCCCAGCACTGGGATGCCATCCCATCCACGGCCACATCCCCACATGATCCTGGCACAGCAGCCACATTTTGAGTCTTCCCCAGTGCAGAGCCCATCCCTGGCTACACTCACATTGACGATGATGCCTGCCACATCCTCGTTGGACATCTTGGTGTCTCCAAAGGCCTGAATGTTGAAGGCGCCGATGCGCAGCATGGCAGTGGCTGGGCACGGGAGAGCCATGGTCAGCAAACACAGTACCAGCATCATGGTTCCCATCCTGCCGGGAGGGGTGCTGAGCTGGAATGGATGCAGTGATGGAAGCTGAACTTGGAAAAGTGCTTTGGATTGGGGGATAGAGAAAAAAAAAAAAAAAATCCATGTAGGTCCTTCCTAAGTCCTGGTGTGCAACGGTGTGCTGCAGCGGGCACCACCCAGAGCAGCTCTTGGAGCAGCACAGGCTGTCTGCTGGCTCTCTGGTCCCAGGAGAAGCTAAATCCCATCCTGTTGCAGTGAATCTGCCTCGGAGCACTTCTGCCAGCCCCAGCGATCACCCAGCTCTGCTCCCCACCAGGTCATCTCCATCACCTGCCAGCACCAGCCACCACTACTGGCACCCCTTGCTGCTTTGCATCCTTAAACTTGATCGCAGCTCCCATGGTCGGAGTAAAGGAGTGAATCCTCATCCCAGCTCATCCCAGCTCATCCCAGCCCCTCCCAGTTCACGGCTGAAGGTAGCAAGTCCGGATCCGTCCTTACCATGCCAAGCACGCAGCACCTCTGCCCTCCCAGAAGCAGGACGGGCAGCTTTATTCCCGACGGAAGTGCCAGCAAAGCCGGATGAGTCGGACACCCCCGTGGGGGTTTTGGCATAGTTTTGGGCTCCTTCCTACATTGGGAAACCAAAACCCCACAGGGTGGTAGGGTGGGGCCGGCATAGCCGCTCCTGTGCCGATGCGGTGAAGGGCAGCTGGGGAGGCGCACTGGTGCCGGGGCATCCCAGTGGGGCTGGATGGACACACAGGACTCGGGGTGCTGCAGCGGGGGAGGTCCCCAGGGTCATGACACAGGGCACAGTGGCCAGGCAGGTGGCAGAGGGCAATGGCCTTAACATGGGTGATTCAGACGGTGTAATTAGAGGGGAGAGGAGGAAACAGCAGGGTGTCTGGGTCAGGCAGGCTGAGTGCTGCCAACCTTGGCAAGAGGGGGTGGCTGCAAACCCCTGCAGCAGCCCTGGTGATCATCTGGAACAGCAGTACTCATGGCCCAAAGCAGCCCCACTGGTGACCCAAAGCAGCCCCTGTGATGGCACATGGTGTAAACCCAGCCCGTGTCATCACCCCAGCTGAGAGAGCAGGTGGCTCTACACTGGTGTGCTAGCAGTGGGGTGAGCAGGGAGGTAACAGCTGCTCATGCTGGGGCTTGCTGGGCTCTCACGTATGCCGCCAGGATTTGCATCCTCACACCCAGTCATGAGATGAGTCTGGTGTCCCTCGGCATTGTGCCAGAACTGAAACGCCCCGGGAATCACTGAACCTCCTGGGAACTGACTCATGTTCTCCACCTCCCCCCACCCTCACTGTCAGTGCCCCATCAGTCACCCTGCAGCCAGGCAAGCTCCACCAGAATGCAGCCCCCAAGCTGGCGGAAGGGCAACCTGTGACCCAGTAAGGGGGCCAAATCCTGCCTGGAGCCTCCCAGACCCCTCCCGGTGTCCCTGCTTTCGCTGCCGGCAGCCCATGGGGAGCAGCACTTGCCACCCTCCGGCCCCAGGGTCCTCCCTGGCTCCAGCCCTGATGAGGCTGCCCCCAGCAGGGGGATGGGGGGCTCCAGAGTGAGAGGCTGCTGGGGGGGCTGAATGGACCTTCCCTCCAGAGCTGCAAGGCCTGGAAAAGGCTCATTTTTTAATGGAAACAGAGAGCATCCCACTCCCACAAGACCCCAAAGAGCAGCTCCTTGCAGAGGCAGCAGGCAGATTGGCTGGCACTGGTGGAACATGGGCTCCCATGAGGGATGAAGGTGCATGCCAGGGTGTCCTGGTAGCCACCAGCATGTGGACAGGCTCAGCGGACTTTCAGGGTCACCTCCACTGGGAAATGGTCGCTGACAGCCAAAGCCTAGGCGTGGGGGGAAAACAGAGAGGTGGCTGAGCTCATCCAGACCTGCCATAACTGTCATAGCTGGCTGGGACCCCAACACTCCACCTCCGAAATGTAAAGCATATCCCAAAATTCTCAGGCTGGGGGGTTGCATTGGTGCAGGGGTTGGGGTCAGGCCACCCTTGGGTGTGCCCTGGGGAACAGGGAGCCCACCTGTGCTCCCAGGAGGGGTAGTGGGTTGGATCACAGTGCTGGTGGGCTTGTGTGCCCGAGCCCCTCACTCACATCCTTGCTCTGGAGGTGGAAAGTCTTCTGGAAGTTGTTGATGGTGGCTGAGCCAGGCTTGATGTCTTGGCGCAGCATGGTGCCACAGGCAACGATGCTGCCAGGGCATCATGGGGGTGTTAGTGCCTGCCAGTTCCCCCCATGCCAGCCCCATGCCACTGCTGCAGCACCCACCGGTCATAGGCGCAGTCGGTGGTGTTGGTGACAGTGGTGTCGGCACTGTCGGGGATGAGCCACTCACAGGCGTCAAGGGAGCGCAGGCGGATGGACGGCCACTGGGCACTGGTCACGTAGGAGCAGTCGGCATTGAAGTCGCCCAGGAGAAGAATGTTCTGTGGGGTAGCATGTTGTTTCCCTCCCCACAGACCTTTTGGGGCACCAAGGGCTCCCTAAAATCTTACCGGGCAGCAAGAAATCCTCTTGGGGCTCCCCAGTATGGGGGGACAAGCCCCAGTAACGGCAGCAGAGCCACAAAGCAGCTCCCTGCCTGGACATTGACAGGGTGGTACCTGTCCCAATGGGTACGAGAAGTCTCCCATGGGATATGGCCATCCCAGGACGACCACTGGGATGTGCGGTGGCCATGCCCACCTGCCCAGCTGCCCCAGGGAGGAGCCAAGCTCCCCACCACAGCTTACGTTAGTTGCCCACTTGTTGATGACATCAGTGTAGACATCGTAGAGTGCGTCGATCTCCTCTGCTGCGCTGCTGGGCTCAGCATGCAGGGGGACCAGCACAAACTCCTCCACCTCTGCCGGACAGGTGGCCATCAGCCCCCAGCTTGGGTGCAGCACCCAGGAAGGGAGCGGGAACCCCAGGGGAACACCCTGGGCCAAACCCCAGCTACTGGCTGGGAAAAGTTGCTGAAGGAAAAAGCTGCATTGGTGTTTGTGGTCTGCCTGTCCTCCAGGCTGGAATTTTCAGCAGGGAGCTGGATTACTCTGTACCTGGTTTGGGGTTTGCTACTTGTTTCCCAACACTTTTTCCAAGCCACTGCTTTTTTGGGAAGGAGATGGGGGTGGGAGAGAGGTGCGAGAGTGTGTGTACCCTGGGGAGTGCCAGGGAAGTGGAGGTGATGGCATGGGGTAGAAGATGGCACAACATGAGAAATGGGAGGTGATGGGAGATGGTACATGATGGGAGTTAGCATGCAACTGGAGGAAGCAGATGGTAGGATATGGCACAAGATGGGAGGTACCAGGAGATGGGATGTGGGACACAATGGGAAACAGCTGGAGATGTGGTACGGCATGCAACTGGAGAGAGCACACTGTGGGAGATGACAGGCAATGGGAGGAGATGGGAGATGGTGGGAGATGGCACATGGTGGGAAACAGCTGGCAGTTCTGGCCATGCTGGGCAGGTACCCAGGACCCCTGAGCTCCCACAGGTGGAATAAGGCCCCACAGCAGTGAAGTACCCCAGCAGAGCCCCTGAACTGGGGCTCCAGGGTACAACTCCCTGCCTGGCAGACAGCTCAGGACTCAGCCCCATGTGGAGGGAACCCTGTACCAGGTCCTGGCAGCCCCCAGTTCTTGCCGAGGTGCTGCCATGTGCCACTCTGCTCACGTGTGGTGGGTGAAGAGAACTTGACAATGAAGGGCTCCCTGCTGAAGGTATCAGTCCCGCAGGACTCACAGCCGTCATCATAGTAGTAGCTTCCTAGCACAGAGACCATGTCCGACCTGAGGGATGAGAGCGGGGCAGCCCCCGGCACTGCTCCTGCCACAGTCAGGGTCCTCAAAGGCACCCACCTCCCTTCAGGGGCTGCTGGGGGTGACAGCGGGTGACACAGGGGACACTGGACCCTGGGGGCATCCCTTACCTGTAGATGAAGAGGTATTGCTCCTTGTAGCTAGTCTGACCCAGGGGGATGCTGTTCAAAAAGCTGTATGGGTGCATGGATGCCCTGAGAGTGAGATTCAGAGAGGGTGAGAGGAGGCTCCCAGTGTTCCCTAGCACCCAGCAGGCTCTCTCCAGCTGAGCCAGAGGTGCTCCAGCATGGCAAGACACCATCCAGGATCTGTCCTGGCATTCCATTTGCAGGCACTCCCCACCCTGTGCTATCAGGGTCACCTGTTGAGCTGGTCCATGAGCTTCTTCACAGCACTCAGGTCGGCATCCCGGACCTCCTGCACCAGGGTGATGTCGTACCCAGACAGAATCTGTGGGGACAAGCTCAGAGCTGCTTGCCCCTGGCCAGGAGCTGCTCATGGGGGCGCCGTGGGTGCCTGGGCTGGCCTCTGAAGGCTCCAAGGCTGGCAATGGGGGGGCAGCAGGGACTCAAGAGCCAGGGAGGGAGCTCCTCTGCTGGTGTCCTCTGGCTTGGAAGGTCCCTGGGGTGACACAGTGCCCTCTGACACCCATCAGTCTACCACCCACCATCCCAGCAACTCCTTGCTCACAGGCTGCTCTGAGTGAGGAACCTGGGCAACACCAAGCATGACCCATGCTCAGCTGGGGTCTGGAAAGAGGGGACACAGCCTAAGGTGGAGATGGTGATGGGGGAAGAGCAGATGAATGGATGGTTGGATGGAGGCACGGATGGATGGATAGATGAATGGATGGAGGTGTGGATGGATGGAGGGGGAGAGGGAGGGAGGGAGTCATGGAAGATGGAGTCTTGGATGGAGGCATGGATGGAGGCATGGATGGGTGGATGAACAGAGGCATAAGTGGATGGATGGGAGGGGTGTGGACAGGTGGATTGATGGGTGGGTGGATGCATGGGTGAACGCATGGATGGACAGATGCCTGCAGAAGGCTAGCATCTGACTGCCCCAAGCTGGCTGCATCCCAGAGACTAGAGAGTGGCCAGGACTGTTCCTCTCCCCTAGCACTCACAGAGACGATGATATCTGCGATAGTCTGGTTGGACATCTTGCTGTCCCCAAATGCCTTGATGTTGAAGGCACTGATCTTCAGCGTGGTGGCCATATGCAGCAGGAGAGCCACAACCAGCAGTGACAGCACCAACTTTGATGCCACCATCCTGCATGCAGAGGGGCATGGATGGGCTCAGCCCCCCTGGCTGGGAGGGGGATTTTGCACAGACAACAAGGGTGACCAGGGTATTCCCACTGGCTGTACTGATTTCACTGGGAGGCATCTGTTTTCCATTGAAGGACCAGGACTCAGGGATGGTGAACCCCTATCCAGCCATTCGGCTCTGGCCTTAGGCTGCTGAGACCTTGTCCCTGCCTCACGTGGGGTGCCTTATCCTGCCTGTCCCTCTTGGAGGGAGGCCAGACTGCCCGTGAGGCCAGAGCGGATAATTCACTGGCAAAGGAGCAAGTGCCATTTCATGGTGACGCAGAGCAGTTGCTTCCTCATTCACTGCACTCAGCCTGGATGCCTCTCCTGGCCCACGGTGGGCAGCAGTGGCTGAGGACACCAAGGTCTCTTGGCTTGTGCCTCTCTCACCCCTCCCTGGGTCTGCACTGGAGACCCAAAAGACCCTACAGCAGCAGTGCTGGGACAGAGCAAGGGATGGATCCCCCCCAGTACCCTTCCCCACCTCCTTCCCTGCCTGGAGCATCCTTACCTGGGGTATTCTCTCCCCCCTGTCCCCCAGCACTGCCCCTGCCCCATCCTCACCCAGGCTGGAGTCTCCCGGGACCTCTCACCGAGGCAGCACAGCAGCTTCCACCCATAGCGAAAGGCATTTGGGAAGTATTTCCTGTGGCACTCAGCTCCCTGGGGTAATATTTCACCAGTGGATGGGATCTGAGCCCTGCCCAAGCCCAGATGCCCTGAGCACCCGTCCCTGCCAGGAGCCTCAATAAGACAGGCTGAGAAGACCAGCAAACACCCCAACATTCGGCACACCCAAAGCCCGACCTAGGGAACAGATTGCTCCCCAGTCTTGCTTTTTCTTCTGGGCCAGCTGCTCTAGTTAAATCCGCACCTTTCCCCACTTGCATCCTTGCTACACCTGCAAATGCTACCATCTGTAATGCTGCAGTCCCTCTGGTTGGCAACGCAGTTATTTGGTAATGCCATGATTTGATAATGTTATGATTTGTTCATGCCACGAACTGCCCAAAGTCCTGCAAGTCCTCCCCACTCCCAGGGGGCACAACAGCCTCCACAGCCTCCTGGGCAGAGGCACCTATACAGAACCATATCCATCCTGGGCGATGCTCGTGAGCTGTGCCCAGGCTCAGCCCCCGGAGAGCATCTCAGCAAAATTAAGCCAACCTGGAGAATGCGATGTTGGAGGCAGAAGCTCCTGGGGCATGGGAGAAGAGGGGAGCAGGACCTACCTTTTGTGTCGTTCAAGGTCTCTGGGAGGGGAAGGTGCTGTACCTGCATTTATGGGAAGGGACATGCTCACCATGCCAAGTGGTCGTCCAGCCAAGGAGCGTGTGAGGCCGCAGGCTCCATGTGACATTTTTCACAGAAATAAAGGTCTGCTCAGTGGAAAAAATAACCCTTTCAACCAGTGCCAACACCTCCCGCCCCAGATAAGGCTGAGAATGTGCCTGAATCAATCAAAACGCCAACAAGAGATCTGTGTGGTGTAACTGAATCCCAGAGACCACCCGTGGGGAATAGCAGCTCCCCAATATGGGGCGTTGGCAGCCCTCACCCATCACCAGCTACAATTTCTTTTCAAAAGTGTTTATTTCACCAACACCAACAGCTCTCATACAGCACCCCACATTTCCAACAAGCTGGTTTCATGTGAGTGGGCCAGGGATGGTGGGCTGAGTGCAGCCAGTGCGTCCAGTGTGGCCCCACCAGCTTTGGACTTCAGGTGTGCAGCCATGCTGGGAGTCCTGAAAAACAACAGGTTCCTGCCGCAGTGCCTGACCCTGGGGGGGACCGTTGTGGTGCCAGGAAAGGCAGACCTCCACCCTGCATGCTCCCACAGCTCAACCCAGCCCTGCCCCAGTGGCTTTGGCTGATGTCCCAGCGCTCCCTGGCCTCCAAAGGCAGCTGCCGTGTTTCCCAAGAGGGCTGCACCAGGCCCCTGCAGTGTGTGGTGCTCCTCAGGCGCTGGGGGGGCCCTGCCAGCCCATCCATGGGGCCAAGACCCCCAGAGCAGGGCTAGGGCTTGCACCCTGCTCCCCACAGTGGGATAGGGCTGGGCCTAGAACCCCCCCCAGCGGGCCTGCAGCTCCCCAGGTCAGCCCCAGGTCCAGGCCCCCCCAGGCTAAGACACCCCACCCCAGGGTCAGTCCCTCTTTGGGCCAAGAGTCCCCCAAAGGCCAGCCCCAGGGCCAGGTTTCCCCCAGCCCAAGACCCTCTCAGCCCAAGACCCTCCCAGGGCCAAGCTTGCCCCAGCCCACGACCCCCCCAGGGCCCGGCTTCCCCCAGGCCAAGACCCCCAGAGCCAGTCCCCCACCCGCCAAAGCCCCACTGAGTCTCAACCCCCCTCCTCGCCCCCCTCCCTCGTTGTATGCGGACGGGGCCGCTAGGGGGCGCTGCCGACGGCGGGCGCTACTGGTCCCTTTTTGTCCGGCGCGGGCTGCCATAGCGTCCGTCAGCTCTTCGCCTCCGCCGCTGTGGGAGGCCGCGCGGCTCCGCGCCGAACGGGGCAGGGCCGGGCCGGGGGGCGGCGGCGGCGGCGGCGGCGGCGGCAGCAGCAGCAGCAGCAGCAGCAGCAGCAGCAGCAGCAGCAGAAGAAGAAGAAGAAGAAGAAGAAGAAGGAGGAGGAGGAGGAGGAGGAGGAGGAGGAGGGGGGGGGGAAGGAGAAGGGAAAGAGGAAGGGGAAGGTCCGTTCTCGGCGGGGTCGCAGCCATGAGCGACATTCGGCACTCGCTGCTGCGGCGGGACGCGCTGAGCGCCGCCAAGGAGGTGCTGTACCACCTGGACATCTACTTCAGCAGCCAGCTGCAGAGCGCCCCGCTGCCGCTGGTCGACAAGGGGCCGGCCGAGCTGCTGGAGGAGTTCCTCTTCCAGGTTCCCAAGGAGCGCGGCGCGCCGCCCAAGGTGGGCCCGGTGGCGGGGCGAGGCCTGGCGGTGTCCCGGGGGGCCGGTGGCCGAGCGGCTGCGGGCTGAACTGTGCCGGGGTTTTTGGATGGCTGGGTGTGGGCTGGGACCTCCTGGAGAGCAGTGGCATGAAACCACAGCGGCTGGGCGCGGGGCACGGGCCTGGGGCCCTGCGGCTGCCGGGCCCAGCTGACACCTCAGCGTTCTTATCTGGGGAGGAAGGACATATTTTTCACCCCACTGTTGCTATAGGTTTCAGTCCGTGGGCAGCACTTGCTGGGACAGCCTTGGGTATCCAACCATAAAACTGAGAGCTTTTCTGTGTACAAAGGTAAATGCAGTGGTTCACGAGACTTGAATATATGTACTGTACATAAGACTGAGTTTCAAACACCTGAGGGAAGCTCTCAGCCTTTACTGTTCCCATCTTTCACCAAAGCAGCTCTTGATTCTTCAAAAGCCCCAGCATATTTTGCAGCTTTGCTTTTGTTTTCTTTCAGAGATTGAATTCACTTCAGGAACTTCAGCTCCTTGAGATCATGTGCAATTATTTCCAAGAGCAAACCAAGGATTCAGTCCGGCAGATCATTTTCTCATCTCTCTTCAGCCCGCAAGGAAACAAAGCAGATGACAGCAGGATGGCTTTACTAGGAAAGCTGGTTTCCATGGCAGTGGCTGTGTGCAGGGTTCCAGTTCTGGAATGTGCTGCCTTCTGGCTGCAGGTACAGTTTCTGTACAGGCAGGGTTGTCTTGGGGAAGGAGTGAGGGAATGTGCTGCGATGAGTATGGGTGGGCTGAGGCAGAGCATCACCTAGCAGTCGGTAACAGCTGATTGCAGTCAGCTGCTCCTCCGTGGCAGTTTAAGATGCTACAAGAGCTGGCTGCTGTGGCTGCATGCACCCCACGTCTGTGCTCGTGTCCATTCCTTTGCTATAGCATGAAGGTAGAGCTTTTGACAATCTATTTGTGTACTGCACTGGCAGAACAATTTTTTTTTTAATTGCGGGTGAAAGTTTTATTGATTTCCACAACAAACCCCCACCCCCCCACCCCAACCCCAGCATGTTGAAAGGGATCAGTGGAGAGTTTGACCGACATGGGACAAAACTAGGACAGTTTGTGGTCACATTGCCCAGAGAAGCCAACTCTGGAGTTTGGAAAATAAACTGTCCCTCATGTGCAAGTTTGGGCATGGCAGAAGAGGCAAGCCTCCCTCTTGAGATTTGGACACAAAATACCCGTGTTTGGTATTTGTATCCATGCATACAGTATGTCAGGGATAGGCTGTATCTCCTCCTTTCCCATTGAGATTTCCCACTGTAGGCCTTGGGAGGTGTATCTTTGTTCCCGCTGCCTTTGTGGGATGTGTGGAAGTCACTTGCTTTACAGAAGGGAAAGAGCAGAAAGGCTGTGCTGGGAGGGAAGGAGGCAGATGGGTACAGTTTCTGTGGGGTCCCTCTTTTCCCAGCTAGCGAGCCTTGGTAGGGGAGGAGGAGATGTAACCTGGATAGTGGAAGAAGGTATAGTTTTTTGCAGGTCACAGCTCTGAAATAATGTGAGGATTGCACAGATTTTTTCACATTAAAAATGTCAAGCGTAACTGGCAGGTTACTGGACTAGTTTTTCTGGTACTGAACTAGTTGAACTATAGAACTATGTTGCTGAAGTAGAAAAAAAAATTCCTTCTAGGTAAAGATACTCATGTAAAAGGCTTTAATTTTAAATTGCAGATATCGTAAACAGAAAATATCACCATCTATTTTAGTATTGTGACACAGTAATTTTATTTCTAAGTGAATCTTTGATACACAAAGAGAGAGAGAGGAAGTGTAGTTTAATTTTGGGAAAGTTGAAACAGCAAAGCAGCTGGGTGAGGTGGCAGGCAGACCTTGAGCAATGTAAACTTTGAAGTCAGCTCTGTAGAACTTTCTGTGATTGGGTTTAATCCACTTCTCCTTGTGTGCTGTCCCACACCCCTGCAGCGAACCCCTGCTGTGTACTGTGTGAGGCTAGCCCGAGCCTTGGTGGATGACTACTGCAACTTGGTGCCAGGGTCCATCCAGACACTGAAGCAGATATTCAGTGCCAGTCCTCGCTTCTGCTGCCAGTTCATTACATCGGTCACAGCACTCTATGACCTCTCTTCAGGTAAGTGTTTCCAAGCTGTGGCTGTGGAAGTGAGAGATGGAGAATTATGCAACACAAATTAACTGTTGGAAGCAAATTAACTGCTGAAATTTGAAAGATGCTTGTTACCATGTAATTATTGCCAGAAGCAGCTGATATGTGTGGCGTTGCCTCATCTGTCACTAGGGTGAGAATAAAAATAACCACACGGTGGCTGAAGGGAGAGTCTTTGCTGGAGAGGCAGCCAGGTATCGCCTGACACAAAGGGCAGTGTCCTCTGCAGAGGGCAAAGGACACAGGGATCTTATTGACTGAGCAGCTCTAGGAGTGAAAGCTCATCTGCTTTCCAACTGGACCTCCCTATTGTGTGTCACCTACCCAGCAGATAGACTCAGGGCTGCTTGTCAGTCCGATTTCTTCCAAAAAGGGGAGAAACACAACTTCTGAATGTTTGCAAGCTGGAGCAGGATTTCTGTTGAGCAGTGATGAGAAATGCAATCAGCAGCATACCTCCAGTGTGCTCTTTAACTGTATGTGTGACCAGCTAGTGACGTGACCTGTCTCAGGTGGTGGTTGCCCAGGCACTAGAAACATGTAGGTGTCTAAAATAAGATTGATTTGCCTTTACTCAGCAAGAGAGACAGAGCGCTCATGGTAGACTAGGGAGCAACCATACACTAAAAACCAACATCACATATAATCCAAAAAAGCAGATACTATTTGTTATCGATAAAGGAAATGTTTTGCATGGTCTTCTCCAAATAAGCAGCTTGGCATTAGTGAGAGAGATGCGCAGGCTTAGACTATTTTTTTTAAAAAAGTTTTTGGTAGAGCTCATAGCATAGTCTTCCTCAGTATTTTGTATCTGTTTTGTGAAACCACTTGGAAGTTCATCGAACTAATGAAAAGACATGTCAGAAAGGAAATAACATGAGTTATAGGAAGCAATTTTTTTAATTCCTTAGTTTATTTGAGATGTTATTGGTGACACAAGGAAGCTTGCTCTGCAAAGGGTGATCTATAACTGGGCAGTCTCTCCACTATGTCCTGAGGACAGAAGTAGATCACACAAACAGCAATATCAGTATCTGTGATACTCAGAGGTCTCAGAAAAGCTTAAAAACTGGAAAATACTGATTCGGTATCCACTGCACATTAGTAAGTCTGTAGTCCAGATGATTTGTCCTGTAGGTCATTTCAGGTACAAAAGACCTGACTATCTAGTTCTTTGCTGAGCCCTGTGTTGACACTGTACACAACTCGCAATGAAAGTACGTTGCTTACTCCAGTAGCCTGTCCCTGTGACAGGCTGAGGCACAATTCCTGTGAAGTCAATGTTTCTCTTGTCTGTAGTCAAGCTGCAGTTCATGACCACCTTTCACTTCTTACTTGAAGCTTTACATAATCTTATAATCCTTTACCTGTCACGTGGCCCTGTTGTTACGTTAAGTTTTTCCACAAGACATTCTTGTTTAGGTTAGTCTTAAAGGAAATAAGTTGGATGATTGAGGTGAAGAGAAAAAAGTGCCAACGCATTTTTCCTTGCCTGTTTTACAGGCAAGGGATAAATCGAGACTGAGTTTAGAGAAAAGTGAGCAGATGATGGGTGGGAGAGAAGAAAACAACAAAAGAAGCTTTGCTGGGAAAGGGGATAAATGTTGACATTTGGTGGTGGAGAAGGTGAAGTTGAGAGAAACATGGTTGTATCTTCCCTGGGACAAACGAGCACCTACCTCTGGTGTCTTGAAAGAAACAGCAGAGTTGGGGAGGTCTTGAAATTATAGTTGTGACGGTGTGGGAAGGGTGTGTGCAAGAGATTAATTAAAGATCGCTGTCCCGTGCTCCAGTGCAAGGCTCAGCTTACTCAATAATATCTTTCCTATCTTCAGATGACCTCATCCCTCCTTCAGATCTGCTCGAGTTGATTGTTTCCTGGATCTTTGAAGATCCCCGCTTGATCCTCATCACCTTTCTAAACACTCCTATTGCAGCCAACCTGCCAATAGGGTTTTTAGAGCTCACGCCGCTGACTGGACTGATCCGTTGGTGTGTGAAGGCCCCCTTGGCTTATAAAAGGAAGAAGAAAGCTTCTCTCTCGAATGGACACCCTCCCAGCAAAATTGCCAAGGACTTGACTTCAGTAGAAGACAGAGATTGCCATCAGCTGTATTCAAAACTGCATCTAAGTGTCCTGCAGGTTCTTATGATGCTTCAGGGGCATTTAACGGAGAAGAACCTTTATGGGCGGCTGGGGCTAGTACCCTTTGACCATGTGGTTCCTCTTGTTGAGGAAATTAACAGACTATCTGATGAACTCAATCCTCTCAATGCATCCAAAGAGATTGAACTGGCTCTAGACAGACTGGCTCAGGCTTTGCAAGTGGCCATGGCATCGGGAGCGCTCCTGTGTACTAGGGGTAAGTTGTCAGTGGGGCTGGCAGAGACCCTGGCATAGGGTTCTTTTCCTCCAGTGTGTGGATGTTGTAAGAGGGATTTTTGGGAGAGTAAAGATCAACATGTTCACAGCAGAATTAGTAGTTTGCTGCTCTTAGGAAGTGATAGTGCAGGAAACACTTCAGGAAAAATAACCGAGGAGTAAGAAAGGGGAGAGATCACTGTTGCAGGTGACTGGTGCGTTCCTTTGAAGAGCTGGAGAATTCATCTTCTACCTTGCAGTGTGCACAAGGGAGTTCCATTTGGGTGTCCAGCATGGTGACAAATCTGACCCCCTCAGGATTGCTTGTAGCTATTTAAAAAGCACTGTTTAATTGTGTTTTGGTTTGGCTTCTCTGAGTTTGCCTGCTGGAGGAGAGACCATGAAGTAGGTAAACCATGGAGTTGGGTGTGCTAGACAACATATTTGAAAAGCAAACAAAAACTGCTTATCTGCAATTTCTGGGCCTTTGGCTCTCCTGTAGCGAAACCCATTGCAGTGTGCACGAATTCAGTTAAACTTAGTAAAGAAACCTGCTAATGTGGCTTTCCTCTTGCCAAAACCAGTTCTTTCCAAAAGATCTGCAGAGATGAAAAAGGCAAGTGCCTTAACACAGCACAGGGTCAGCTGGACATACTGTTTTGCTGATACATTCTTTTGAAAACAGGTGATTCTTGGTGTGACCAGAAGGCTCAAAGCTCCCCAGAGCCCTGGCAGTTAGTGCAGCCCCTGGCTGTGGAGAGCGGCCTCTGCCTAAGCAGGTGCCTAAGGCTTTTGCCCTGGGTGAACCAGTGCTGCTGGTCAAATGTCAATGTTGTTCTTTCTAATGTTTCATAAAGTAGCTCTGAGTGTAATAAAAACAGGCAGAAGGGTAGAGGTTTTTTTAATTGATGGCTTATTTTGGCTGTGGTTTTCCTTGCTCTTCACCTTGTACATCCTGAGCACTTGCTTTTACTGTAGAAGTGGAAAGTAATTCCATATAAGTAGCTGCCGAAATACCAGTTATTTCAGTGTTTTGGGGGTGCATTTATCTACAAAGGCAAGGAGTTTGTTCTCAAGCTATTCCTGAAAGGACTCTAGCAATAGGGTATGTTGTTAAATGCCTTGGTTCTAGCTATTCTGCTTTGGAGAGGCAAATACAAACTGTTCATCAATAACTGAAAACCAGCTGAAAGCAGTAATCCTTGCATGGGACCAAGGAAGAGATGGGTACAGGTCACGAAGGAGTTAGGCTTACAGATATTACCAAGAAATGTTCTGGAAAAGACATCAAGATGTAAAAAATGTGCAAATTTTAGTTAATAGACCCCAGGAAAAAAAAGGAAAGAAAAAAAACCCCACAACACTCAACCCTTTCTTTACACTAGCACTGTTTAAAAAACAAAAAAACCAAAAAACCAAAAAAAACCCCAAAAAACAACAAACAGAAAACCAAACCCAATAGGTATTGGATCAGCTTTGCCTTGCTTTGACCTGGTGCCTTTCTCACCATAAATTCAGCGAGCGGAGTCATACCTTGTATTTCCTATGTCTTAGTTACTTCTTAATAGTATATCGATAATGCAAATTCTATACCTAAGGCTTGGTCTGCTTTGAAATGAAGCCGTATTTCCAATATGGCAGCACAGATTAACTGTCAAACATACAATAAAGTTTCAAGTGCAAAAAGATGCAGTCATGACTGGTGAGATGGAGAAACATTTTTGCTCCTATCTAAGTTTTTGGCCCGAGATAGGGATTCTGGATCTGTTGATGACT
Organism: Phalacrocorax aristotelis; assembly: GCF_949628215.1. NCBI lineage: Eukaryota > Metazoa > Chordata > Aves > Suliformes > Phalacrocoracidae > Phalacrocorax > Phalacrocorax aristotelis. The sequence goes on along the minus strand of NC_134285.1, from coordinate 26,363,661 downwards.
GGAGCTTTTTTCAGTAATCTCATCTCCTAGAAAGGAGAGTGAAGAGGAAAATTACTCTAATTTCTGCTTTATCCTTATTGTTATGTCTTCTGTCCTCTTTCAGATGACTTGAGAACTGTGTGCTCCAGGCTACCGCATAACAAGTAAGAGACCTTTCCACAGCTGTATTGGTTTTAATGCATATTCCAAGACACACACTTGAGGGCTGCTGAGACAAAAATCTCCTCTAAAAAATTGTGTTTACTTTCTGGAAGTCAGCCTTTAATTACACACAGTGTAGTGCAAGGATAAAGGTGGCAAACAGTGCTGGCTATTTCTTCCCTTGCAAGGTGGACTCTTGACTGAAGGAGACTTCAGTGGCTCCCACCATATACATGATCTTGCCCAGCCTGTTAGAACTGATGTACAGAAGGGGTAAATGAAACTATAGTGTGGAACCTGCCCCAACGTTGTCCCATCCCCAACTCCCTACTTGTTTTACCTGACCCTAAGCTTAGCTGCACTTTGCTTCTTGCCTCTTTGCAAAGAGCAACCAAGTTTAAAAAAAAAAAAAGGAAAAAAAGGAGGAAAAAGAAAGAAAAAAGAGTCTGCTGGAAACTATAAAGAACATAATTGGGTCACTGTCCTCTTGTCTGCCAGCAGCACTGTCTGTTGGTTATGAATTGTCTTAGAACCAGGCCCTTGTGGGCTGGGGAGAGCCATGACAAAAGCCTTCTCCAAATAATCCTCACTCCTGTTTGACTTTCTCTCCACAGCCTGCTCCAGCTGGTGATTTCAGGTCCAGTACAGCAACCGACCCATGGAGCTCTGCCACCAGGATTTTATCCTCATATCCATACTCCTCCTCTGGGCTACCCCGCACATGCCGCGCATCCTGCGCTCCCGGCTCACCCGGCGCTCCCGGCTCACCCTGTACAAACGTTTATACCAGGAATGACATTCCCATACCGACCTATTCGCTAAAACACTAAGACTGTAGAGTGTACCCAGTTTCCTTCAGCTTGAGGAAGCCTTGCAGATGAAACCAAATGTCTCGGGAACCACATTTCCCTCTTTGGTGTAAAGCTGAGCAATGCTCCCATGAGGGATCCATCCTTCAGCAGCAGAGAAGACACAGATGCAGTTGATTTGGATGCGGGATGCAGATGCTAAGGCAGATCATAGGGACAAAAAGAGGGGGTGGGAAGAGGCAACAGAAACTCCAAACCTCTGCAGCATGTGGAATTTTTTTTGTTCCACATTGTTCAGTATCGTCACCAAGCGTGTGATATTTCTCAATCACATTTTTTTCAGTAATCCTGATCTGTTTCCAGCATGGTGAGCCCCAATAGTCTTGCTCTAGGAGGGCCAGAAAGAAAGACGTGAGTTTTTTTCAAGCCAGTCCACTCCAGCCTGCTTGTTTCTTTGTAAATGTTTGTATCTATAGCTACAGAGTATGTGTACACTGTATATTTTTGGAACACAAATGTTTGTTTCAGAAGCACAACGTAGAGTAAAGCAGCACTTCCTATTAAAGGAAACAATTTAAGAAGCATAAAATAATTCTGCTGCTTTCTTTCAAACAGCGATTAGAAGGTCCAACTCCTTAGGCCTGTGCAAGGGAGGGAACGAACCCCCTTCGTGGCGGCAGTGACCCATCATCCTCCAGGCTGGGGAAATGCCCTCTTTGCATACCTCAACCAGTGATTCATGAAACTTTGGGGTGAGATCTGGTGCATTTAATTAATGCTAGCTGGAAAACTGCCTGAAGGCTGGCTGCAGGGTGCTGGCTGGCTCTGAGTGAGGCGCAGGCGGGTGCGGCAGTATCTCAGGAAGGGTGGCATAACTTGCTGTTAAACACGCTGACTAGCCCTTTCAGGCAAGTTGTTCTCTGTTGTTGTGCCGTGATGCTCTGAGTCCCCTTTGCTGAGTGAAAAAGCAAGAAAGAAGGGTCCTTTTTGTATGTTAGTGACTTTATTATAAAGAGCTCCATGGCTGTTGTCCTCATCTGAGATGGGGTGGCTGTGGTTACCTGGTTGCATGCTGGTTGCAAAAAGGGGACAGATTAGATGGAAGCTGTGAGAATCTGATTTGAATGAAACAGCTGAGAAGGAAACTCTTCTTCTCTGGAAAGGGAAGGTAAATAATAATAAGCTGTGACTTTTGGTCAGTCCTGAAGTGTCAGGCAGTTGGACTAGATGATCATTGTAGGTCCTTTCCAAGGGAAATATCCTGCCTTATTTCACTTTGTAGCGCTTCAACGATAAGGAAAAACCCTTAAAAACCTTAACTTCAGGATCGGAGTTATTGTCATCAAGCCCTGGTAGTGTGATGGGTCACCCTGGCGCCCTTTGTAGTGTAGCACTGGGGGAGACTGCGGAAGAGGTGCGAGACCAACCTGCCTCCTGCTTCCTAAGCGTTTGTGGTTAAGGATGCATCGCTAATTTGAAATTTCCCCGCTAATTAGCACTCCTGACTTCCCGCCTTGCTCCCTCCCTAGTCTCTGCTGGGGGCTGTCCGCCGGACTCGCCCTCTGCGCCTGCGCGGGGCCGGCCGGTCACGTGCGGCGAGCCAGCCTATGGGGATGCGCCTTACAGCGCGGGGACCGGGGAAAGGAAGTGCCTGGCGGCCTCCATCGCGGCCGCTGGTCCCTTCGCCCTCCTCCGCCGCCCGGTATGCGTTGAGTTGCTTCCCCGCCTGCCTGCGGCGCGCCCGCCGCCCCTCCGAGGTGAGCGGGGAAGCGCGGTGGGGGTCTCCGCGGAGGAGCAGGGGGGACGACACGGGCCTAGGCGCATGTCACCATGGCAACCCCGGCCCCCCGCCCCCCCGCCTCTAGGCCGCGCCGGTGCTCCCGCTTAGTGCCAGCAGATTAGACTATTCCTTGGCTTTGGGAGGTATGCGGGAGGTCCCGCAGGTATGCTTAGGGCTGTTCCTTCTCTCAGCACGTTCTGAGTTGTGTTCGGGGTCTCAGCCAGCAGCGCGGGGGGGTGTCTGTAGTGTTGACTAGTGTGTCCCCCTGTACTCGGTACTGGTGAGGCTGCACCTCGAATTCTGTGCTCAGTTTTGGGCTCCTCAGTGCAAGGAGGGCATTGAGGTGCTGGAGCATGTCCGGAGAAGGGCCATGAAGCTGGTGAAGTGTCTGGAGAACAAGTCTGATGAGGAGCGGCTGAGGGAGCTGGGGTTGTTTAGCCTGGAGGAGGCTGAGAGGAAACTTCATTGCTCTCTACAACTACCTGAAAGGCGGTTGTAGTGAGATGGACGTTGGTCTCTTCTCCCAAGTAACAAGTGATAGGGCAAGAGGAAATGGCCTCAGACTGCACCAGGGGAGGTTTAGATTGGATACTAGGAAAAATGTCTTTACTGAAAGAATGGTCAGGCATTGGAACAGGCTGCCCAGAGAGGTGGTGGAGTCACCATGCCTGGAAGCATTCAAAAAAACGTGTAGACACGGTACTTCGGGAGACGTGGTGGTGTTGGGTTGATGGTTGGACATGATGATCCTAGAGGTCTTTTCCAACCTTAGTGATTCTATGATTCCATTTCCTCTTCCTCTGTATGCAGAATTTCCCTTGGAAGGGCCAGGAATATGTCACACGTAGCTAGATCCAGCTCTTTCCCTTGCACAGGAGCTACTCTGGCTCTGCCGGCTGCTCTGTGTCTCTTGACAGCCTGGATCACAGCTCACAAACCTTCGTGGATGGCTCAAACCTAATGCATGCTATGGCAGCTTAGCTTTTATGTGCTTTGTCTTGCAGAAGTGTTGTATCCGTTTGAACCAGCCTGTAGAGCTTTAGCAAAGAGAAAGCAATCACTCATCTTCCTCTTTAAGTGGGATAACAGATGAATGCTTTTTGTAGGGTGTATCTTGAGGTTTTTAATTGCAGCTGATCAAACTGAGCCTTTACACATTGTCCCAAAGACATGGCGGCACAGTGCTTCCTGCCGGGTGCAGTGGCAGTTGGCTTTGCCAGAAGTGTTCCAACTGCCATGCCCAATTCCTCAGGCTGTGCAGTGGTGTGTTATATGTATACTATCTCTACGGTGACAATAGCATCTCTGTTTTGGAGACTGCCAAACGTGCATGCTGAAAGTGCTGCGGCTTTCCATGTCCTGTCAGAGTGACTAGGGCTGATATCCTCGGCACTGCAATTGCTGTGTCCAGCCATGAACTAAAACGTGTGTCTTAGACATTTGCTCTTGATTATAGGCACCAAATGATTATAATCTTCTGTAGTAAGCTGTTTAAATGTTTCATTATGTTTACTCTGTTGAGTTTGGACTTTGTTAGCCAGCTCTGTATCTGTTGTAGTTCATTCTCTTTGTTATGCTGCCACACCTCCCAGTATTGCCTAGTCCATGGTGAGCTCCTCTGAACCTTGGCCATTTATTGCACCTTTTCTGTCTGTTCTTGAGAACCACGTGAACGTGGCTGAGTGTCTGACCTTTGACAGATATATAAAGGCGTTAAATATCTGTAACATAAGGAGGACCATGCTAGCTCAGGCCAAAGGCTTTCTAGATATGTTTTTCCCTCTCTGTTTGTTCTGGTAATTCCCAGTATTCTATTCTGACTGCTGCTGAGCAGCAAACTAACATTCTCAGGGAACTCGCTGTGAGGGTGTGGATTTTTTTCCCCTTGTAGTGGTTAACACAAAATGGAAACATTTGCCTTTCTCCAACCTGCATTCCTTTTTTTTATCTACCAACTTGTGGACTTTGTCTGCCATTTCATTAGTCTTTTGGCATCGTGAGAGCTTTCTGCAACTGAACAGCTTTAGATCTTACTGTCCTGGAAATCTGTGCCCTATCCCAAAGGATCATCGAAGTCTGTTGTGGATCTATTAGTCTCTTCTTCTATCTAGTTTTTATGAATCTGCTGAATGGATTGTAGCTGGAATCTCTTCTCACTATGGATTCATCCTAGATTTGCTTCCTTTTTTTTTAATCTGCCATAGACTCACCTTAGTCCATCTTAGTTTCCTCAAAAGCCTTTACAAGGGACACTTATGGTAGCTTTTTGGGAGTGCTACTGCATGGTATTTTTTTTAAATAAATCAACTGACTGTATGAATAGACTCCAGCAGATTTCCCAGAAGTGAGGTTCTTTAACAAAAAAAAAAAAAAAAGGCAAGCTGGTGGCTCTGTCCCAACGTTTTATCATTAGAGTGTGAACTCTTCATTTACACGACAAGGTTGGAGCAGCCTCCCTCCCCCCACACCCCATCAGAAGCGGTGATGCTGGGTACTGCCTGGTACTAGGCTTTTAAAGTAGATGGTTTTAATCTTGTAGGTTAAAAAAGATGCTGTTATGTGTTGTAAACTCATGCTTTAATTAGTCTTTCTATGCCTGGTAGCAAATAAAGAAACATACAGTGCGTAAGCGTTGTTGTAATATGTCGTTTTGGTCTTTGAAGTAGCTGCTGCTATTTCTCTCAGCTGGTTGCTTGATGTATTTAAAGCAAGTTGACTTAACATGTCTGAGTAATTGGTAAGTGCCTGTCCTGGGAATGCCCTCTTAAAACATGTGGCATTCTTAATTTTCAGTTCCTTTCCTAAAATAGAGTGGTATCATCATGTCTTTTGGTACCTGGGCTGGCCTCAGATGTCACAAAATGCCATGGGAACTGCCAGTGAAATTCAGAAAAATGATCCTTTTGTAGTTGGGAGCTCAAAGAGCCTTTAACGTAGTATGTGCTTTTATTTTTGTTAATGAAGTCTGGTACTTCTTTCATGTCTGTTGTTCTCTCTTTCCCTGTAAGGATGATCTTTATTTGCCTGTGGAGGTGTTTGTGAATATAGGTATTGGGCCAGAATAGTTTGGTAAGCTGGTCAATGAGTCAGTGCTGGTATTTTAGCCCATCACTTGATGTGAACTGGTCCTCCCACCCAAGAAGCCATCCTTTCTCTTCCTGGCTATTTCCCAGCTCTCTGCCCCCCCACCCTGGCCACTCCCAGCATGATTTGTGGACTGAGCAGGAGCAGGTGAGACTGTGGTTGCAAAGGCTGACTCTCGATGACAGCACTGGTGTAAATACCTGAGGGATTACAGCTACCAACCTGGGGACTTCCCTGTGAGTGGTTTGCAGAGTTGATTCAGAAGTCCTCGTGGCTCTGCCTTCCTGTTCATCACAGGCTGCTGAGCTGGCGGCAGTCTTTGGTGAGGGACAGGAGTTCCCTTCCATGACTTGGTGCCAGAAGCTGCTGTTAGTGCTTTGTTCCTCTGATGTTAAGATGCTTTTAAAGAAACAATTGGGCTAAGCTATTCAGTGTAGCAGTAGAGAAAGTTCTGTCTTAGCTGAGCACCTCTTTTACAAACCTGAAAGTTAAACACTGTCTAAAATCGTTACTTGAGTGGTATTGCTCCTGTCTTCCTGTTCTTTTTTTAACCAGTTATACCGTGTCTGATGGTTTCAATACAGGGTGTTGCAAAAAGGCTGTTTCATGTCTCACACTACATCCCCCATCCACACTTTCCTCCTCACCAAAAGGTAGGAATGGGAGCTGCACAGTTTTGCAACATTAGCTTTTAATTAAAGGTTTTTTTATTTCTCCTTTTCAAGTTATTACTGTGGATGTAAGAGCAGACATCTGCGCCAGAATCCATTTTAAACGTTACTAGCTTGAAGCAGAGCAAGTGGGTTTTTTGAGTCAAACCTGGGTATCTAATGCTGGAAAACGCTATTGAGAAAGAAAAGGAGCTGTGTTGGCTTAAATTTTAAATTTGGGATCTTGGAGAGAAGTAAGTTTGGGGTGCTTGCCTGCCAACGAGGGAAGGAATGGGTCTTTCAAGCTGTGGTGGGTTTTTTTGTTTTGTTTTTAAAGCACCTTGTTTGCAATAGCCTCTGAAAAGTTGCTTGTTAGCATCTCCTGTAATGATGTAGGCAGAGGGACTGGGTTTTATCGACAGCCATGTGTTGCTGCTCAGTAATGAGGACAGCATCTAGGAAATGGAGGCAGGCTTGAATTCCCCTCTCCTGGTCTTTGTACTATACTATGCTGAATTTCTGGCTGGTTTTTTTAGTCACTACATACGTTTTCTGTGTAGCTGTTTATTCTAATTCAGAAATGGTGCGGGTCTGCATGTATGATGGGTTGTTTAGGGTTTGGGGTTTTTTTTTTGTTTTGTTCTTTTTTCTGGAGGAGCAGCTGCCTATTGGAAACTTGTGTGTTTGGCATTTGGAAGGTATTAGATCTCTCTTCTAGTGAGCTGCTTGTAAATGTGCCTCTATTGTGACCCTTCAGTTTTAACTCCCCGCAGTGCTACTGTCACAAAGCAGATTTTCTCTTCTGCGCCTTAACAAGAAAAGATTTAACAGCAAAACCCTCTTAGAGATTTGTGTGTGCCATTCCCTGGAGGAATTGCTGTATCTGGGGCAGCAGGAAGCCATGCCTTTTGCAGTATGCTTTAGAGACACTTTTATTTGGGTACCAGCTCCTGTGAAATCTACGGCTTCAGTAACTTATCTAGAGCTGTAGGGTAGAAGAACAGCCCAGAAAGCGACTTGTGTGCGAAACATTAACATTGCTGCTGAGAAGTCAAACTTCAAGTGTGCAGAGGATCAGGGATACAAGTATAAAAGGATTTCACTAACAGTAAGTGTTTTCATTTCAAATAGGTAACTGCTGCTTGCTGTTCAGGTGGAACTACATCTTGCCCTCTCATTTCCTAATATCCTTTTGGGGTCTCTTTCAAATCCTGATCCTTCATGGCAGGAGGCCAAAGTATTAATTCCTGTGATTCTGTGGTTTTGGTTTTCAGGCTTTTAGTCCTGTGGTGTGCCCACCTCAGTCTGGGCGTAACAGAAAATGAAGTGCAGAGCTGGGGACAAGGTGCAAGTGCATTTCTCAGAATGATGTTTTCAGAATTTCAGAGCTGAGGAAGAATTGGCTGAGTGGCGTGGGGTGAGTCTTTGGGAAGAGGGCTGAGCGCCAGGATGGGTTTTCCCAGTTGTGTGCGACAGTTCTGCTTTCCTGGCTCTCCGGGTACAACGTGCTCTGGCCAGGCTCTTGTAGCTGTTCCACACGAGGAGGATTAAATATAAAATTTTGTTGTTTGGTATATTTGGTGTTACATGGGATTTTGATATAGCAGGGTGATAAAGCAACACACTGAAGTTGCAGAACAAGCATAATACAGCAATTGCAGCGTACAGCTGAATCCAAATGCAAACGTGATGCCTGTTACTGGTCTCTATATGCTCACCAACACGGTGCGGGTGCTTGGCGCCCCCCAGTCACTGGGAAGGAATATGCAGACTGAATACAGCTCAGGCCCTTTGCTTTCTTCAAAGTTTACTTTATTAATTGTCTAGTTTTACTTTGGGCTCAGCCATATATATGCTCCCCCTATGCTGGTCTGGCTAGCTCAGGAAGATGTTATTCTTTGTTAATTGTCTTGGCACCTGACGATTCACTGGTGCAGCTGTCTTATCTAAACCCAAGGTTACCCTCCAGTCTGTGTGGTGTTGAGATAAATTGAGCTTTCTTTACAATACATTCTTCCCCAAGCTCACTGGTTTTTGCCCTCTTCCGCTGTGTTGAGCACACTGCCCTGGATGGAATTACTGGAGAAGAAAGTCCAGGCACTGACAAACTCCTCTCTCCAGAGTGGTGTCCCTGAGAGAAGCTTATTAGTGCTTGGGGTGTGCTTTGGAGGCAAATGGTATCCACATGGCAGAGCTGGACTATTGGTGTATCTTCAGGGTGCAGCAGCCTAGGAGATTGTGCAGGGGGAGGTGGCTGAGGAGGGCAGTTTTCTGCACAGAAGGAAGCTGCTACTGAAGGAGTTTAAATGATGAGGAGCTCAAATGCTTGAGCTTGTGGATGTCCCTGAGTGACATGGGGTCCACGAGGGTCTTCTAAGCTCAGTACTTGTGGTTCTGGTAGAAGTTATAGAAAAGCATTAATGCCTGGATCAAAAGGCATTATGGACTATTGTGAAATGATGCAATTTAGCATCAGAGCTTGTTTCCAGCTGTATTATTACATTATTTTCAGACCAAGGCACAAAATCAGTCATTTTGTCCTAGATTTCCCATTAAGTGTCTCACTTGCTCCAAACACCTGCTTCTGCTATGATAGGGAATTAAGTGATGGCAGTTTTGGGAACCACTTCTATGGGATGTGATGAATCATACAGGAATGGAGGTGAAACAATTGCCATTCTGCTTGTGACTGTAAACTCCAAGCTCTGACAGTTTGCATAGCGTAACAGAAAAGAGGATGACCACATCTTTTGGGCTTTATTTATTGCTTGTCCTAAAGGAATCAAGTGGACAAACAAATCAAGTGGAGGTATGCTTGTATTGAATGCATAGCAGAGGTAGTTGTATTGGTGTAGGCAGCACATTTAACACCCCAGCTTTCCAGTTGCATTTCTGGGTGCAAAGGAACTAGTCTGAGCCCAGGCAGGGTGAAGAGATTTGCTCGTCACTGGTGTTATGTGGGACTGAGCAACCTGATCTAAGTTGGGTTAAATCATGTGACCTCCAAAGGGTCCTTCCAACCTATTTTCTTTTTGATTATTATTCGATTACCAGACTTAAAGTAGTACCTAGGTGGTATCAAGCCAGATATTTAAATATCTTTTAAAATTTGGCTTCTATTGCTTTGATAAGTTGCTTTAAGTCCTAGAAGCACCTCACTGACGTTCTTAGTAATGAATCCATGATGCTTTCAAATCCAGTTGCAATTTTATTGTATTAAATAAAAGGAGCTTGGTAACAGGGTGACTGTGTGGAACATTTCCTGAGAGTCTAGTAACCTAAAAATGCAGCAAGCTCATAATGAAATGCAGAAAGGAAATTTTTACTGCTTTGTTGGAATTAGACCTTTGGCTGGTTCAGATTGAATAGTTTGATGTAAATCAAATCCCCAGTGCCAGATGGCACAAGGTAGAGGGACTTACAGCTGTGAAAACTCCCGCTGGCACTCTTGAAGCGATACTCGCCAGATAATAGCAGAGTTTGTGTCTGTTTTGAGTACAGTGATGCTCAGTCACAGCTAACAGCACCTGTCCTGCATTTTGAGTACCTCTTAAAATTCCGTCTGAGCTTTGTTTGGTCTTACTTATTTACAAGTGAGAGAAGATGCCAGGTGTCATTAAAAATTTTTTTCCTGGAAAACTCGTCTTGCTGGGATTTGAGGACTCTCCACACAGAAGTTGCAAACAAGGATTTGGTGGCGACACTGGAGCAGCACCTCTAGTGTGGCTACCAGGCATAAGGAAATCCAGCTCTGGCCCACTGTGCATGCATTCAAATATTCCAGGGAGTATCTGCTAGTCTGTGTTTATGCCAAGCAGATGATCTGCTCATGTGAAGTAAAATACAGCTACTGTGCATATATCCGTTGCTGAAGTGCTGGGTAGAAACATGCAGCAATAGACAGAGGGATGTGACCTGACAACCAGAGGAAGGGCCAATTCATGAGCCGCTTTTGCAGAGTAGACTTGTTTAGCATCGCTATAGTTCCTCAAGGCTGGCCCATGCATGGTATGTACTTGGGATTTATCTGGAGGAACTTAATCTTTTCCTTCTGTGGAATGACAGCGGATAATCCTTCTTAATAATCTATCAGGAGTGTGCTTGAAGAAAGTGCTTTGAATTCCAGAAGGTGAAAATCTTCAGCCCAAGTAAATAAGGGTCTGCACCATTTGATGACAGAGGTGCCTGTGATACAGGGGTGGCTGGCCGTGTGTCTTTCAGGACAGTACTTCCTGAGTCATAGGATTGCTTTATAAAAATACCCTGCCTCCCAGTACTTATTTTTCTTTATTCTTTCCTGCAAGTTTGCTTCTTTCTGGTCAGGATTAATTGATTTCAGTTAGCATTTAAATTGAAAAGTAAAAGGTTTTGATGGACTTCAGCCCAGCTTTGTTTCTGCAAGTGAAGAGGATTCCTTCTGGTTGTTCTTTTTGTCAATGATAAATTTGAAGCCAATACACCACTTGTTGGAAGTTATATATGTATATGATTCTAGTTAGTATCTGTTTAGCTTTAGTCTTAGATTACCTTGCTTTTATTCTGCCAGGAAATTCAGTGGTATTTGTTGCTAGATGATAAAATTTTTATTTGGGATTTTCATGAACCTATCTGGATGGAAGTTGTAGTCCAAATAAAAATTCATTAAAATGGCATCTTTGCTTAAATCCAACTCCTTTTCACAGGATGCACAAGGCAAAAACATTGTTAAAACATGTCTAATAGTGCTAAACAAGGGAAATCTTAACTTGTTTAATTACTTAGCCAAGCTTCTGTAGGTACGGAAGTGCTCAAGGGATTTTCAAATGCATTTAAGCAGTTTCCTGCCAAATTTTAGTAAGCATCAGGCTTTATCTTGCATGTGAACACCCAGTTGGATTAAGAGTACTGATTCTGTGTGGCTACCTCAGTTTCTCTAGAAATACATTGTTATGTAGATTTTTTTTTAAATACAAGAGCTCTAATAGGGAAAGAAAACTTCCTGTTCTTGAGGAAAGCCTGCGTTGAGGTTACTTAGTTGTGAAGCATCTGGTTCAAATAAAGGAACTGCCCCTGTACCCATAGCTAACCTAAACTCAAAACAAGACCTACCCTTGCACGGTAGGACCTGGAAGTACTGGTCATAGAAATACGTCAGTGCCCATATTCAGCTCATTGAGCGGAGTGAACGTGGGTAATTCATGGAGTCCCAGCCAGTTCTTGGATTGATGCTGGAAGCTAAAGGCTCCTCTGTCTTTTAGATGGCATGATGTAATACTGTTCTTAAGCTTATTAAAGCTAGAGTTTATTGATGCCAAAGTTTTTATGAAATTATTTTTAAATGGTAAGTGTAGGCCTTAAAATGTGCTTTAATTTAAAATTTTACCTTAAGTTGGCTTATTTAGTAATGTACTTACTATTTTACCTTATCGCTCTCTGAACACAATCCCTGGAGGTGTTAAAAAGAATGTGTAGATACTGCACTTTGGGACATGGTTTAGGAGGCATGGTGGTGATGGTGATCCTAGAGGTCTTTTCCAGCGTTAGTGATTCTATGATTTTGATTTTTTTTCATCCAACTTCCATTACTGATAAATATTTGTAATGAATATTTGACAGGTTCCTCTGTAGCTACCCTATACACATAAGGACAAATCGTTTTGCTAGATTTGTTTCAGTAGAGCAAGGCAGAAGACTAGTAGAAATACTCAAAACCTTTACCTTTCCTCTAGTTTTTTTGAAATTAATTTGTTGCCTGTTAATATCTGCAGTTTTTAGGTAGGAAAGGGAATTAAATGCTCGGTTTCTAGTTCTGCTCACTGCTAACTTCGGTTTTTTGGAAGGGGTTGTCCTCAGAACTTTTTCAAATGTTTAACTGCATGATCCCTTCATAAGCATAAAATGTTGGCTCATTTTGTAATTGTCATAAGTGAGTGTTTCCCGTTTTGACAAAAGGGTGAGGTTGCTGTGCCCCGCTGGGTGGAGACGCAGCAGATGATGTTAACCATGCCGCTTCCCAGACCGCCGCCATCATGTGAGCAAAGACTGACCTGAGAAAAAGATATTAAATAAGGTAACTTCACTGTGGATTTAAAAAATGGCTGTGGACCTCCTTCAGTCAACTGCATGTGGCTGGAGCCTGTGTTTTGCTTCACAGCAACCACCACTTGGTCTCAAAGGTCAGAAGTTGGTGCTGTCATTGTTGCAGTGGTGAGTGGGACTATGCTACTTCTAAACCCCTAAAGGCCCTTCTAACTTCCATTGAGTCCTAGGGTTGTATTTAACACTGATACTGTTTTTTTTTAATAATTTCTTTATGCTTCCAAACATCTTTTGTCCTCTAAAACCAAGTCGATTCTAAAAGCAGTACCCTCGTCACTGTGCTTGCTGAGGCTTTTGTTCAGGACTCTGGCCCTGCTAATTGTAGCGTGCCACAGGCTGTGCAGAGGGCCAGAATCTGGGTCTTGGGTGTTTGCCCACATATCTGTGAAGAGCCAGAGGCTGTCCACTGGGTATGAAGAGGATTAACTTGCCTGGGATTTCTTCTCCCTTGGTCATGGCAGCCAATGACCGCAGCTCCTGTGGCAGCAGCAACACCTGGCCAGGGAAGAAGGTGCCCAGGTCTGTTCTCCTGAAACCTTGTGGCAGGACACAGTGCCAAGTGGGTGTCCTAAATTTTCTGTAAATGTGCAAGAACATCAGATTGGGTCATATAATGCAAAGCGGATGGAGAGAGTCCCTGCAAACACAACTGGTATGGGGAGATGGCTGTCTGAATTCGAGGGGAGGGGAATTGCCCTGTTCAACAAAACAGTCATGGATTGTTTGGTTTTTTTCAAGGCTGGCTTCAGCTACAGGATAATGCAAAATGCTTGCCTGGCTCTTTGAGAATATAGTGTTAAATAAACATGAACTAATCCTCACAAGAATGTGTCCTGTGCTTGCTCTGCCTCTTCTGCAGCGGCTGCTGGCTTAAGTCAGCTCCTAGGCCCCTGCCTTTTCTATTCATTACCAAAATAGGGCTCTGTCATGGTTGTTTCATTTATCTCTGATTTAATAATGCTGAGAGTATTGACTCAGAAGAGGTGTTGCCTTACAGGAGCATCAAAACTTCTCAAGAATAATAAAATGTATGAGCAAGAACACCGCTGTTGCAAACCTGAGTGCCACTTAACGCCCACTAATGAAACGATATAGTGGGCCTTTGCCATGGCCAAAGCTGCTCTGCCCGTATGTGCCTGCTCGTTCCTCCCTCCTCTTCCCCCACCCCAGGAAGCCTGTCTTATGCTACCCAAGCTTTTGCCAAGCAGTTCTGGCCTACAAACAATTGCTTTGCCCTCACTTTGTCATCTTGTGGTGAGTCACCACTCTGAAATGGCTCAGCAAAGGGTTCAGCGAGGGTGGGAGGAGTGTCTGGGTGGGACTGGTGTCCACACTACTGTGCATCAGCTACCTCAACCAGTGGCAGCATGGATCGGATCAGACACCGCAAGTGAACATGCCCTTCCTTCAGGGTCCCATGGGGTTAAAAGGCCACCAGGGAGAGCGTGCTCACTGCCGTGACAGGGTACAGATTCAAAATCTAGCCTCAGAAGGCTTGAGCCAGTTCTAGGAGTGTGAAATTAGTTTTAAAAGCAGCAAGGAGGACTGGCTTTGTGAGTTTCCTAGGTGCTTAAGTTGTTTTGAAACAAGCATCTGGACTGATTGTGAAAGCTGTAGGCTGCTCGGTAAATATGCAACCACAGTCCTCGAACAGACTGTGAAATAGCTGTGATTCTTTTTAAAGACTTTTTTGGAGAAGAACAAGCAATCCATATCAATATACGGATGCCCTTCTCAGGGAAATATGTAGGACCAGTCACTGGGAGGAAAGCTGTGTCTGGAAAGGATCTCTTGCTTGAAGAAACCCACCCCATTTCATCTTTCTCAAGAGCTGTAGGAGAACTTCCTTGAACTTCTGCTCTGTTAAAGCATTTTAACATTCTGCCTGCATGGGAGAAGGATTAGCAAAGATTTTTCTGGGCTATAGTGGACCTTAATTGTATCCTTTGTCCTGCTGATATATTGGCTGTTTGATGTGTTCAGGTTGCATACAAACCAGTGGTAGTGTTCCTTCTTCCTCCCTAGGAGGTCCAGGCCAATGCAGCATAAGGGCTTTATGCTACTGTCTGGGAGGATGGAGGGGTGGGAGCTCACACTGCCCTAGCCAGTGCAAAGGAGTTGTACAATGTGCATTGCAGGGAGACTGCCAAAGTCAAGAGTGAGCTTTGTTCTCATTAGCAGTGCTAATTACCTCTCTTTCAGCGCTGATGTTGGGTTCCAAGGACCCCTGCCTCTGGGGACTTACTGCTCTCTATTATCTTGCTGTGCTAGCTGGGAGACGCTCTCTACCAGTTCATCCAGGGGAATTGCAGGAGCAAGCTAGCTTATGTACCTTAAAAGAGAAATTTGGGGGTGGAATGTAGATTTTATGGCTTAGCCTGTTTTTTTTCTTAGGGGTGCAGTGGAAGGAGGTGTTTCCAAATTCTTAGGAGAGCAATGGGCACACAGTTGTGTGCTGTCAAAACATGCCAAACTGGGATCATTGCTGTGCCCTACTCCTTTTGTGCATCTTTGCCAGTTAAGAGTGTTACAGAGGTGATGCAACTTTTGTTTTGAAACTGCTCAAATGGCCTATGTAGTCCAGTGGGGAGCGTGTTTAAATCTGTTCCATCTTGAGCCTCTGAGCTTCAAAGCGAGAGCCCTGGAGAGCCAAGCATCCCTTTCAACAGGAGGGCATACAAAAGCGCTGTTGTGTGCAGCTTTTCCCTTATAACTTGGCATTTTGAAACCAAGATTTGAGACTCTTAAAATTGGGAAAAGAAAGTAAAACAAAAAACAAACAACTTTTTAAATTAAGGGTGGCGGGTTTTTCTTTTCTGGTCTGGTTCTTTGACCTGGAACTTGGAGAGCTGGACTGAGAGACACAAAGCTGTGGATGGAGAACTGCAGGTGGCCCATGAAAGGGAACTAATGCCTGTAGCTGCCCTGTTTCTGCCTGCCTTGCTTGCTCTGTGTGCAGTGTCTTGTGTGGGGCTTTGTCCTGCCTAAAGCCTGTTCTCAGGATCTGTTCTTCATTCATGAGTCTGTGCTGCAGATACTTTTACAATCACTTCAGTTACCGCTTGCTTCTTTTCCTCTGGTACCTTGTTAAAAAAGGCTGAAGACATGGAGTAAGTGTCCTGGATGTGGTTAGCAGGTTTGTGGTAGTGCTATGGTGAAGAAGAAAAAAAAAAAAGGTGTCCTGGGGTTTCTGTATTTGAATGCTTTCTGCTAGGCTGGAAAGCCAGCCCTCATGGAGTTGTAGCATGTAGGAATGAGGGGAAATGAAACTAGATCTCATTTCACCAGCATAAATTAAACAAAACTAACATTTTATAGAATTTGAGTCCTCTGCGTATGTACTAACTGGAGATTATGGGATTGACAGGAGACCTAACTTTGGCCTCTTCAAAACCTGCTTGGAGGAATCCCATGGATTAGGGCTCTAGAAGGTAGGGGGGTCCAAGAGACCTGGACAATATTCAAGTACCATTTCCTCCATGATCAAGATTGGTGCACCCCTATGAGGAAGAAGTCAAGCAACGGAGCCAGGAGACTCACGTGGCTGAGCAAAGAGCTTCTAGAAAAATTCAGGTGGAAGGAGACTTACAGTATGTGGAAGAAGGGACTGGCTACTTGGGAGGAATGTAGGAACATTGTCAGGGTATGCAGGGATGCACCAAGGAAGGCCAAGGCCCACTTGGAATTAAATCTGGCAAGGGATGTCAAAGGTAACAAGAAGGGCTTCTTCAAATACATCAGTAGTAAAAGAAAAACTGGAGAAACTGTGTGCCCACTGCTGAATGAGGTGGGTGCCCTGGTGACGCAGGATGCAGAGACGGCAGAGTTACTGAAAGCCTTCTTTGCTTCAGTCTTCACTGCTAAGGCTGGCCCTCAGGCATCTCAGCCCTCAGAGGTGAGAGAGAGAGAATCTGGAGAAAGGAAGACTTCCCCTTGGTTGAGGACGATTGGGTTAGAGATCATTTAGGCAAACTGCATCCTTGCAAATCCACAGGCCACACAAGTGCTGAGGGAGCTGCAGATGTTGTTGCTAAGCCACTCTCCATCACCTTTGAAAGGTCATGGAGGACAGGAGAGGAGGGTAGCCAACATCACTCCAGTCTTCAAAAAGGGCAAGAAGGAGGACCTAGGAAACTATAGGCCAGTCAGCCTCGCCTCTATCCCCAGAAAGGTGATGGAACAGTTCATCCTGGAGGTCATCTCCAGGCATGTAGAGGAGAAGAAGGTTATCAGAAACAGTCAATATGGATTCACCAAGGGGAGATCATGCTTGACCAACCTGATAGCCTTCTGTGATTGCGTGACTGGCTGGGTAGATGAAGGGAGAACAGTGGATGATGTTTACCCCAACTTCGGCAAGGCTTTTGACACCGTCTCCCATAGCCTCCTCACAGACAAGCTAAGGAAGTGTGGGTTAGAGTGGACAGTGAGATGGGATTGAGAACCGTCTGAATGGCAGAGCTCAGAGGGTCATGATCAACAGCACAGAGTCTGGTTGGAGGCCTGTAACTAGCGGTGTTCCACAGGCGTCTGTGCTGGGTCCAGTCCTGTTCAACATATTCATCAATGACCTGGACGAAGGGACAGAGTGTAACCTCAGCAAGTTCACTGATGATACCAAGCTGGGAGGAGCGGCTGATACACCAGAAGGCTGTGCTGCCATCCAGTGAGTCCTGGACAGGCTGGAGAGCTGGGCCCAGGGGAACCTGATGAAATTCAACAAGAGTAAGTGCAAGGTCCTGCACCTGGAGAAGAACAACCTTGTGTACCAGTACAGGCTGGAGGTTGACCTGCTGGAAATCAGCTCTGTTGAGAAGAACCTGGGAATGCTGGTGGACAACAAGCTGACCATGAGCCAGCAATGTGCCTGTGTGGCCAAGAAGGCCAACGTTATCTGGGGGTGTGGCCAGCTGGTCAAGTGAAGTTACCTTCCCCCTCTACTCTGCCCTAGTGAGGCCACATCTGGAGTACTGTGTCCACTTCTGGGCTTCCCAGTTCAAGAAAGATAGCTCTCAGCTGGACTCTCTCCAGCAGTTTCCTATGAAGATGATCAGGGGACTGGAGCAACTCTCTTGTGCGGAAAGGCTGAGAGACCGGGGTTTGTTCAGCCTGGAGAAGAGAAGACTTGAGGGGTGATCATATCAATGCTTATAAATAGCCACAGGGTGGGTGTCAAGAGGATGGGGCCAGACTTTTTTCAGCAGTGCCCAATGACAGGACAAGGGACAATGGGCACAAGCTGGAACACAGGGAGTTCCACCTGAACATGAGGAAGAACTTCTTTACTGTGGGGGTGACAGAGCAGTGGAACAGGCTGCCAAGAGAGGTTGTGGAGTCTCCTTCTTTGGAAATATTCAAAACCTGTCTGGATGCAGTCCTGTGCACCCTGCTGTAGGCATGCCTGCTGAAGCAGGGGGGTTGGATGAGGTGATCTCCAGAGGGCCCCATTCTGTGATAAGTTTGCACTGGGCTTGTACTGGCATTTGAAGTTGTGCTGCCCTGGCTTCAGTGCTACCAGCATTTGGCCAAGCAGATTAACATTTCCAATGGCAGTCAGGTATCACAACAGGGAGCTGCAATCTACTTATATCTCCTCTCTGCTCCCAAGGAGGAGTGCCAGTGAGGCAAATGCTGTATCCAGGGAATAAGCACATGCTCATTACTGGATCACTGGGGAGAAAGAATGGAAGGACTTGAGCACTTGTCATCATTTGCCAACTGGCGTGAGGTGCACCTTGCTGGCTTTATGTTCACTATACTTTGTGGTGCAAGAAGGGGTTGAGAGCAGCCCTGCAGGGAAGGACTTAGGGCTACTGGTAGATGAAAAAGCTGGACATGAGCTGGCAATGTGTGCTCACAGCCCAGAAAGCCAGCCATGTCCTGGGCTGCTTCAAACGAAGTGTGGCCAGCAGGTCAAAGGAGGTGATTCTGCCCCCTCTACTCCGCCCCTTGCAGTACTGTGTTGAGCTCTGGGGTCCTCAGCACAGGACAGACACGGACCTGTTGGAGTAGGTCCAGAGGAGGCCACAAAAATGATCAGAGGGTGGAACACCTCTGCTGTGAGGGTAGGCTGAGAGAGTTGGTGTGCAGCCTGGAGAACAGAAGGCTTTGGGGAGGCCTTACTGTGGCCTTTCAGTAATTAAAGGGGGACTATAGGAAAGATGGGGATGGGCTTTTTAGTAGGGCCTGTAGCAATAGGACAAGGGGGATGGTTTTAAACTAAAAGAGGGTAGAGTCAGACTAGATATAAGCAAGAAATTTTTAAGACGAGGGTGGTGAAATACTGGCCCAGGTTGCCCAGAGAGGTGGTAGATGACCCATCCCTGGAAACATTCAAGGTCAATATGGACGGGGCTCTGAGCAACCTGATCTAGTTGAAGATGTCCTGCTCACTGCAGGGAGGTTGGACTAGATGACTTTTGAAGGTCCCTTCCAACCCAAACCATTCTATGATTGTGTAAGAGGAATTTGTAAATGTTCTTCTAGCAGTGCTTCCTTTTTAAGCTGTTGAAAGTGGTTGGTGCTACATGCTCCTTCACACGCAGCATCACTGGACCATGCTCGTAGGGAGTGGGGTGTGTACTGGTGGGGTAGGTCAGGCTGAGAAGTGAGCTGTGCTTTTCCTGCAGGCAGCAGGGCTTCGAGTTGCTTCTTGGGTTAATGTCACCATGTTTTACCTAATCCCTCTTGAAAACATTCTGCTAGGAAAAACAATTTCATTTTACTGAGAACGGCTGCCTTTGCACAGATGCCTGACTGAAGCTGAGAGTCAGAATCTGTGCTTCGTCATTCTTAATGTGCTTTCTTTTCTTGCAGGTGTGAATGACAGAGGAGGTGCCCCCGACTGCACTTACAGATGTAAACCTGCGTCTTCTCTGCCACGATGACATAGACACAGTGAAACAGCTCTGTGGTGACTGGTTCCCAATAGAGTATGTTACCGGTTTGGGGTGTGAGGTGGTGACAATCTAGAAACAGGTGGTGTGAACCTGCACTGGTCCAGTTTGGAGATGACACCAAAATCTCTGTGGCCACCTGGACTGTTGCTAAGATAGCAGCAGGTTCTGAATCTTTAATGCACTGTGGTCGTGTTCCTGTTCATGGCCCTTGCTGCCTGTTCTGCAGGGTCCTAAAGTCATCAGAAAGTTCTTGTATGCAGATTTTGGCAGGAAAATTGGCTTTGGAATTAAGGGAGTGGATCAGCTTCATGGGAGAGACTGTGTATGAGACGTGGAAAGGAGCACACCTCCAGGAAAAAGGACAGCATCCCTGTGCTTGTGAAAGAGAGCTGTGTTCTGGAGTGTGTGCCAAGAAAGCACCCTCAGAGATGAACCAAACCGACATGGAGCAACTGTTCCTAAGGGAACATTTCATTCTGAATGTCCATGGGGAGACTGAACAGTTCTTGCCTGTGTGCTTGGGATCACTGCTGCTTCCAAAGCTCTGGCTTAAAGCTGATCTTGGTCTGTCCCAGGCCAGTTCCCCAGTCTCCCTTTTGGTAAATGTTTGTGTTTGCACGAGCACAGGAATAAGGACCTTTTCTGGGGGACAGTGATAGCTTTCTGGTTTAAAGCATCCAGGGAAACTGGAGCTGTAGACTTCAAGGATTTTTTTCTTTCACTATGTTTTCAAGGTTTATAGAGGATTTTAGCTGACTATAATTAAGATTGCATAAAATGTAACAAACCAGCATTCATAATATTTTGAATTTGTAGATTTCTTTTAAACACAAGGCACACTGAACTCTCACTTTGAAATAAATTAGTGTATGCTAGTTTCCCTTTAGTAGCTTCAGAAGGGGGAGGAGAGCTGTAGGCTGGTGATGTGATTTTTTTTTTTTTTGGTACTAATATGCAGGGTGTTTTTCACATGTATATTAAATTAATGAGATCCTTCCGCTCTTAGATGAGGGCAGATGGATCTTGCATTTAAAAACAACTTGCTAAAGATAGAAGTGAAAGCTCTGGGCAATGAATGTAAAAATTAAAATGTGGTTGCCTTAGCAAGGCAGGAGGCCATTATGTGAGTAGCCTGCATTGCTGCTTAGGTGCAGTTGAAAGAAACTGTGCTACCAAATGGGGTGCAGCAGCTGTTTGATGTTCATTGGTACCATACCACGGTTAAGACAGGAAAGGTGAATAACTTCCTAACCCAGATTTTGTGGAATAAGCTACGTTAGTGGCATAGAAAGAGCTTTAGATTGACATATGGCTCATGACTTGTCTGTATGTCTTTGCAGAAGTCAGCCCTTTCAGTAGTACAGCTTCCCTCCCTTAGTCTTGTGTAAAATACACTGGCCTGGTTCCAGCACCGGCATTTAGAGATGTTGCTGCCCATTTCCAGTTGAGCAGCATCTTGGCACAAAGTTTGTTGTGGTGCTGCCTGTTCGTGTGGGCTTTGTGTCTCCAAACATTCCTGTTTTTTTCTTCCTTCCCAGGTACCCTGACTCATGGTACCGAGATATCACTTCCAACAAGAAGTTCTTTTCCCTCGCAGCCACATACAGAGGCTCCATCGTGGGAATGATAGTGGCAGAGATCAAGAGCAGAACAAAGGTGCATAAAGAGGTATGCTACCAAACTATGCTTCAGTATGAGATAGACCACCTCTTGCCATGGTTAACTGTGAAGGGTCCTGTTCAGGGTCTTTTTCCCCCTTCTATCCAAGCACTTCTAAGAGTGATCCTGCATTAATTTAAGAAACCAAGAACGTGCCCATTTACAGCTGATGGAGCATGGGTGGTGGGATGTATCTGAACTTGTGGGCTGCTGAGCAGCCTGGTACCACAAAGTCTGTTCTTGCTGGGGCTAAGCAGCTGTGGCCTGACGGGGAGCTTGCTGCCTAATGTGCTGTGCGGAGAGATCAGATCATGCAAGCATAATCCAGAAGTGACAGTGTAGCGGACTGTTTAACTGTCGCCTGGCTGTTTTCAGTGTTCCTGGTCATCGCTAGTGACTGAGGTATGCGCAGCTGTGGGAGAACAAACCTCTTCCTTTCTTACATAAGGGTTGAACCTCCTGGGTGACTCACACCTCCGACTTCCTGCAGAAACTCCTTCATTTACACAATTGCTGTCTTGAACACAAAGCAGAGGTAACCAATCTGCAGAAAGCTCAGGCTTCAGGGACAACAGAGCTTGGAGAAAAGGAGAGACAACACAGTACAGCAGAGAGGTGAAGGAGAGATGGTCACTGAAGACAGTATGGGAGAAGACCACTGGGTTCGTGTAGGGAGAACAGCATAGGCAAGTGGATTAAAAAAAAGCAGGGGCAATACAGAGAGTGCATCACTTCTAAAAGTTCATCAATGTTATGATTAAACAATAATCTTAGCATTTGTAGGAACTGAGAGCATTGAGTGGCATGGGTCTCTTCACTCGAGCTATCTGGCTTCACCTCAAAGCTAGTCAAAGTCAGAAACTGCATCTTCAGCAGCTCTAACAAAAGGCTCTTGTTCCAACCAAGCTGAAAGCCAGGGACTTGTTCAGACACCGCTCCAGGCGACTGAGCCTGTAGAACATTCTCCTTGTCCTCTACAGCAGTACAGAGACCTCTAGCTGACACAAAGCTCAGATGGAGCATGCTGGCAATAAAGTCAGTTCCTGGATTGATCTAGACACTGATGTGTAACTCCAGAATTGGCACTTTGAATCCTTCATGGTAAAGTGCAAATATATTCTGTTCCTAAGCCCACAAATAACGTATATAGTAAGGAAACATCATGATTTGTGTTCTGCATCTGGGAAGATGATATGAAAGTAGGAATAACCCCCAAGGGACCATGCTTGATTTTCCTAACTCCCCCTTTCCAGAAGCTTCAGTTAAGACTGTGAAGAGAAGTTTCCTGCTATAGCCTTGTTTTCACATGTTCCAGTATGGGATTCTCGCCTTCTCCTGTGCTTCCCCAGGTATCCTACTAAATAACTTGTTATATTTCTACTCAGGATGGAGACATCTTAGCTTCCAATTTTCCTGTGGACACTCAAGTTGCTTACATCCTAAGTCTTGGAGTGGTGAAGGAGTTCAGAAAACATGGAATAGGTAAGATGCTGCTAAGTGACAACTCTGCTGCGGTCATTTGCCATATGTGGCTAGTGGGCAGGACTGAAGGAGCTGCACCATTTCACCACAATACCCTTTTGAGTCATGCTTGTTGGTGATTTGTACCAGTAATTGGGAAGGTGATGTACTCACATCCCCTTCTTGGTGTTAATGCAGGTTCACTGAGGTGTTTTTACTGGTGTAGGCAAAATACAATGTGCAAATGTTTCCAGAGAGCATGGGGCTTTGTCCATCTTGTTTCCAGGGGACGGCTGAGCACACCAAAAACTTGGACTCTTGCTGCTGAGACCGACTGGAGCGCTAGGACTTCACCCTGGAGCAGGGTTTGAAGCAATTTTCTTTCATGGGTATCAGAAGCAGAGGTCCCTGAGGCAGAAAATATAGCTGCTTTTAACCTTTCAAATTCAACAGGTAGAAAAAGACAAATGGAACTGGAAAAAGACTGTAACTCAGACCTGATTAAATCTAGAAAAAGAGAAATGGAACTGGAAAAAGAGTGTAACTCGGACCTGATTAAATCTGTCAAATACATGTAAAAGTCAGCTCTGAATGCCTGCTGCAACACACAGCACTTCTGCAGCCATTTGAAAATCCTGCAGTCAGAAGGGCTTATCTCAGTTTTGAGCAGGATGTGTTTTGTCATCAA
The DNA here is from genome assembly GCF_949628215.1 of Phalacrocorax aristotelis. Lineage (NCBI taxonomy): Eukaryota > Metazoa > Chordata > Aves > Suliformes > Phalacrocoracidae > Phalacrocorax > Phalacrocorax aristotelis. Next base: position 26,340,412 of record NC_134285.1, on the reverse strand, counting down.
ATAAGCGCCCTGGTGTAATTTCAAGCACGATCTATATCTCTGATCTGCAAAAGGAAACAGGCCAGGTTTGGCAGCATGACCCAGTGTGGTACATCTGGAGTCTTTTCAGCATATACAGGTATAACTTCTCTCCTTTGAGTCTTCCATTCTCCCCCAGTCATGTTTAGAAGGGTACAAACTGATAGGATACATAAAGAAATGACCAGAAGAGTCCTCATTGGGAGCACTGTATTTAAAACTTGCACAAAATGCTACTGGTGATAAATTTTCTGTACAAAGAAGAAAATAGTTCTGTGAACTTGTGGCTGTTTTGAGTTCCCTTTCAGTTTCCAGATCCTATCTGTGTTTCAGCTCCATCTTGCTGGAATTTCTCCTTTCAGTATCAGTGTTTCCTTTATCCATCACATCTAGACAGTATGTTGCTGTGCACTCTCAAAACCTTTGGACTTGTACCTATAGCAAAACAACCTAAAGAAGCTGCTACCACCTGCTGCTGCTTTTTCTGAGACCTTTCTCTTGAGAGTTTTTTCTGCTTGTGTCTGAAGCTGAAGTCTTTTGTGCAGGAGGCTTTTCACCCCAGGCATACTATTAAGCACTAAAGCTCTGTTTTTTCTCTGGCAGACATCAAAAGGCTTTGGTTTCTAGTTCTCTGCTATAGTTAAACCAGAGGGCAGCTGGATTTCTGTGAGATAGAAGAGTGGAATATCTCATAACAAAATTAAATTGCTCTCCTGTGATGTCTCTTGGTGTCTTTTTGTGCTTGGCTGATATAAATTCCTACTAAGTGTCAAGTGACCATGAAGTGGTCTGGGGATAGTGAAACAGCAGCATAAATCTCATCTGTGTGTTTGTGTTAGCTAAGCTGTTTCTTTAGGCTGTTGGTACTATACCTGATGGAAGAAGTTCCTGTGCAGGCTCTGCTGGGTCCTTCATGCAGCATTGAGGTGGTTTGGATGAACCTCTGGGTCTTGTCTCTTGGGTCCGGAGTATTCTCTGTGCCCTCCTCTGGATTCTCCTGCTGACTAGTGGCTGCAGAAAATCCAGGCTGAGTGTGAGACAATGCCTTGGCTCTCCTCCTAAGAAAGAATCTTAAAATCCTACCAGGTCTTAAATTTTGAGTTCAGCAGATGCAATGCAATAGCCTGCTTGTGAAGTCTTGTTTTGACTGCTGTTTTAAATGGCTTTAAAATGAATAAATGTGGTGGAACTGATACCATTCAAAATTACTCACTGGCCTTCCCCAAAGCTGAGAGCTGCTTGGCTGGGGATGGGTATAACTGGCAGATTCCCATCTCTGGCTCATCTTTGTGGTTGCTGAATCAGAACTTTGTACCTTTATAAAATCTGTTTTGTGAAGCCATGCTCATAGGTGAGATGAGATTCATATTAAAATCATGTAGTATGGTCCTGTGTCCTGGTTTTGGCTGGGATAGAGTTAGTTTTCTTCCTAGTAGCTGGTACAGTGCTGTGTGTTGGATTTAGTATGAGAATGATGTTGACAACACACTGATGTTTTAATTGTTGTGAAGTTGTGCTTATGCTAGTCAAGGACTTTTTCAGATCCCCATGCTCTGCCGGTGCACAAGAAACTGGGAGGGGGCACAGCCGGGACAGCTGACCCAAACTGGTCAAAGGGGTATTCCAGACCATATGATGTCATGCTCAGGATATAAACTGGGGGGACTTGACTGGAAGGTGGGGAGTGCTACTTGGGAACTGGCTGGGCATCGGTTAGCATTTGGTGAGCAACTGCATTGTGCATCACTTATTTTGTATATTCTTCTACCATTACGCTTAGTAGTATTTTCCCTTCCTTTTCTGTCCTATTAAACTATCCTTAACCCATGAATTTTGCTTCCCCCCTGCCCCAGATTCTCTCCCCCATCCCACTGGGGGTGGGGAGTGAGCCAACGGCTGTGTGGTGTGTAGCTGCCTGCCAAGTTAAACCACAACACGTTAAATTCATCAAGAGGGTCTGTGAGAACTGTGTGGGAGCTGGGGGTCTTCAAGTGTGTGCAACAATCACTGCTTAGATGCTGGGTGGGACCTACAAAGCCTTGTGCTGTCCCTGAAAAGGCAGCTGCACTGTGTGATTCTGCTGCTCTTCCCTTCAACAGGTTCACTCTTGCTTGAAAGTTTAAAAGACCATATATCAACGACTGCCCAAGATCACTGCAAAGCCATCTACCTGCACGTCCTCACCACTAACAACACAGCAATAAACTTCTATGAAAACAGAGACTTTAAACAGCACCACTATCTTCCCTATTATTATTCCATCAGAGGGGTCCTCAAAGATGGCTTTACCTATGTCCTGTACATCAACGGCGGACATCCACCCTGGACAATCTTATATCCTTTGCCTTCAGTCTGATTAGCAGTGGAACATGATAAGCAGACACCACACTGTTTTATGTTAAAAATGGCAATCCAGTAAAGTGTGATCTGGAGACTGATGCCTGCCAAGATGTGAGTTTAATCTGAAGCCAGAAGGAAGACGATGTTAGAGGGATCTGATGGTGACCTGCTTGTGCCCAAGCTCCCCCAACTCCTCTGGGAGCAGTTCAGAGAGGCAGTGTAGTATGGTACATCACTGAATTCTAAGTTGGAGTGAGTTTGATGCCAGTGATAGTAAATGCTGATGTTAAGCCAGCTTGCTAGGTATGCTCTGGCTTGTGTGGTGCATGATCTGTCCAGCAGCATGGCTGGGAAGCCCTTGGTCTTGTTTCCTGTGGCCTAGGATCCCCTGTAACCCTGTCCTGGCCTGGATCTCAGCAGGCTGCTCTCAAACTGACTTTGGGAGTTTATTTCAGGTCGTTGGATCATGGAGAAGAAACCTGATCTTTCCTGGGTGTAGCTAGTCAGTCCAAACCTCTCCAGGCAGGTGGATAGTGCCATCTCTGCCGGAACTTGCTGTAGAGTGCAAACGGAAATAGCAGCTGCTAGAGAAGGTATTTCTCACACAAGTTGGAGGCAGTATTCCCAAAATGCCATCTTTTATGGTGTAAAACAGGCCTGGTTTTGATAGAAAGGACCAGGCAATTAATACAAGGAGCAGATCTGTCTGCCTAACTGAGCAGAGCATGTCTGTGTCATGGGGTCTCTTAGGTAGTGCTAGTCCACAGAGTATTCTGTTTCCTAAGTTACAGTTTAAATGCCGCTGTCCTTAACTGATGGCCACTGACTACCTACAGCATATTGGATCAACGCTAGCCAGTCTGAGCCCATGTTCAATTCCCCAGAGGATATATCGACAAGCCCAGAGCCTCCTCTGCAGCCTTCTGCCCTGGTCTGGCATTTCTGCCAAGAGCGGCATTGAATATAGCCGAACAATGTGACTGGATCGGAAGATGTACAAAAAGCAAAGGTAGGTGTCTGGGGGGAAGCAGCCTTCTCTGCCTGAGGCCAGCAGCAACAGGGTGGTGATAGCCCCTGGCTGCTGTCTCAGGGCAGCCAAGAGTGTGCTCGAGCGAGGGGTGCCGAAGCTGGAGCTCTGCTGCTGGGCAAGCTGCCATGTGCCTGGAGCATCATTGTGCTCTAGTCTCCAGCTGGTGGCCAAACTCCTATTGGTTTCAACTGAAGGGAATTTGAACTCCGATCATCTTTTCTTGAGCCCAGAGCCTGACAGCTGATGGAACCTGTCCCTGCTGTCTCTCTCCTTTCCCCAGCTCTGTGAGACCAGCTTGCAAGACCCAGAGTGACTAAGCCCTTGCTCTTTTCCCAGCTCAGTGTCCCAGCACAGTAACTGATGGCCCGTTTGCTGCCAGTTGCATTGCAGGTCTCTGACAACAAGGTCTTCAGGACAGTGGCTCCCCAGTATGCTTGAAGAGACCCGTAACACCTGGTTTCCCTAAGGCAGCTGCCCTCTTTGTCTTTCCATAGGATTGTTCTTCCTTTCATCTTCTGAACCATCCAGCTCTGCACTGATTCCAGTGATGACGGCTCTTCGTCAGTGACCCAGCCCATGGACAGGACTCCTTGTTCCACAGGTTGACCAAGATTTGGCAGACTTCACACTTGATGGGCTGCAATCCCGACTTACCCCCGTCGCCCGGAGCCTGCAAGCGCTGCCTGGGCAGGCCTGGCTGTCGTGCAAGGCATCTGGCTGTGCCATAGCTGAGGGCCCTTTGCATCACTGGTCTGTGTGCATGTTGAACTGTCCCCGCCACTTCCCTTGCCTCTGGTTTGCTCCTATCCATATATGTGATGTGGAGGGGTTTGGTTGTTGCTGCCATGGCTACTGAAAGCAGCGTGAATGAGGTTAACGACTCTGCACTGACCAACTGTGTACATGAGCCATAAGCACCCTGGCAGGCCACTGCTGGCAGAATATACAGTCGTGCCCTTGTTGCCAGGGAAGGGGGAGCTGGGTGAGGGGAAGTGGGGAGCGAGGATCGTGTCTGGGTCCTGCCATGTTGTCTGCTGCTGCTGGTGCTTCCTTCAGGTAACTTCCAGGGCAGGTAACTGCCTCACATGAGAAACTACCCAGCTCCACCAGCCCTTTGGAGTGACTTAAAAAGAAGTATTTAATTCAGGATGTGTCAAGTAGAAGGCAGGGAATGAAACTGCTATTTCATAGTGAAATATATGTATTATGCTGTATAGATCTTTCTGCCTTTGTCCAAGTTGGAACGTAGCAGGGGAGGGGAGCTGGGAGTGTAGAGCTGCTGCTGCAGCCAGAGCCCTGCAGGGTCTGGTCCAGGGCCCTTCTCCTCCCCCGCATGCACCCTCCCGTGGCACTGGGGCTGGACTCTTGCAGGATCTTTATGGATGAGCTCTGTGCGCAGATCATAACAGCTTTTTCTTGCGGAAGAAAAGCGCCCCCAGCTGCTCACTGGAGTGTCTTGGGCCATGGCCTGGGCATCACCACAGGGCCATGCTGGTGGACAGTCTCCTTGCAGCTGTCCAGGAGCCCCCTGTCCTGGCTGCAGGACCCCTGGGGCTGTGTCTCAGCTCAGCAGAAGTTAACGTCCAGCCTGTGGAGAGGCCCTGGTGTGCCACGGCCAGGCCAGGTGCCCTTCCTGCACCTTGGAGCAAGGTTGGGAGAGCTCTTTGCTTTTAAGGTGGGAATCTGCAGCTCACCCAGCCTGGGTGTCAGCAGTGCAGTATCCCGGAGCACTGCCTGTGTCCTAACACGAATCCCCCTTCCCTGGCCAAGGCTCTTCCCCTGCTCAGCACCACATTCCTTGTTGCCCTCTCATTCTGAGATGGCTACTTGATCAGAGGCGGTCTAAGCCACAGCTGGTGCACATCGCCCATATGTGCAGGCAGTGCCAGCTCTCGCAGCGCCGTGTGGGTGAGACACAATACAGGGCAGGCTTAGCCTTAGAAGAGAAAGAAAGCATGTTAAGATCTTGCAGCCTGGCTGATCAGACAGTCGTTTCAATGTCTGTAAGCCACAGAGGTGGGAGTTAATTAAAGGTGCAGGAGGATAGCTTGCTGGGTGTGGTACCATGCTGCTACCTGAGCAGGGTGGCTGGGACTAGCGTCCTTGCTGTGCCCTCAGCTGCCACGGGGCTGGCAGTGTGTGCTGCTCAGCTCACGGGGGGTTGCACCACAGACAGCTCTGGTGAGCACAGCTTCCCCTGTGGCCCAGACTGCAGGAAGCAGCTTGATCCAGCCCCAGGGGGTGGCACAGGGTGTGCTTTGGAGCAGCAGGAGGCTGTGCTGCTGGGAGGGGCTGGTCCCTTTTCTGGGGCTCAAAGAGGTCTGGTGCAATGACTGACACAAGGAAAAAAGGTGTTGCCAGGAGGCTAGTCAAGCTGTTGGAGAGGCTTTCAAGCCCCCAGAAAACAGCCAGGGCTCACCTCAGTGTTGGCCTTGCTCTGAGGCTGCTGGAGCCGAGCACTCCAGAGGCTCCTTCCAGCCTATATGTCACTGGTTCCCCTTCAGTTTAGAAGCACAAGTGGCCCTGGGCAGTCAGCTATGCTGGGTGCAAAGTTGTGGCCGCTGCCTTTGAGTGCAGCAGGCTGAGTAAGACTCAAGGGATGCAGTTTTGTGGCAGATGATGTGCAACGGGGCTGGAAGCTGCAGGCTGAGCTGGGGCTGGTGCTTTCAGCTGTGGCCAAAGTGCCTCTCTTGGTGTTTTAGCTGGGCCATGGGGTGGAAGAGGTGCTCTGCCACCCGCAGCTGGGGCACTGAGGTAGCATGGTGTGGTCAAAGCCTACTGCCACCAAAGTGCCCCACTGCAGGGCTGCATGCTCCTGTCTCTGAGCTTGCAGAAGACATGGGCAGGGCTGTGTAGCCCACAGCTCAGCTGAACTGCTCATGGCACCACAGCCTGTGCATGTGTGTGGGCTCCCTGTGTGTCCCCCTCCTGTGCTGTGGAATCAGCTGGGTCCTTTGGCTGGGCTCCAGCTGCTACCGCCTCACTGGGGTGCTCAGCAGCCTGGCATAGCCAGCTCACTGCCGAGTGGCTGTGCCTGTAGTACTGCCCATGGGGAGCAGCTGTTGCCTTGGCTTTGCCAAGGCACTGGCAGGGAGGCTTTGGCCGTCCCCATTGATCCCCTTGCAGCCCAGCTGGCCCCTGCTGGCAGGGGAGGCAGCAGTAGGAACTGCTGCTGTCCCTCCTGGCTGCAGCGCTTTCCCAGAAGAGACCTGCAGCACCCCTCCAGCCTCATTTATGTTACTGCTTTTTTGTTTGGGTTTTTTCCTTTTGCTTAGCCACTTTTTACTTAAACACATCTATTGGCTTATATGAGTTTCTTTAGCCACTCAAGCCCATTTTTTCTCATGACTTGCTTTCTCTGGATGAGACTGCATCTCTCTCTCCCCGATTGCCCAGGACTGAGGTCCCACCGTCTATCCTGCCCATTACACAACCCACCTCCACAGCTGCTGCACTTGACTATGTCCTGCAGAGAGCTGTGAGTGGTCTGTGTGCCCTCCTACCAACCTGTCCTCTGAGGCGTCGGCCACCTCGCAGCCTGTTATTTACTGAAGAGCATTGTGCTGCCACCATCAGCCTCTCTGAATGTCTTCAATTAAACCAAACCTCTTTTCTGAGTCGTTTGTCATTCTGCGCAGGAGCCTGCCTCTGATCAGCTGCTTGAGCACCTTCACCTGACTTTGTGCTCTGTGAGGATGCAGGGTGCCCACAGGCCCTCTGCACTACGGGTGGCTCTGGCCAGGAGCTGCTGCTGCCCCGGGCCAGGGGGCAGCTCAGAGCAGGCACTCCTGCGTTATGGACAGGACAAACACCCCACAGGCACAGCCAGTGCCCAAGGGCTGCTCTGACACCTGCAGCAGCACAGCCAGCTTCTCCCACGGCCCTGCCTGAAGCCCTTGGGTGCACAAACCATTCTGGAGTAAGCCAGCAGCAAAAGCTTAACAGTTTGCAGTGGGACATCCTCCTGAGACAGCCTCCTCTGCCCCTGCATCCCCCCACTGAGAAGGGCTACCGTCTGTTGCTCTGGGCCTGCCCTTCCCCTGCACCTCCAGCTCACCCTGTCACGGTCCAGCAGGGAGCAGGGGGTGAAGCCCCCTCTGCTGTGGAACTGACTGGCTCTGCCCCAGCCCCTGCACCCCCAAATCTCTGGGTCTGTGCTGACAGTCAAGAACGATCCTGACTGCGAAGTGTTCAGCAAAGCCATTTATTCCACTTTCCTGCTCCCACAGATCTCCGGGTAGAAACCCACATGAGCACTCCCCCACGCCCCAGAGGGAATTCACGGCACGCTGCCCCGTTGCACCGGCACCCCGAGCAGGAGCCCGGCTGCACTGCGCCAGCGGAGGGGAGCCCTTCCAACACTGGCAGAGGCGCTTGACCAGCAGCCCCATTCTTCAGCTGTGTCTGCTGCAAACACAGCTGCGTCGAAGTCAACACAGGGCATTTAAAAAATAAGACGTTTTGTTCCTTAAAAATGAAACTGGGACCTGACAGCAGCAGCGCGTCCCTGAAATCAAAGCATAATTCTAAGGCTTCAGCGCCCTCACGTAAGCACGTGAACTCTCTGCAGGGGACTGTGCAGGTTGATCTGGGAAGCTCGCTAGAGTTTAATGGCCATAAAAATACATAGCTTTCCCCTGCTTCAGACAAACCCAAATCCCCCCCAGCTGGGCAGTGGAATTGCGTGGGCAGCAACTGCAGCCAGCGACGGGTCGGAAAGTTAGAAGAAAGTCTCTAGTCTCACCCACTTTTAATCAAGCACAAACAGGGTGCCGTCACTCCATTGGCTCAGCCACCGGCTGCTCCACCACAGCGTCTGCCCCCAGCCCTGCCGGCTGCTCCACTGCCTCAGCCACTGGCACGGCTGCTGGCTGCTCCGCCACGGCCCCGCTCTCCAACCCAGCCACTGGCTGCTCCACTGCCTCGGCCCCTGCCTGGGCAGCTGCCTGGTTCTCTGCCCTTTCTGCCAATTCGTTGCCTGTTTTAGCAGGCGCCACCACCTCGTTCACTGGCTTAGCTGCAGGCATGTTCCCTGTCGCCCCTGCTGCCTGGTCGATGGCCGGCTTCTTTGGCTTCTGGGTGGCAGCCACCGCCTCTGCCAGCTTCTCCTCCGGCACCATATTCAAGATCTTCAGGGCAAAGAGCAGCTGGAATTTGGCGGTTCCGACGAAGGAGTTGCCCAGGAAATTGGGCAGCCCGCCCATGCGGTCCTTCTGGGTATAGAGGGGGACACGGACCATGCCCATCACCTGCAACAGCATGAAGTGCAGCTCAGCACAGGCCATGGCAGTACCGTCCCCCCCACCCTCTGCCCCCACACCCTCACCCCGGCACCCTGCCAGCCCACGGCCCAGGCCTGCCCTGCCCCAGCTGCCAGATCCTGCCCTGACCCCTGCCTGCCCTTGTCTGCCTGCCCCAGCCTGGCTGAAACCCCTGTACGGCTCCTCCCTGTGCCCTGCCAGGCCTCCACTCTACCTGCACAGCCCAGCCCTAGCTCCATTCCCCCTCCTGCCCCTTTGGGGGGATCCCGCTGTCCCAGGCTGCTATGGGGAGCCCCGCTTCCCCCTCCACACCCTGTCCTGCCTGGGGACACCACAGCTTACCCACACATCCCCTCAACCACGCCACAACTCGGGGCCAACAGCCTCCGCTCATGCAGCTGCCAAAACCCACGGAGCGCCTTGCAGGCGCACGGGGAGACCTAGCGCTTGCGCTCTACTCCAGGGATCAGCCGGGCCCAGCTACCCAGGAGGAAGGCTGCCTCCTGCACTGCCTCCATGCAAGCTGGGGAGAACTCGGGTTAGAGCAACACATCACCGCACCGAGGGTCACGATTCCGGTCCAGGTTACTCAGCCCAGGGCAGGGGGAGATGCCCACCGGATGCGAGACGGACCTCACCCACATCTTGAGGCTGAGCGGGTAAATAGGGCTCTTCCCTACACAGGTGGTCGCCGGGAAAGGCCAGAGCTTGAGCTCGTTACGCTCCAGAGCCCGAGACACAACCCCAGCCAACAGCCAGACCTCCTAATGCCAGCGCTACGCGGCGGTGCACGGCACTCGCCGACAGCAGCTCTACATGCGGTGCATTCCCCCGCTGGGCTACGAGCAACGGCAGCCCAGCAGACCTAGGAGGGAAGCTTCATCTTCCCTGCGCCTAACACTCAGAGCTCTACACACCCCCTCCCTGGATGTCCCACCTCCAGCCCGTGGTCTCGGGAATGCACCGCGCTGATCTCGATGGTATGCAGCTCCTCCAGGGTCAGCTGCCTGGCGTAGAAGTGTGCCACCACGCGATGTGGCCCCTCTGTCAGGTGCGAGCACAGATAGTCAGCTTCCGTCAGGCGCACACAGCCCAAACCCAAGCCCAGCACCCGATTCAGACCGTCCTCCAGGGACCAGTAACGGCGATCCACGAACCCCCCGGGAAAGCCCAGCAGTCCGTCAAATCGCATCTGCATCTGCAATAGAGGCGCATGGTGTTAATGGGGCACGGCGGAGCCCCCGGAGGGGGGCTAGGGGAGGCGCGGGCGCCCCAGCCCGGCGCCACGGAGGCCTCCGCAGAGGCGGAGGGACACGGGGAGGCCTCCCGGCCGCCGCCGGCGCGGCTCTACCAGCTCCAGCGCATCCAGGACCGTTCACCGACACCGTTTCCGAGCGCTCGCCGCGGCGGGGCCGCCCTGGCCGCACAGCCGGGGGTCAGGCGGGGTGTGGGGGGGCTCCCACCTGGGGGTCGAGCCCTCCGCCGCCTACGGCCACGCCTGAAGCTACCGCCCTGCACGGGAACCACCGGAGCGCCGCCGCCGCCCGGCTGGGCCCGCCCGCCTGCCCTCAGCCCGCCTCCCCCGCAGCCCGCGGCCCGCCCCAGCCCGAGGGCCCGCCCGCCCCGCCTGGCCCCGTCCGGCCCCGTCCCCGTGCCCCTGCTGTTCCCCCGCCGTGTCCCGGCCCCCCGCCCGCCCCCTCACCAGCACGGCGTAGCGCAGCGGGATGCGGCCGAAGAGCATCCCTGGGTTGGGCGCGTACAGCATGGCGTGGCAGGAGTGGCTCCAGCCCGGGCCCAGCCGCATCGCCTCGTACCGCGTCAGCGGCTTCAGCTCGGGCACTCCCGGTACCCCCAGCGTCGGCAGCGGCGGCAGCGCCCCCGCACCCGCCGGCAGCGTCCCCATGGCCGCCATCGCCCCCATGGCCGCCATCGCCTTCCTCGCCGCCCGCCCTGGGAGTCCGCTCCGCGCACGCGCGCCGGCGACGAGGAAGGCGGAACCGACCGCCAGCAAGAACCAGCGGCGGTGCGCCGCGCTCCGCGGCGCCCAATGAGCACTCGGCGGGGGAGCCGGACGCCTAATGGGAGCGGGCGACGCCGTCCGCGTCACTCGCCGCATTAAGCAACGGCCTGCGGAGTTTATGGCCAATCAGATCAAAGCTGGGCGCACCGAAGAGCACGCCGGGAAGGGGGCGGGCGAGGCTAATAGAACGAGCCGCGGCCCCGCCCCTCGGCGCCCTGACCCCGCCCCTCGGCGCCCTGACCCCGCCCCTCGGCGCCCTGACCCCGCCCCTCGGCGCCCTGACCCCGCCCCTCGGCGCCCTGACCCCGCCCCCAAAGCACGGACTCGCGTGGGTGCTCCACGGGTTTATTACTACAAACATAGAGGGGGAAGAAGGGGAAGAAGGGGAAGAAGGGGAAGGGGGGGGGGGGGAAGGGGAATGGGCTTGCCCCGGCCCCACCATAATAGCAGAACAAGGCACACGGCACAGGCAGGGCTCCACAGGGTGGGACCAGGCTGACCCCCATGCCCCCCACCCTGTGGAGCCCAGAGCAGGGCCAGGGCAGCCAGGGAGGGCCGCAGCTATGTACAGGGGTAGTGACAGCAAAGGGCTGTGCTCCATGTGTACAAAATATACAACAGTAGTGTCCTTCATCTGCTGATTTTTAACCCCAAAATCCCCACCCCACGTAAAAACACGACACCAGCCCCTACCCACAACCCCTTTGCCGTAGCCGGCAGGAAACATGCACGTCTTTTAAACAGAAAAAAGCCAAGCTGGGCTGAAATCGGGGTGCAATGTGCCACACACACTGGGTCCCCCAGGGTGGTGAGCACCAGCCAGCCCTGCTGGGGAGGGGTGACAGGCCGTGTGTGGGGTCTGGGGTCTGGTGGCAGAGACAGGGAGGTCCAGCCCCGCTCATGAGAGGCTCTGCTCGTCCTCCAGATGAAGACGCATCTGCTCGAAGAGAAGGGGCTGCGTGGGGCTGCTGGTGCCACGGCCAGGGAGCATCTTGGTGAAGTCAGATGAGCCTGAGTGAGGAGAAAGGGGTTCAGCCCCAACAGTCCCAGCCCTGGCTGGGGTCAGTCTGAGAGCCCAGGCAAGGTGCTCAGCCCTGGAGAGAGGGCAGAACGGGCCAGGGAGCCCAGCACCTCCCCCATCCCCTCCTACCCTAGGCTGGCCACAGGAGACAGGGCTGGAGCCCGCAAGCTCTCTCCCCTCTGCACCTGCTAATGCAGGTTCAGCAAACACCAGGAGTGGGACACCAGAGACGAAGGGGACACACACTGCCACCAGCCTGGCAGAAACCAGCATGGCCCTGGCTGTTCATGGTGCCCACCAGGCAGCAGAGCCTCACCCAGGAGCCCAAGAGAAGCTGGTGGGGAAGGGCAGCCCTGCCTAGAGTCCTGGCACTCAGGGACAGCAGGGACCCCCAGGAATGGAAATGGAGCCAGGACAGAGCCAGTAGTGCAGGCTAGTTGGTTTGCTGCCCTCTCCTTCCCTGCCTGATGGCCAGGATCAGTCCCATCCCTGCTCTCGCCTGGCTGCCAGCCTTCCCAGGAGGGGTCCTGCTGCCCCACAAAACAGCAATGCACAAGAACAACAGGAAGACGTACCAGCTTACTCCTCTATACCAATAGAGCAGGAATCGGGACCCAGTGCTGCCCAAGACAGGAGGGAGGAAGGCAGACAGAGAGGGAAGGAGACATTAGAGAGGTACTCAGAACAGACTGCGACTCTACAGAAAACAGGCTGCAATGACAACAGTCGGGGGTGAGGACAGCGCAGCATCCCACGGCCGCACTTGCCAGCAAAGCATGGCACCCCGCAGCCCTCCCCACCATGACACAATCCCACAGCAGGGGGTACCCACTGCACCCTGTGCTAGCTCAGCCTCCCAGAAGCCAGCCCAGATGGTTCCTCTCCCACAGCCAAAAGCAGGAGCATGGTTCGGGGGCAGGCATGGGAGGCCACTGTCACATAAACTGTGCCATGGAGCTGCCACAGCCCAGAGAGAAGAAGGGGAAGGACAGAGACAAAAGGGTGAGGGAGGAGAGAGAAGGGGAGGGCAAGTTACCTCTGTGTTAGCCCCCCTCGCCCCCAGCTCGCTCTGCCCACTGGAAGGAAGCGGGAGCCATGCTCTGGGCAGGTGTGTTTCTGTCTCATCCCAAGGCTGCAGCACACTGCCCCAGCTGGGGAGGCTGCCTGCAGTCAGGCACACAGCCCACAAACCCCTAGGACCCCCTCTGACCTCAACAGCGCAGCCGTTACCTGGCAGGTAGACGTCTACCGGAGGGTCGCTCTCTGACTGCGTCAGGCTCCTGTGCTCACCGCAGCTGCCATCCTGCAGAACATCTTCGACGGAGGGTGGGCGGCTACCTAGAACCAGCCAAGAGCGCAGCCCCTCAGTCCCCAGACCAGCTCCGCAGGGGGCCAGGAGGACAGGTTGAGATCTTCCATGTGAGGAAGCTCCCTGTGGCCCCCAAGCCTCGCAGAGATCTCAGGAGAGCCTGTCAAACTGGCCCAGGTCACAGTGCCAAAGGGCCATATCTTCATATGTAGGCTCACGCCCCAAAATGCACCCAGCACTCCTTTCTCACCTTGTCCTCATGCCCTCTGGGTGCTGACTGAGCACCAGAGACCCATCCCAAAGACATGGGGCACATGCTGCATGCCCAGTACCCTGGTCATGCTCTCAGCAGGACCACAGCAGTACACGCGACCATCTCCCCCTCAGGTGTGTGAGGAGACAGGGAGACAGCCCATGGCATGGAAAGCTCTACTTGTGTAGAGCTCACAGCAAGGAGAGATGCTTGACAAATAAACCATGGAGACTCATTGATTTTGCTCCCCCATTTCCCAGAAGAGGCCGTGGCACCTTTCCCCAGTGAAGCACAGCAGCTCAGAGATGGACTTTGCGGAGCGGATGTTTCTGAACTTGTATGTTCATTCCCCAGCTGTCCCCCCGACCCACCACAGCGGAGCTGGACACCAAGACAAGGTCTGGCTGCCCCCATGGCCGAGTGCACACCTACCCTGCTGCAGGGATGAGGCCTCCTCGATCTCTTCCCCTGTCATACTCTGTAAGAAGAACAGCACAGGTTACTTCTGTGGGCTGGAGGCCTTTGCTTGCGCTTGTCTCCTGTTCTGGCTTTATCCACAGAGCTGTGCTCAGGGCCAGGACTCTCTTCAGGGAGGGAGCAAGTGGCCACCCGCCAGTCCTGTGGCACCATGGGCTGGGATGGAGGGGTTTTACAGGCAAAGGCAGTGGGTGCTGGAAGCCAAGCAAGGCCCAGCTTCCACCTCTGCCCCAAACACTGCTGGGCTCACACAGGAAGCTGGGGGGAAGTCAACTCTGACATGGCTCCAGCCAAGTGACCTTCCAATGCCCAGCTCCCGAAGAGGAGTTAGGGGCAGAGGGTGCAGCTATGCCCTTCCCTGTGGAGCCCTACGAATAATGAAAGGCAGCTGAGACAGTTGGCTCTGGGCTACTCATGCTAACAAGCTCATCTTTACCCTGTCACTCAGGAAGTGAAGGCCCTTCATGAGGCATATCTCATGTCCCAGAAGAAGCCCCACCAGAAGAGCTCTGGCCCAGAGCAGCTCCCCAGCAGAGCACACTTACTTCTGGAGAGCTGGTCTCTCTCAGGACCAGCTCACCCCCGCTCAGTGCTGGCTGTGAGTCAGAGTCCTCAGAGAGCTTCTCTTCATCCTCCTCGTGGATCGGGGATGAGGGAGACCGTAGTGTGCTGTGGCAAAAGAAACTCCATTTGCAAGGAGCTGCAGTGCCGCCAGCACCACAGGCCCTGGCTGATTTGGCGGCAGCAGCCTAAGTTGTCACTACCCCTGCCCTGTCCCTCCACCAGTAGCATAGGCCAACATGCATGAGCAGGAGCTCAAATTATTGGGCTAAATTCAGCAGGACCCTCCAATATTAGCTACATGGAGAATAGCAGCAGCAGAGTTTCTGGGACAGAGCCAAGCAGTGCAGAGCTTCAGCACAGTAACACAACTTGGACAAATCTGCCTTTGCGTGGAAAGCAAGAGGCCCAGGACCCACACTGCTCCTCACACCTTCAGGGGCTCCCTTCCCAGGGGGAAATTTGGAATGGAGCACAGCGAGGAGTGCCAGGAACAAACCCAGTCTGATCCCACCTGTATGGCCCCACAAGGGACACATGAGGGCACCTGCAGTGGGGTGCCCACTCCACAGCACCCACACCTACATCCTCCATCACAAGGCCACTAGAAGAGGCTTCAGACAACAACTAAAGAATATCACTCAGCATTTTGTGCTCTGAAATTCAGGTCACTTCCCTCCCCATTCTTTTGTTCTGGGGGAACTCCAAGCAAAGCTGAAATCCAACAAGGTTTGGATGTCAAATGCAAACTGAGGGACTGACTGTGTTGGAAAGGAGACATTTCCATCCATTGGATGAAATCTCCTTGTTAAAAATCCTCTTTCTTTTGGTGACAAAGCCAGCCCTCATGAGACATAAGCCAGTCAGCTCAGGCTGAACACAGGAGCTGTGTCCCAGTTCTCTTACTGGCCTAAGTACCCACTGGCCTCCTAAAATTCTGAGTTAGTGATACCAGCGATGGGACCAGCCAGAGCCCTCTTCCTGGCTGGTCCTGCATGTGGCCTCAAGCCCTCAGGGCTTGCAAGAGGAGCGGACCCCTCCATCCCCATGCTGACCTATCTGGAGACTTGCTGCGCTTGCCCTTTTGGTGGCCACTCTCCACGGCTCTGTCCATCCCAACAAGTGGTCGGCTCGCAGGTGGCATCCCATCCACCATGCCAGAGTAGTTGATTTCATCATACAGAGGAGCTGATGGGATGGAGGGGGAAACAGAGCGAAGGCCATTCAGCGCTTCCAGCAAGGAAATGGGCTCATAGCCTGGAGGGACGTTGTCAGAGCTCTGTGGGCAAGAAAGAGAGGGGCATGTTAAGAAACTCTCACCAGCCTGGAAGCACCCCTGTTAAGGGGAGGCCCTGCTGCAACCCAGCCCTGCACCTCCCACACTGCGCTCCCAAGCAGCCCATCCTCACAGCCACCTCTCCAGAGAGCCTCAGCCTCCTTCCCCTGCAAGAGCCACACTTTCCCCTTTGGGCTGTAACACTGAAGGTCCAGGCAAGTTTCCAGAGCAATGCCTGAGAGACTGGGTATCTCAGCAAGCCAGAACATGGCTCGGCACCTCCCCTGCCATACTAGGGAGCTCTGTCAAGAGCAAGACAAGGAGGATGAGAAAGCAGGTTCCTAACAAAGCTGCTATAAAATATATTGTTTTTTCCTCCTAAAAGTTCCCCCGATGGTTTAGAGACCCTTCACCCCATGTGTGCTTCCAGCCCTGGTACACGCAGCTGTTTCGCAGCACTATCAGTGTCACTAAGAGAGAGTCAAAGGAAGAGAGCATGTGTGCACCAGCTGAGAGCTGGTCCCCGGAGCCTACATCACTTCCACTTCTCCCATGGTCTCAGTTCTCTCAGCTGCTAATGATGGCTCTCTGCATAGTCACCTCTGCTAAAAGGTAGAAAAGGGATCATAGAATGGAGGAGCACAAAACTGCACCAATTCCCTCTATAACTCACTAAGTTGCCAGTCAAAGGAACCCACACAAAGCCATTAAACCAATGCTGGTTTAACTCAAAAAATCCTCCTGCTTATACAGATCCTGCGGAATCAGAGACAAACAGAGTTTATGCTACAACCCAGTAGGCCACAGGCAGCTCAGCCCAGCCTGCTGCAAAGAGGCAAGACTGCAGCAGTCCAGGCTTACATTAAATTCAGCTGTTTGAGTCCTGTATCCTCAGGGAGGTGGTTCTATGTTGTACCTAAGATGGCATGCTACTGCTAAGCCTGCCATGAACTCCCATAGCTTCTCTGTGCCTGATCTCCCAATCACACAGCTTCAGATGAGCCGGCCCAACAACCTGTTCCAACCCAGCCATTAATCTGGTGTGAGTTGATTGCTGAACTGACTTACTTGTGGTCACAGAAGGAGCTAGATCTGACAGGGAGGAAAGAACAAGTGGAACCTGGGGTCAAGCATCAACACACATTCCATAAGTATTGCTCTTGTGATGGTTATGAGCTTGCATTGAAGACCACAGCTGGTGATTGCAAGATAACAAAGTCAGCTGAGCAAGGAATCGGTTCACAGTTGCTGCCACCTGTAGGCAGTGGGACCAAAAGCCATCTCCATGAAAACATCATTTCCAGGCATCAGCTCGGAGGTGTTATTTTGTGGACATAAAAGCCAGGGGGGGTTGCCTCCCTGACTCATATTTGGGACATTTTCTCCTGGCTGTAAAGACCAAGGATTGAGGGTTGAAAGGCTGCTCATTTTGGTTCACTGTGGTGAAAGCTCAGGTTCTGCAGCACAGCTAAGAGGCTAGAGGAGGATTTCTCAGCCAATGGCTACAACACCCTTGCTGCAAGTTACTGAGCTTTCAGACAACCCTAAGAGACACTGCTGTCTCCTGGAACACTTGCCACTACACCACCCATAGAGCCCACTGCTGCAGCAGGAGTACTGCTAGTCACTGCAGGAGGCTTGCAGAGAGCCAGCATCATGCCAAGCTTGCAATAGCCTCATTACCTGAACCCAGCCTCAGGTTTTCTCCAGACCTGACAAGCATAGCAAGCCACATTCCTCATAAGGCTGAGCACCTAGGCCAGCTTAAGCAAAAGAAAACTGCAGCCTCCCTGTTACCAATGACAGCTGTAGCTGCATTTGATGGGAGTGCACAAAGGGGACACAAACAGACCCTTCAGGGCCTGGGACCAGCTCAGAGAGTCCACAACAAAACAAGCTCCATCCTTACTGTTTCTGTAAATGGCAAAACAGCCCATTGCAGCCAGTGTTCCTGAATGCAAGACCTGGTCCAGCTGTGCCTATTTGTCTACCTATACATCCCAGCACCAGGGTGGAAACCACAACAGCATGTGCCCACGCCAAACTGCCAAGGGGATGAGACAAGTGCAAGGACACTTTTGGGTGAGCCAAGGGGACAGCAGCTTGCCCACAGTCCTACAAATCTATGAAAATGTCCTGACCAGGAACTATAAAGCAGCCAGGCTCAGGACCTGGGGCCAGGCCCTGAGAATCAGTGTCAGACCCCTGTGGCAAGCTGCTTCCATCTTGCTTATTTCTCTGCACACAAACCAGGGAGGTTAGTGATCATCCGTGCAGGGTGTGAGCATCTCACCTCTAACATGAAGGCGGTACGTGGAGTGCTGCAGCCTGTGCAGAGGCATGAGTCAAACCCAGCGTGTTAGCAAGCCCTCGCATGTGTAACACTTCCACGTGCTAGTGACACCACTGGCAAAGAATTGCCGTAGGAGCCAAATACAACCAAGTCCACTTACTGTTTCCCTTTTAGGTTTCCTGTTGGGCAGGGAGACAGTGCTCACTTTAAGGGGTTTAAAGGGACACTGTCAAGAGAAAACCATGTTTTAAAGAAGTTGTTTCTTGAGGTTAGTGACACAAAGAGACATACAGTATCTCCTCACTTCGCTCCAGGTGACACCTGCTTCATCTACACAGAATGCTCTGCTCCACAACAATCCTTGGGGTTTCTCCCCTGCCCTATTTCTTAGCCCCAGTTGAAGACAGCAGGGATACAATGCTGCAGAGGACAGACAGATAAAACCAGGCTTCTTCCTGTGACAATGTCTTTCTATTCTCCTGAAAATCTGTAAGATAATTTATATTCAGATCTCCTTCCCCTCACTCTGATCTCATGTGTCTCGCCAGAGCCAGCTGTGCAACAGCACTGCTCAGGCAATGAGCTTCTGCCCTCACCACAAAGGGACATGTGACCGGGCTGCAAGGCCACCAGCACCACACACTTTCCATCTCACACTCCCTCAGCTGCATGCCGAGATCCCGATCCCTCAGGGAGACCGGCACAAAGAGGCCTTTCTGCTACCGTGCTAGGAACCCCGATGCCAGGGGCATTTCATTAGAGCATGCTGCCACACAGATGTGTGTGCAAGTCAAACTGTAACACCCCCCCATTTTCCCAGCTCCCACCCTGTCATGCCCAGAGTCTGCTGGGACAGGCCCTGAGAAACTCTCTCAGACTTAGGTTTCTGTGGATTTGTTACCTCCAAAAGACAGAGAGCATTTGGCTAAAACCAATTGTATTACTAATCCTTGAGAGGAAAGATCCTGGCTGTCTAGCAAGGTTGACAAGAGAGGCTGCACTGTTCAGGAAGACCCCGCTCCAAGGCTTGAGTGCACCTCCTGAGGTCCCAGGGACACAAGCCATCAGGCTGAGCAACTCATGCACATGCAAGCTGCCTGCTCAGGCTGAGACCAGCGCCCAGGCTTTGTACACAGGGTTGCGAGGTACTTACAGAGTGCTCGTCATGGTCAACACTCTGTGCCAAGACAGGGCTGAATGACACCGGCGACAGAGCCCCCGGCTTCTTCCTCACAGCCCGGATCTGCAGCAGGGCACGGAAGGCTAGGAGAGAACAGCAGGCAGGTGACCGTGTGGCCAAACAGGACCAGGCCATGCCAGATGTGTGCTGGAGCTACTCAGCTCACCGCAGACAGGCAGTCGGCACAGGGAAGCTCCCTGTGTGCAGGGGGAGCAGGACCACGGAGCACACCAAAGCCAAGCGCTAGGGTCTAACTTCTAGCTGATCAGTCTATATTGGGAAGGGATCTGCTGGCCTGAAAAGTCTGGGTACATGTAGCCCTTGCAGAGAACAGGTGCTGCTTGCCCCAGTACAGTCATGTACAAAGTGATTCAGGCCTAATACCATACAATACAGTAAGAAAAACATAAGCTTAGCCTCGGGCAGCACACTGCAAGCTACAGAATGGTGGGGGGCTTCACGCAAAACCACTTTGGGTTAATTCCAACCCCACAAGTCTCAGCCCTGGGGTCCAGCTGGCACTGGAAGCACTGCTCCTGCCATCATCTGCTCACTCACTGGCCAGCACCATGGTGGTGACAGGCTCTGCAACAGCTGCAAACCCAGCCAGAGGGTTAGTGGGTGAACTCCTGTCTCCAGCACAGTGATCCCTTACTCCTCCCACCACAACAGCTTTGATCTCCAGTCTTTGCCCACAGCCCCATTTTCTATCTGCAGATCTTTAATATTGTTAGTTCTTCCGTGCCAAGAGCACATATGAATGAGCCAGACAACTGTTCTGATGCAGCTGTAAGAACTTGCTTGTACGTAAGGAAAAACCCAGGCATTTCTTGTTGCACCCAGCTGCTTGCAAGATCAGTCTAGAGCCAGAGGACAGAGGTACAGATCTATCCTCACTGCCTCTGCACTCCCCAGAAGCAGGTTCCCAGAAAGTCTGACATGGGGGCACCTTCCAAACAAGTACTCTGCTGCAGCATGCAGATGAGGTAGTGCTGTTCCTGTGCTTTAAGTTGTGCTACTTATAGTCAAAGCTGTCTGGCACTTCCTCTGATAAAATCTTACTTTTGGTTACTGCATCTTTGCCAAGTTTGAACTGTTTATAGACTTAATTTCTGAGGCCAAACATCTGTCTTAGGCTCTTTTTCCCTTTTCCTGAGAAGTATCAATTAGAAACCACCAAATACCTCAGAGACCAAGCACAGGGTACCACACATGATCTGTCTATTCCAACAAAAACACAGGCATTTTCTCAAGAGACTCCTATGCCTCTGTGCTTTTGAGAAAAGACGATGGAATTCAGCAAGTGCTGCCTGAGTGTCAGAACATGTATTTCATTTTTTCCATCTTTTGGGAGCTGAGCAACCCAGGAGTTAAGCAGACCCTCCTAACTCTTCTGGCAAAGCAAAGTATTCCAATCTGAATGTTATCTCATCTCTGACTCCCTAGTGAAGTCAAGGTAAGGTTGTTGGGGGGGGGGGAATCATGCAAATTGGATAGTCCTCCGGTGAGGCTGGCTGCTCTCTTATTGAGATACTCTCAGAATAAAGATTCTACATCCCATCCTTTGGGGGATTTTCCATCTTCTTCACCAAAACACAAGAACTGCCTACATGGCGTGGCTCAGAGCACCTGCACCTTCAGATCCACCCCAGGGAGAGGGCAAGTGGCCAGGGAGGCTCTGGACAAAGGGTCACTCTCTCATGTGCTCTCATCCTTGCCTGTTTGAGGACAGTTATTTTAGGTGCCAGGAATCTCCAGATGCCAGTGAGAGCAGCCACATGTTTGATGCTGAGCCTTGGGGTGGGGTATATAAAATACTTCTTCCCTCTCACAGCCTGCACTGACTTAACAGAAGCCCAGGAGGAACAAAGATGCCCTTGTTTCCTGGGCACATACTCACGCAGCCTGCAGATGGGGCAGTTGTTGGCCTGGTAGCGCAGGGTGTCAGCACAGGAATTGCACAGACAGAGGTGTCTGCAGGGCAGAATGAGGGTGTCACGGAGGTCTGACAGGCAAACCACACACTCATTACTGTTGTCGCTGTTCTCGTCATCTGAAGGCTGCAATGAGAGGCAAGACATTGGCATGTGAATGGAAAGAACCAAGTCAAACTGCCAAGAGAGTCTGGAGCCTGGGGAAATTTCCCACCCAAAAGTCTATGAGAGAGCTGACATCCTCTTTCTGCAGCTCTCAGTGGGGGTTTCTCAAGGACAGCAAGCTCCAGCCCACACAGCCCCTGCTATGGACACTCCTTCCTCTCAGGGCTCTGTTCTGAGCTCACTGAAGGCCAGAGACCACAGCACTGTACTGTGAATTCACAGCATAGCTGTCCCTCTCCAGAGCTAGGCTGTGTGCAGAGGGGAGCCCCTTTGGGGCAGGGATCCCCTCAGCTGAGGGGGACCAAGAACAAGCTCCTGCCTGCTGGCCTCGTGGCTCCCAGGGTCAGCAGGGAAGCAGGCTCTTTGGCAGTCCAGCCTTTCTG
Organism: Phalacrocorax aristotelis; assembly: GCF_949628215.1. Taxonomy (NCBI): domain Eukaryota; kingdom Metazoa; phylum Chordata; class Aves; order Suliformes; family Phalacrocoracidae; genus Phalacrocorax; species Phalacrocorax aristotelis. The sequence continues at coordinate 26,318,891 of NC_134285.1, read as the reverse complement.
CCCTGTGTCCACGGAGGGAGAGCAGCCCCAAAAGCTGCTTCCTGCCTGTGGCAGGCAGCAGGTCAGGCTGTCCTTGGGCTGGACAGAAGGAGGCATTTCAGCCATGTCTATCCCAGTTTCGACAGTCCCTCTGAAGAAGTGATGGAGTGAGTGGTTCTCCTGCCACATCATCTTTACCAGCCTCCTGTGCTGGCATAAGCTTTGATGCAGCTGCAGGAGAACCAGCCTGGGATGCACACCTGCTCACAGCTACCCTGGTAAAAAGGTCAGTGTGAACCCATTTAACATGAACATGCATCACACTAGACTTTCTGTCACTCAGAGCACCACAAATTGGATTAGAGCCACCAAGCAAGCTGTTGCTGGGAGGAGAAACCCACTCTCCAACCACAAGAACTCTCTTCCCTGACACCCAAGAAGCCCATAGTCTCCTCACCAATGCCATAGAAGTTATGCCAGAGCCCACCAAACTGATAACCCAACATGAGCCACCCTCCACCTTTGCCTGTTCCCACTTCACAAGGCCACTTTGGTCACCAGGGCTAACACATGCCAGACCATGGGCAATCTTGGTGTAAACTGCAATATACAGCATCTGCTGCTGCCACATCCACACCCAGCCTGCTTACTATGTCAGCAAAAGGCTGCAAGCCTGTCTGCCCCATCACACACACTCCTCATCTATTTTGGGAGGTAGGGAGGGCATTTTTGCATTCCCATTCATTCAGTTTACTAAGTATACTAGGAAGAACAAAAATGGCCCTGCACCACTTGTCTGATGGGTCACAAATATGTGATTGCTGGATCAAGAGAACCATCACAAGACCCTGGAGGACCCAAACAGAAGATTTCAATCCTCTTAGAGATCCTGTGCAAGAAAAATCTTTGATAAGATTTCTCCCTCCTGCCTCTTTAGGAGCTACCTGTTGGCACAGGCAGACAGAGATCACAGGATGCTTTAGGCAGGACACTACATTGCTTGGAGAGGAAATCCTGCTTGTCTTGCTTTTTGGCTACTCCTCTGTTTGCAAATCACACACTACCCACACCAGAGTAGTCTGATCCTGAGGCCAGCACTTGGTACCCTCTGCAGCCCAGGTGGCAGCAAAGGGCAGCTCTACAGAAGGCTAAAGCAAGCATCCCTCTTGCTGGGGGATGCAGTCTGCTCTCTGGACACTGGCAAGCCCTAGTGAGCTCAGTTCCCTGCAATGCTATGGGAACATGCAATCCCCCCATTAAGAAATATCAAACCTCTGCCCCCAACAAACAAGAAACAATGAAGGAGGCACAGGAGAAAAGCACAGACACAGTGGGCACCACTTCCTTGACTGTAGAGAGGCAGTGAGACGGTGTCGGCACCAGAGGGAAGATTTCAGAGGAGCCTGGGAGGCAATGCTCACTTAGAACCAAAGAGAAAAAATATGTATATACTCTTTGGCAGTGCAGACTGGGAAGGACCTAGACTGGCCAGCAGCCTCAGGGCACCAAGAGTTGCAGCTCACACTGGCCCACTGTCTCTACAAGCCCTAATGATCAGTGTTCTGCCCCATGGGACACTGATACCCTTCTCTCCCAGTAATTCCTGCCTCCGGGAATATCCTCAAGAGCCTCATGCTATCTAAAATTATCTCAGCACAACTCCACTGATTGTTTGGGCCTTACAACAGTGAGAACCCGCCATCCCTGGGCTTCTTCAGTGCCTGCACACAGACTTGACAGTCATTCTGGGAAGCAACTCCACATGGCCCTGCCAAGCCCCATAGTTAAGCTCAAAAGCAGAAGGTGCAGGCTGGAAACCCACAGCTCGGGGAACAGAAGCCTCCCAAGCACCTTTACCTTGGTCTCTTGGTTGTTTTTGTTCTCAATGCCATAGATCTCCTGAAGCAGATAGCTCACCCGGTCAACCTAGGGAAGAAGACAACAGTTGGAGTGTCAGCTGCTCTGTCATTGATGCTTTGTGATCATCTCTCCTCCCTCCCTGTGTCAAAATGCCCATGTTACACCCATGGCAGCCAGCTCCCCTACAGCCACATTAAAAAAACAAAACAAAACAAACACAACACAGAAATACTGCAAAGGATAGCTGGGAGAATAAGTATCTCCTTGCTCAAAAACTGGTGCCCATCCCATTTGGTCTGAGCAGGGAGCCCAACTGACAACTTTTCTCATTATCAAAATCATCTAAAAAACAAGTACTCTGCTTGTCTCAGAGATCAAGAGGAAACATGTACATGTTACTGGCACATCAATGGCAGCACATTTCTGTTCATCACCTGGGAGCATGAGGTCAAGCTACTGAAGACAGACAAACCATCTCCCTTAGCATGTGAAACACTTGAGGGACATTAGTGCCGTGTTGTTTACTATCACCTCCAGGCCCTTGGTGGCATCTCTAAATTGGGGTGTGTGGTGGCAGAAAGCACTCTAGGCACAGGGGAAGTTGCTCACAGCCCCAAACCTAGGACAAACTCCTCGGAGCCATGCCTTCATGCAAACACTGGTAGCTGCCTGCAAACTCTGCTGAGCAGCTGAATTAAAGCACTGAGGCAAGAAAGGCTGAGAGTTTAAGTCCCAGCAAGGCAAGCCCCCTCTGCACTGTGAGGTGTTCTCCCCTGTTCCCTAGCTTATCCAGGAAGTTCAGCATGAGACTCCTACAGCTGTGAGGAGTGGACTCTACAAGGATGCACAAAGATACTCGTCCCCCGAGATTTGGGACACAGAAGCTTCCCCAGAGCAGGGCATGTTCCTCTACATAAAACCCTGCAACAGGTAAAATGGTGAAGGGGTTGCAAGGTTATCAGATTGACACATCTTGCAAATAGGGGAAAGAGACGCTTTCTTGCCATCTTCAGTAACTGTCCAGTTGACACCATGCAGTGAAGCTGAGCCAATGAGGAACCCAGTGCTTCAACTGCTTGTCAATCCACGGCTTTTGGCATTTCCATGTGTAATTGGCCTCTCTCCTCTCCTTTTGTCCAGCCAGGTGCTCAGAAAAGCAGTGGCTTTGCCATGGGATTTCAGTGCTGCAGAAGACATCACATGCCAAGATGGGGGCAGGAGCTAGTTATATCCAGCCTGTTTGCCAGTTTAGAAATGCTCTGAGCTGGGACGCAGCAGATTTAGCAAACTAATTCCAGAGTCTCCCCGTTTAACTCAGCATGCAGCTTCCAGACAATCTGTTCTAGGCTTGCATTTCATGGCAATGAGGTCAGCTGTTGGACTGCTGAGCAAAATCCTCTGCAGCGGCTCACAACTCACCCAGGAAGTTTGGGAACAATTCTGTGGGAGATGTCCTTTTGTAACTTGACATTTCAAAGACAGTCTTATTACAGCATCCTGACTCCTTGGAGGACCATGATGGAGGACTGATGCAACAGTGAGTGCAGAAGTGGTCAGCTCAAAGCAAAGAGACCAAACCCTCTGCAGAAGTATGCATTCATTTTAACTGCTTGCCTCTAAAACTCCTGAGAAGCTCATGTCCCACTAGGAAAGGGTGAGCAGATCTCCAGGTTTTAAAGGAGTAGGAGAAAATAAGGTGTAGATGATCATACACAATGCAGTCCATCTTCATGCTTCACCAACCCATCCTGCACCACGTCATCCTTCCAAAGGCTTCTGTTGCTATATACAGCCTCAGCTGATGCACACAGGAGCCAATGGCGAAGTCCATCTGATCCATCTGTTTGCATTCATCCATGCTGAATTTCTCTAAACAGGTCGGTACATACATTATAACTGATCTCAGCTGAGAGGACAAAGCAGTTCAGCTCGTTAGCTGCTGCTTCCTGCTCCCAAACAGCTTTAGAGATTGTTGCACACAAAAGGTATCTGTGAATCCTGGCAGTGGCAAGGAGGAGGCGGCAAAAGAAAAGCAGTGAAGGGGAAGAATGTGCAATGCTATATCACAGATGTATACTCTATACCTCTACTCTGTGCTCTTATGGATGCAGATGCTACCTCCGTTTCAGTGGTACTGTGTGTTCTCCTAGCAAGGCTTCCTTCTATTTTAAAAGCCATGAGAAAGAGCATATAAGCATCACATTTTACAAACTGCCAATAAAAAAAAAAGTACCCACAACCAACTGAGTGGGAAGGTCACACGCTCTGCCAGTAAAGACAGACAAGCACACGGTGTTTCACTGCAGAAGTCAGCTACCGTACTGTGGTAGGGTGTGAACTTCCCTAGAGAGCACTTCCAGCAAGACAGCCCTCCATTTGGGGAGTCCGGAGTGCTAAATGGAGAATGGTACACACTGCATTAGTGTGCACAGTAACCAAACACCAACTCAGAAAGCTCACAGCCACGTAAGCACTGTTTTTAAAAAGAAAAAAAAATTAATCCCCCCGTCCCAAACCCACAAGGCAAGATAAATGAGTGGCTTTTCATCAGCCCATGAATGCTCTTCTCTGATCCAAAGAATATGCAAGAAAGAGGCACTGTTGGCATCACACTGCTCTGCTCCCTCAGTGCTCAGGTAGCCTCTTCCAGCACAGCGCACAAGCTCTCCCTTCAGACACATGGCTCTTTTGGATGTTCCCACTACAAACCTGCCTTTGCATGCTCTATAGACTCCTTTCCGGAACAGACTCTGGCTGTCTCTATTAAAAATACTTGTGGGTCCCAGATCAACCAACTAACCAGGAGATCATGCTGCAACACAGCCAAGTTAAGCGCTAAGGAAAGGAAGGGAGCACAGGTCAGTCTGGGACACACAGGGTTCAGAATAGATGTCAGGCTGGACCAGCAAGTAACTCACCACTAGCACCAAGATAAAGCTCTGGCAGTGAGGGCTAATACTGCTGCCTACTGGGCATAAGCAACTCTGAAGAACAGGCTGTGAGTCTCTGCACATCACTGGTGAGGCATACAGTGAATTAACGAATGCAGTTTTGATATATGATTAATTGGTACTGCTCAGTGGCTCTTTTCTGACTTGGGGACATCTTAGAGCAAAAAGTGTCTAATCAAGGCACTTAATGACCTCCTTGGCAGTAAAAGGCTTTTTAATTCAGGCCAGAAAACCCTAGCCATCAATCACAAGCAGCTGAAGTCAAAGACATTTAAAGCAGAAACACAGCACACACCTAAAGGTAAAGGGATCGACCACCAAAATCTTATCTTTTTCTCCAAGACATTTCAAGCTGATCCTTGCAGCAGGATTACTACCAGATTTCCTTTCAGAAGCTGAAATTCTTGGCAATCTTAGAAGTTTACAGTTGCTTATGCATTTCTCTCCATGCAAGACTGGATGCAATTTCAATCTTGATAAGGCAGCGCACAGCTTCTGTGCATCACACCACACCAGGATGGGCTAAAAAAGGGCTACAGATCCTCAGTGTTTCCCTTTTTGCCAGTCTCCCTTCTTCCCTTCCCTGTTTAATGTGTGGAGTCTGGCACATAAACAACAGCTTCAAAGCAAGACCATTTCTGTGACTGCTCAAGTCCTAGGATACTCACAGGGGACAGGCAAGATGAGCCAAAAGGTGTCAGTCCCTGTAACTGCTTCAAAGATACCATGGGCACAACAAGGAAGCTTGTGCAGGGAGAAGACGATCCCCTAATATCTTAACACAAACACATGTGGAAAGCTAATAGTTTTCAGCCTCCAGGTAGGAAATGGGTAGCCTGCAAAGAAATCCATCCTTCCACACCACAGAACACAGAACCTAAGGAGATCAGGCAGCGTCAATGAACAGATGTACTTCATGCTACTTAACCCATACAGCACTTAAGCTTACTTATGCAAACCTAATTTACTTGCACCTAATACAGACATGGAAGCATCAGTACCTGTGGTATGTCTAGGGGCTCTGCCAGTTTTGTATTCAAATGTCAAGTGCCAGCAAGGCAGGAACGTATAGGTAAGACTAGATCTATACATAGTTCCTGCCTCCCAGAGAAGCACAGAGACCTGCACTGTTGTTCTGCCAGGTCCACACTGCCGTATTTGTTCCCCCAACACACATCTGGCTGTGCAACAACCCACCCAACATTAAGGGTTGCCAGCAGCAAGCTCCCTTTGTTTGTGATATAAGAGCTAACAAGGTGAAATCTCAGGCTCTCAGTGAACTAACACTGAAGCTTCCCACTGGATACAGCTGGGCACCTGTGGGACACCAGCAAATGTGTTTAATCAAGCAGTAGACGGGAAACAGGTACTTACGATCTGCTTCTGTTTTAATGGCTTCACAGAAAAACTGCCATCAACGTGCTACCGGGGGGGGAGGGAAAAAATAAAATGTATTAAATAGCTGAAGTGTATAAATTAAGAGTAAAACAGACTCATGATCAGAGCTGGTGTCTGCTACCTTTAGGTAGCAGGGGGAGGGTGGCCCCACCAGACAGCATGTCCCTCTCACAGTGCACACAGACTAGAAAAAGAAGGGAAGCACTTTCAATCCTTCAGCTCAGACCTGGACACAGGACATAATCCAGCATTGATGGAATGGCCTGACCAGCTTTAGTTGGTTCCTAGGTTTGCTGCATACCTCGTTCAGCTCCCTGAACATTAAGGGGGATTTTGCCATCACCCTTGTGCATCCAGTGAGCTCAGTAGTTCTGCACAGTATGTGGAATTTACCTATAATCCTTGAAATCCTCATTCCAAAACTGAAGCAGTTCAAGCCACTTTCCAATCTCATGAGACAGAAATTTCCAAAGCTTCACTTCTGCCCTCATGCTAATACACCACCCATGCATGTTCATTTTCCTACTTTCTATAAGGTACTATTATCAAGTGCTGGCCATGGGATGCTAGAATAGGAAGCTGGGACAAATCCAGGTCCAAGCAAGTTTGTATCTCTACTCCTGACCATAGAGAGTGGGCTTACTGGAACAGCATTATGTTTGGATACTTGGAAAACAGCAACTAGACACAATCCTTCATAAGCAAAAATCACACTAGCATTATCAGATCCAAAGCCTAATCTGAACCTAGTTACAACCAAAAAGCTATGAAAACAATAGCCAGGGCAGCACATGTGAATCTCGCAGATGAGGAAGGCAAACATGCATGGAATACTTTAAAATCAGGCTGTAACATGCAGGAAGCTGGTGGTCTCATCTATTTTTCTCTCCTCAGAAATTACTGATCACTCATTTTTCAAGGCTAGGGAGTTTCCATCTACAGCGGAACTCCAAACACTACAGCCTTCCCCAAGGACCCACTGCCCACACTGTCCTCTCCCAAGTGCTGCTGGACAACTAAGGGATTCCAGTGTGTTTTGTTTTTCCAGATCAGCTGGAAGAGGAAACTAGAAGAATAACATCCCTGCCCTAGTCCCAGGGGTGCTGCAGCTGCCCATCTCATTTCTGACAGATCTCTAACTTCAGGAGTAGGACTACCTACAGAGCCAGTGCTCAGAGCAGCCTGGCTAACACAGGGAAACTCATTTTCTTCACATATTAAGTCCAGCAAAAAAGCAACCTAGAACACTTGGAGCATCTTCCAGCCACAAGGCTTCCTTAGGACTGACTGTGCTTCCTATACCTTCTGACTCAGCTTGTCACCATCCACATTATCCACTTAGGAGGAACAGAATAAGACCTGTCAACTTGCTCAGGGATACAGCAGGAACCAAGCAGATTGAGAAACAAAAGTCAGTCCACGTGCCAGCCTAGAAGTGGAATTTCTAAGAGCACAGCATTGTGCTGCTCTCCTCTACATGCCCAGCTCCGCTCCAGCATCTCTTGCCTCATCTTAGCATCTCAACATGTCACTACAAGTATCCCTTGCCCAGGATATGTGCCTGCAGTATTACCACAACCAGATGCAACATGGTGCAGTCATGGATCGTGCAACTGTTTTCAGGGTCCAGTTATCATGGGAAGAGATTTTGTTATCAAGGCTTGTGCGTACAAGCTTGGCTTAGCCTTACCATGTAGGCAGCGGTCAACTACATCAAACGTGCCACCAAAAAGTAGTGGCGCTTAAAGTCTTTATGCAGGATATATTCTAATTCTTTAAAAGGGCTTGGTGCTACATGTAAACTAAGGCCAAACAATGGTGCGGTAGGGTCTGGACACAGCAAATCCAGTTCTGCAAAGAGATCACAAGGTCCAGGAAAACTGCACAGTAGCAGCCATGGTCAATACCTCAAACATCACAGCCACTGAGACACACCCTCTCCCTACACAGGAAACACCAGCTAGAATTAGCTGAGTGACCAGCTCAGGTACAAATGATAATTACAGGCTGCACAGGAGCTACTGCAAGCAATTATTTGTACTACAACAGCACTTGGGAACCCCAGTCACAGGCCAGGAATCCACTGTGCTAAGTGTTATATAAATACATAAGCCATGGAAATGTTTGCATATACAAGGACAGGGTCAGGAGGGGGAGAAAAAAAACACCCCAGCAACAAAAACACCCACTTGTTTACCTTTTCAAATGCAGCCAGAAGAACATGGGCATGACCTGTCACCTCAACCACCACTGCAAAAAGAAAAAGAACAGTCCTGGTTAAACGTTGAAAACAGCACAAGCATGAAACTACCACGAGCTGAATTTCAGTCCTTTTACAATTTCTAAACCACCACCTGTTGTATTTTCAACTCCTTTTGTAATGTGAAACTTTTCCTGTCTTGTCATCAGGTTGGTTTGTCTCACACTCCTGCAGAGCAAGAACAAAACCCTGCTGGGCTCTGTGGTGGGCCCTACACAGGCATGTCTTAATTTATCCCACTTCATTTTCAGAGGTTGGAAAGGGAAAGTAAAACAAAGAGCTGAATGGGATTCTGCTCTCCCCTCAAATTTCTGTTTTTAATTACCTGAATTTATCACAGAGATTAGTAAATCCATCTGGTTTAACAGCAGTTGGCAGCACTTCCAGCCCTGGTACTTATGACTTTATTTCATTCTAATCCAACATGCTTATAAAACATTTATTGCTCATACCAATTTTGGACACTGAAACATCCCTGTGCAGTTCTCTGATTTTTTTCTCCAAAGACAAGCATCACATCTTCCCTCTTCCAAACTCAAGGCTTCCCTCTTAACCCAATAGCATTGAGAAGGGGCTGTCAGAGGTTTCTGTACAGCATTCATGGCTCCCTCAGCAATTGCCTTTCCAGGTTATTAAAATAGATGACAGTACACTATTGGCTAAGGCTGGGCATGGTACTTGCATAAACATATGCTTCCCATACTGCCTCCTGTTCTATTTTTGGTCCTTCTAGGCATGCCCAATATTAGAAAGTACAAATACCTTGCCAAAAGCTCCATAAACAGAGGAAGGTGGTTTATATTTATGGTCAAGAAACATACATATATGTCAATTTTACTAACAGTGCCTGAAATCACTAAAAATAGATGCACTTTAGAAGTAATTTCCTTTATGTTGCACTGCGCTTTGTTAGTCACACTTCAAATTGGTTCATCCAGTTCTATTTCCCTCTGCTTGGAGGACTGTAAAATAATGCAATGAGTTTCTGGGCACTTTCACATCTACAACATAAGAAACTGAGCGAGTGACTGCACTAAACAATTCAATCAACAATGGATTATTTTTCCCTTCTAATTTTTCTTAAATTTTGTACAAAATGTTACAAAACACAGAAGTGAAATGCTGGTCCTGCTGACTACAACAGCCCCCAATTTTAGAGAAAATATCACTTCCTTTTGCCCTTTTCATTGCTGATAGTCAGAATGAGTGCAAACACACGGAGTCCAAAACCACATGCCCTAAGGAAAATACTGTGCAAAGTGAGACTTCCCTCTCCAAAATGGCACCATGTTTTAAAAATAATCAACAATATTATTCTCATCAAAGGTTATGCTCTTTTATTGTAACCATTCAGCACCCTCCAGAAAAAAACAGGGCAATTTGAACTGCTGAATGAAGCTGTATTTGGTTGAACAGTGGCCCGAGCATTTTAAAGCCATTTCTTTTTCTCTGACCATTCCTAGGGAAGGCACACCTTACAGTGAGCTACAGCTTTTATGAAGACAACTTACCCCTCAAAGAGGGGAAAAAGACCAACTCCCTCCTTGCCTTACAAACTGCAAATGCAAAACCCAAAGAGAAGGGAAGTAATTTGCTCTAATTTTTGCCTGGCATTGATGGCAGAGCCAGGAGTTCTCTTAAACACTATTCCAACACTAAATAGCTGGCCATTTTCCCTGTAAAAAATAGAGGCTTTTTTTTAAAAGCATGTTTTTATGTAAGAACCCATGGTTAGCTGGGCCCTTTTACTACACGGAAGTTAAGGTGCACTCCTGAAACATTTTCATTCTGGAAAGGCTTGCCAAGCCTTTGCTACAAGTAAAATGTTTCATCATTGCAGAAGGAGGCCTGCCCTGAAGGAGTCACATAACCTCAAAGAGAACCAGAAGATGACCAAGGGAGCACACCACCATGCTTACCATCACCTTCATCCACCACTGCTCGGATGACAACAGGGAACACACCACGATCCAAGTCAAAGTTAAGCTGAGGGGAAGAAACACGGATGAGTTTAGACAATTCATACCAGACCTGCCTGAAGACAACATCTGAGATAGTGTTAACATCAGAGGAATGAAGGCTCCTTCTGACAGGCCCCCAGTCCCTGGTCTCAAAAAGACACAACAGAGCAGGATTTAAAATTCAGGCACCAACTTTCAAAGAGAGTCAACCAGAGTAACTACACCATATATACACTGACATGGCACTAAACACCAGTCATGGCTAGCAAAGCAAAGGATCTCCATTTGAATTTTATATGGTATTTAATTCTCACTAATTCATATATCCTAAAAGTCTCCTGAGTGATTTGCAGTGGGAAAGTTTTGCTTGCATATGGTAGGATATACTGGTTATAGCACAGCAGTGTGCATTATGCTCCCTGCACCACAAAAGAAACCCTGGCTCTTGTATGAAGTTCTTGAAGACATAGAGAAAAATCTGTAAAACTTCAAGCTCACACAATACACTTTAAGGAAACGCCAGACTGATTTTCATCTCTTGGCATGTTATGAAATTCAGGTCCTTGACCTAAATTGGCGAGACTGAAAATTTAAGATCTCACTTGAGTGCAAGGAAAATAGACTCAATTTCTTCCTTTGCCCTGCACTTCATTAAAGCACTTCAAAAGCTCCATGTCGTCTTACAAACACAAGAAAAACGCAACCTTACAAACACTGTCCTATGCCAGGAATGGAAGCAGCTCAAATACTAGATTTCTGGTGTTTTTTCTTAATTACTGACTTGGGTTTTTCTGTCTCATCTCTTGCCAAGAGAGGAAAAGATGTCATTTCACCATGGGGCTCCAGGTAGTCTATTTTCAGTTTTCCAGTGAAAACTGAGACTCAGTTTGAAGTGCCGCAACACTGTTCAGGTAATGCTCCGGGACTTCCCCCCCTTACCCAAAGCCCCAACGTCATTTGCAGCATGATTTTCTCCAGCCAGTCCCTCAAAAGCTAAACTATCAAGATAGTCATTGGCATTGGGTCAAATGGCAACCCAAAACACCCAGACTGGAGGACACCCTCACCATGAGCCACAACATAGCTGAAAATGGTTCCTCCTCAAACGAATTACAACCTAGATGTTCATTCTGGGACGAATGATAACTGTACACAGGGAGATGATATACCCTGGCAGCCACCAGCCAAGTGTGCCGTAGCCCGTTAGCCACAAGGCTGCAACTCTGCCAAGAGCTGCAGGCACGTGCTTTGGAACTGCAACAGTTCACCAACTTTCCACAGAAGGGGTGGGAAGAAGAAGGAATTGCAAGTCTGCTGCTCTTCTGTCCATACCTGTACATTCCTCATGCAGGTTGCATGCCTTTGGGGCCAACTCAGCTTCTGCGGTACTTTCTAGAAGCAACTCTTAGCTGCACAACAAAGCTGTGCATGCACACGCACATCCATTCAAATGTGAATACTGATTTCAAACATAAAGCATGTGCTAGAAGACCTTACGATTTGACCTAGCTAGTCTTCAAACCTGAGGGATATTGATTTTCATCCTCTATATGATGGTTTTATATTTTATTCGTCCTTTCAACTACCAGAATCTATTCTTTTTCCAAAACAGCAGAGTAACAGAGCAAACAAAAATCTCATTTAACCTCTCAGTATTCATTATAGAAGAGACTCATTGAGCCACTATTTCCCAGCTTGCATTTTTGAACCATTATGGCATGCCACAGAGGGAAAATTCATTGAGGACAATTGATTAAAATTGCTGAAAGAAGTTTATGGTTTTACTTTGCTTCCTGCTCTGATTTATTACTGTACAAGAGTTACTGTTTCTCCATTTGAAGGGAAAGTCACATTATAGAATTGTGGTTGCTTTATGATATAGACTTTTGCATTCTCAGACAAAAGGCCTCCTTAAGGGTCCGTTTCACATTCATTTTTAGGGACCTGAAAACTACTGACTCAACACAAGCCATACACTATAACTTGCAAGCAAACCAGTATATTATGAAGACAAAGTAAACTCCTATAAAGCTTTCCACATAACAACCCAACATAACATTATTTTCCCTTCTGTTGGCCAGCCAGGAACTACATCATATGAGAGTATTACACTAAGCAAAAATATTAAGTAAAACTGGGTTTTTTGGACAACACCAATAAAGCTGGAAAGCAATCTGAAGCATGCAGTTGTACACAGCTGAGTGATAATACTCTGCCAGCTGTCTCAGATTAGAGTGCTGCATTTCAGTGCCAGTTAAGAAGATTTAGCCGTATGTGCCTTACTGGACTTGAGAGGACAAGGACTGATATGTACACAGAGCTGAAATGGGAGAAGAAACTCTTCCAAATCACAGTGCTTGTTCCTCATTTTCTCCACAATGAGAGCTCCCAGTAACACCAATGAAAAAAGCGGAGACAGAGGATGCAGCAGAATCCCTCTAGCCAAGGAAGCCAAAAGTTTACTTTTCAGCAGCATCTCTCCCTTTAAGCTGTCAAAGGGACATGACTTCAATACTCGAGTTTTGTTTCTTACTGGCAGGAACAAAAGTGAAAATTAAGCTTCTCAATTCTTTAAGAAGAAAGGGATCTGAGCTCCTACTTTCCAGTGCTCTCAGATGACAGAAGGGATTGAAAAGCAGCTCTTCCAGGCTTTTGTAGGCTGAACTTGTGAAATCATATATTGGCAGAGAAGCCAAGACATCAGGAGACCAGACTCTGCAGGCTCTTGGTAACCGCCATGGCATTTGTTAAGGCCCAGGACTGATTATAGTTGTAACTGTAACTTCAAGACAATAGCTAGTCAATCTTTTTAAAATATACAAAAGAGTACTTTTTCCTTTCTTTTTTTTTTTTTTTTTAAAGAGGTAGAGTTATCTACCAGGGTTCACACACACAGTACTCTTATACAGGGTTAGGAAATGAACAACGTATCAGTGTTGACCTGGGAGAGGGGTCCACAGGAACAAATATATTAGCAATAGCTACAGACCGACTCCTCTTTCAGAAATCTCTTACAGCAATTCCGCAGAAAGCAGGGGAAAGACCAAGGCCTCCCTGCCCTGTGTCACATGCAGGGGGAAGCCCTTGGGCCAAAGCTCAGAGGCTCAAGAAGCAAAGAGTTACTGCCTGGGTTGGAATTTTGTGAAGATACCAAAATTAATAGGACTCCATGGATCTTGCTATGTAGTAAAAGCAACAGAGCTTAATTAAAACCAAGCCCTCATTGTTTGCAGTTACGGGTTAAACTAAAAGGAGGAAGGCATTCCCTTATTCAGCATTAATGCACCAGTGTGAATCTGCCCCAAAAGGGAGAGTATCCCCCCACAACACTGTGCTGCTACAATTAATAATGCAGGATGTGGCCCTTAAACAGGACAGGGCTCTTCTAGAGCAGTGGTCTCCAAACTATTTTGACTCTTCAACCTATTAGTAAAAAGTTTTGAGCACGTACTCCCAATACATGTACACTTATTATTTATAAGATTATATATATGCACTGTTGAAGTTCTTCCCGCACATCAATGAATTGTCTTGCATGCACCTCACTTTGGAGACCACTATTCTAGAGGACCAGCCAAAAAAAACCAAACAACCCACCAAAACAGATATTTGTTCCCAGAAGCTCTGGAGGAGTGGCAGGTTCCTCCAGGAAGAGCTCCAGTGCCAATCTCTGCAGTCTCCCTCCTGCACCAGATGTTGGGATGCCAGCTGATCAGTGACTTCAAAAATTGCTTCTTTGGGTTTCTTCCCTGTTTGCCTGATCTACCTGTCAAGTTCCCATACAGTGTTCATGCCTGCTCCTCCCAGGGCCCCATTCATCTCCTTCCCACAAAACGTGCCACAGCAGCTGGAAGAGGGTGTCTTCCAGCCATAACTTCACGGTACTAAATGGAGTCCAGTGCTTCTGGGACAACAGGGTTGTGAAAAGAAGGGAACACTGAGAAGAGACTTACCTCATCATCCTTCCAGTCTGAGAAATCAATCTTGAAGGAAGGCAGGGAGAATTGCTGGCTTACCCCTCTCTTGTAATGAACTGTCTCTGACTGCAGAGCGGGATTCTTTGTGCTGTATCTGAAGAAAGGGGGAAAAATAAAACTTGCTGTAACAAATTATTGCCCTCTGCTAGGCTCTCATTCATTCACACCTGTCCGCCTTTCAGGAAGCACAAGTGGCAGCTCTAAGAGGCAGAGCTGGCAGGGGCTGGCAGCCATTTAGTGGGCATACAAAAAGGGAAGGGAAAGGTCAAAGCAAGAAGGTGAACAAAGGGAAGGGAAAGCAGCGCAGACAGGCAAGGTCTGATTGGATCCATACTGACCTGCCTGGAGACAATGGGTATCAGGAGTACAGTGGGGTGTGGCAGCCTGGCAAAGGCCAGCTCACTAAATCAAGGGCCTGGCCTAGGCAACACTGGCTTTCAACCCAGCACACAGTCTTATTTTCTGCAGGAAACCCAGGAAGAACGAGCAATGACCTAACAGCGGCAACGCACAACCCAACACAGCAGTGAAGGCTCTCCTGTGCCTCCACAGGACAGCTCCGCAGTGAGAAAGCTACTTGGCTCGCTATCATCCTGGTAAGCAAGAGCCATTCCAATTCAATCCTCTGTTCCTCATGGTAAGCCCTGCAACACTTCTGGGAAAGCACAACACCGCCAGAGAGACAGCAACCAGTCCTCAACACCAGCCAGCCACCTAGAGAAAAATAACAATTCTTCCACTGTCTCGAGGCCCAGCACTGCCAGGCTGGGATGAACATCTCTGGAATGGAACCACAGCTACCATCCACCATCTTCCGCACCCAGAGCCCACCCAGCGCTGTCTGCCCCAAGAGACGTTTTCACTGCTCACTGACTGTCACTATGGATGGTGTGACTCACAGTGGGCTTCAGTGAAAAAACAGGCTCAAGAAGTTCTCACTTTTTTTCTGGAGGGTGATTTCTGAGCTGGATGTGCACAGCCTCTCGCTATGCCAATTCTGGCACAGGAGAGGAGGCAGCGAACTGCAAAGCAGGGTGGGAACACCTGAAGCTATTTTTACCACCAAAGCCTTTGTTGTCGAGCTACCAACCATATGTTCAGAGCATGTTGACAAACAGGACAGAAATTGAGAGATCCCTTGCCCAAGAGGCTTACACCGCAGAAACAACATCCCCCAGCACAGTGACATGACAGGTCTAGCTCCATCTCTACAAGAAAGGCTTCAACCGCCAATCACAGTAATGGAATGTTATCTCTTTGCACACTAACCATCACTTCCTAAGCAGAGCTTCCCACGGTGAGACTGCAAGAGTGCTGGCCTCCAGCCACTGCGCACTGAACAACTACAAGCTTGAAGCCTTGTTCAAACTTGATTGCCACTGTTCTTGATCGACCAGACAGCCCAGAGACAGGCTCCAGGGACAGGTGTCACATTAGCACCAAGAACTCTAGGCTGAGTTCCTCCCTTAATTCAGCTTGGGATATCACACAGGATGTCCTGACAACCAGTTCCTCAGATTTTGCTGACTCCATTTCTCAAAGAATAACATGGGCAGTACTACTGCCCATCCTGCAAAGGAGACAACACCAGAAGAGATCGAGGCATTTGATGTGGCCGATTCAGTACGGAGCCTTGTCAAGCAGAGCAGTTAAAGTGTACACAGGGGCAAAGAAGAGAGACTCCTAGCTTGAAAAATGGGATTCTGTACTTTTGAGGATATTCAGCTGTTCTGAAACACAGATGCAACTTAAAAATCACCAGTTACACAAGCACAGGTTGGAAAGCTCCAAGATCCTTCAGCCTAACTACACTTTGTGGAGGAGCGCAGCACACCAGAAGGGGATGGCAGTACGAAGCTTTTCTACATCTGAGGTAATGCTTTCTCGTTTCTGTAAGCAAGGAGCAAGAGGGCTGGACAGCTCACTTCCAGAGGGTTTGAAGCAAAAATGGTGGGAAAATCCCAAGGTGCAGAGTCAACCAAAAACTGCAGAACTGAGCATCACACCCAAGATATGAAGACTGGGCTGGAGGACAGAGGTGATTAGAGAGGACATGCCTGAACCTTAAAACTCAGCTTTAAGCAATGCTGCAGCAACTTTACACTCAAGAGCCCCCAGAGACAGTGGGCTGCCCTCCAGGGCTCAGGCCAGCCAGCACTGGAACACAGAGTCTTAAAGCATGATGATTAGGGTGCCTTTTGCAGCTGAAGGTATAAGAACCTGGATACCAGAAGATGATGAATATTTACTAATTCCTTTCAAACCCAAGGAGGAAAAACCAGGCTCCCCACTGGCATGAACTGCTGCCTTTCTCTGGGAAGCTAGTGTAGTTCCTGTACCCTCTGAGGATCCAGGAGGCTTATCAAGTGCCACAAGATCCACATTAAATTCTGGAAGGCCGTGGCAAAGGCCAGGTTTACCACATGCACTCCGCTCTCCCTGCTGAGGCAAGTGCATTATGTTATTTATGAAAATACCTTACCCTCAAAGACCATTCTGAACTGCGCTGAAATTGTGCTGCTTTTCTAGAAGGCCTCACTCCCTCCTTTGCATTTAAAGCACAGTGTGGGAGAGATCAGAATGACAGGTCTTTTATGTGTGAATTACAGAGCGAGCAATTGAGTGAAATTTTATTTACTGAGTTGTCAAGCACACTGAATAGAGCAAGCCTGTATCTAGTTCCTTTTGTGGCACTCTCAAAGCTCCCCAGCTCTGCAGAGAGGCACAATTCTCCCTCTACAGCTGGGAAAGCAGGGGATGGAAGAGTGACTTATCTAAGGTGACAGCAAGTCACCTTAGAACCTACTGGAAAAAGTGCAGAGGAGAAAACAGAGGTCAGTCTGCCTGGACGACATGCACCATGGCAGCACTGGGAAAGGGGTGTAAACACACTGATGATGAGTGCCAGGAAAGCCAGAGGACCTGCACATACAGCACCAGAAGCCCAAACCAGTCTACAACAGTAAAACAAGTAATGCTGTTCCAAGGAGGATAGTGTAGAACAATACTCGCATAGACCTGCTGCTCTCACCGCCCATGAGAAAAGAAATAAACCAGGTACGTAGATTTTCTGATCTGAAGGGTATGACAAAAATATCAAGGAGGTTTCCCCAAGTGAACTTTGTGCCTCAGACTGTATGACTGCCTAGGCCCCTTGCCAAAACGCATGTCAAACTTGGATCTGAACACCAGACAATGCTGGAGACCTTCAGTCAGCAGCCAGTGCCAAGGCTGCCGAGCACCAGTGGGCCAAGAGCCTGGTGAATTCCCTGGAGGTGTTGGCGATACCAGATTGTTACAGAGGTTGATCATCTTTCTAAGGTGATGCACAGGATCTACTGCACAAGCACACACTCCTCGTGCTGCATAGGAGGACAACTTGGCAAGCCGTTACAAAGAAAGTAACCTGCATATTAGTGTCTAAGTGATCTCTACCCATCCCCAGCCCTTCTAGTTGGCATCTGCTGTATTCATAAGTCTTCTATTCCCTGCCTATGCTGCTGTGGGCTTACAGTAAACAATAGTGGAGAAGCTCTGTAGAGCTGTGGAGATGTGTTACAGAAGAAGAGAGCATGTATGAAGATATCAAGAGAGAATGTATCAAGAGCATGTATTGTGATACATGCTCAAGAATAAAGGATAGCAGAGAAGCAACGTAGTGCCTCTCCCTGCATAAAAGCTGAAATCTGTACGTTTGGGCTGCTATTTCTGCACTGGGCCAAGTCTCCACCCAGACAGGAGGTCTAACAAAACCACCTTGCAGTCACTGGCAGCTCAGGATGATGGGGAAGTGGGGTCTGTCCTATTAGGTCAGAACCAAACAGAAATCCCCAGTCACATTTTTTTAAATGTGTTTCTTTGTTCAGGCACCCCTGACAGCACAAGAATCACCAGAAATGCAAGGCACCACGCTGCTGACTTCAGGAGCAGCCCCCAGCTCTGTCCTCAGGACTCATGCAGCCCATCTCCTCCTGTAAGCTCTGACACACCTTTACTCCCACAGAGCAAAGCTTATACGCTGCACTGACTCCTTCCTCCCCCATGTCAAACCCTTCCACCCCCCAAAACCAGCTGTGTATCAGAGAACCAGCAGATGAGAAGGCCTGTGCCTACATCACAATGATTTTTGAGAGAACAGGAAACAAACTAAAATTATTCCTGTCTCACTCCTCCACCATCAGCTGAGAAGCACTTGCTGCCTGCACAGAGAAACTCAGCCTGTGGCTCACGCAGGCTTCTCCTTGTACACAGTCCAGGCTTACTACCAGGCACCTGTAGACCTTAAGTATCTCCCAAGCCACTAGTGCCATGCTACTGTTCATGAACCTCTGGCTAAGCAGAGTTAAACTTCTGTTGCTACATGCTCACTGGAGACACAACATGAATGTATGGGGGTGTTTCCCCCTCTTGCTCATCCCTGATCAGCACCTGGGGAAGTTCTCAGCAGGGCGCCAGTCCCAACTTGTACAGAATTCTTCAGCATTGGGTTCCTCATGCTGTCTGGCAATGGGGCTGCCTCAGACAGTCAAAAAATGGTTCCTGTTACCCCAAGCATGCTGGCAACCCCTGACCAAGAAGCATGAAGTGGAGATCCCAGTCAGCTTGCCTCAGTTATGCAGAGCACTGTCCAGACCCCATTCCTCAGAGACAAGCAACTGAGAGACAGTCTATGCTTTGAAGAGCCTGTGGACAAAATAAGAATCCTATTTCTTCAGTAACAGCTATGCACATTGCATGGCAAAGTTACTGAAGGCAGAGTTACATGAGAGCTTTAGAAGATACTCAGGAACTAATTCTGCCAGTGCTGCAGGCTGTGACTGCTTGGTAGACTCTATGTCCTCTTACAGGTGATGAGAAAGGAGCCAGTCATGTTCTGTTGGTGTTCAAAGGGCCCAGGAGTTGATGTGGAGTAAGCACACTGGCTCCCCTATCTCCCCCACCTGCACACTTCCCTTTCATTTTGGGCCAGGATCTCACAGGCCAGCTTTTAGGGAAGAGGGAAGTTGAACAAGCATCTCAACTCAAAGTGATTTTTATTGATAAAAGAAACACAACCAAAATATATGAAGGCCATAGCCCTGGGTGTCAGTCAGAGTTAGGCAAGATCCAGCCCAGAGAGGCTCCCACACAGAGTTTGGAGGTTAACCGGGTGCTGTTGGTGCACTGCAGTCCCTGCTAGTCTCATCCTCCCCTCCTGCTTCCTCCCAGGACTGAGTTTCCACTCCAGGCCAGGAGGAAACAAACACCCTACCACGCAGCTGAAACCCTGCTGCCCATGACCCACTCCAGCACCTGCAGATGTCTGCCTTCAGCTGCTGAACTTACTGGTGAGAGAGCACCGCACTCACGACTCCAACCAGGCTTCAAACAAAGCTGGCAGCTTACACAACAGCTACAGAGAGGCACAAAGGCCAGAACTCTTACTAAAGACAGAGGGTTTATCTGCTCCGTGAAATCTATACAATTTAGCTCTCCAGCTTGTGAACTTTGCACACTACAGCATTCCCTTGGGGACTGGTGTCTGCCTGGATCAAAGGAAGCTGCTTCTTTACAGCTTGAGTCTAGCAAAAAAAACAGCACTCGCCTCTGATTTCTTCACACAGAAGAAATCTCTCTGCACAAAGAATTCATATTAATCATCACAGTCCCCAGCCAAAAGCAGCAAGAGCACCTTTCAAAGGCCTTGAATAGACAGAGGCTATTAAATAACCAAAGGAATATCTGAGTGCCTCTGCCTCTTCTATGAAAGCTTTAGTGAAAACAGCCATGCGCCGAGCTGCCTGTTCCAGTTAGATTTCATTTTGTGAACCAACTATTCAAACTTCCACATGCAGACAGAATATATAATCATTGCAGTGTCATGTCCACCATCAGCTTAAAAGACTGTGGTAGGATTTTTGCAACGAGTGTCGCAGGCATTGCAAAACAAACAAGGAAATGAGATTTTTAAAGAAAATATATCCAGTACACCCGTTTGTGCATCAGCAACACAAACAGCATAGCCCTGAAAAAGGGCAAGGATTGCAGAACTAGGCTGACCTATTCTCATTGTGTTTTCTCTTTATAATGAGAAAACAGAGCTTGGGAGGAGCATTACTGGGCTATGGAAGAGATCCTTTTCTGTCCAAAGAGGAAGATCTTTTTCATAAGAATGGGCTGCAAAACTCAAACTTCTCATGTTATATTTATTGTCAGCTCCTGATCGCCTGGATTGCTCATGTCTTTAGAGCTGGCTATTCTAAGTGCTTCCAGCTACATGGCTGGTTTGACTTCTCCCCCTGAGGAAACAACCACTGCTGTCATGTTTTAACTACACAATCCTTCCTGCTAGTCAGCAGGATACCTACAGCTCAAGAAGTCCCAGGGGCCCTCCCAGGAACAGGCTAATAGTATGCACATCAAGGCTTTTACCAGAAAAGGAAAGGATGCATTCATAGAGCACACACAAAAAGAGAATATGAACATCTCTGCAGCCTGCTCCAAAAAACATACATGTCTCCTAAACCAAAGACATCCAAGGGTATGAACAAATGAACTAGTTACTGCAAGAGAAGGCAGGCTATGAACTGGGAGTCCTTCAACTATTCTCTAGGAGCTGCTGAGGAGTACCGCCAGCCCTGCAATGGAAATACAACGCAGAGCACCCTCTCATCTATCTGGGGGGAAAATTACATGCTTATGCACAATCACTAGCATGTAGTCGACGTACAGCTCGCACACTTGCCTGTTTGTGCCTCCTATACACTAAGGCAGAGATTCTCACGCCATACAGATAGGGCCCATCCTGGTGACCCTTTGCCTTTCAGCTGAGATGGCTGAACCCTTCCTTGCTGCATGTGTCAATCACCTCTACCGCAGGCACAGAGCTGCCTCTCCGGCTGGCTGGTCTTAAAACCCAGTTAGCATCACGGATTCTGACAGCAATCTTCTCTTTGTTTGTAGGACATTTTTGAAGCTGACAGGTACTGCTGTGCCTCAGTGTACACTGAGAAATACAACGCTTGTCCTCACAGGTGAGCAGTCAAGCTTCTATGGTGGCTTCCCCAAGCAGGGTATTCCCTGTTTTCTACCCAGCTGCTGGGAAACTGAAGCCAAAGGAAAGTATAAACTGAGAAATATCACTCTCTCCAAGCCCACCAGATCACAGTCCAGCTCCCCAAGAGCACACCCATCGCTAACCAAAGATGAGAGCAGATCCTTGGGGAAGACACAGTGCTTAAAGCTCACTGTGGGGACTGCCACAGGAAACAGAAGCACAGCGGAACAGTTTGCTGATTTCCAAAACCAAATAAAATGGACACAAGCAGAAAAAGAAATAAAACTGAGGATATCGGGGGTCTTGAACTGTTCAGAGGCAGGTCACCGCTAATTCCATGCCATTAAACAGACTCTGGACATAGGCAGATCTGGTCTCTGTCACCTCTGGGGTAATGCACCAGCTGGTCCTCTGAGAGTTAATGTGTTTTAGTCTGAAGAGTCTTTAGGCTCACCACAAAGTAACTGGGCAAAAAGATATGATTCTATGATTCTATATTCAGAAGGTAAGTGCAGCAGTCCCCTCAAGTTTTAAACTAATTCCCATTAGTTTCTACATATATCTGCAGATGCACCAGAAAGTGCTGGGTACCTTCCCCTGAGCACAGGACTGCAGAGGTGAAGACACCTCTACAAACACCAACAGCCACACATTCGCCTCCTCCAGACTTTACTGGTCAACTGGGGTCCCACGGTAGTGATGATACAACTCCCCACGAAACTCAGAGTTCAACAGTTCAGGACAAGAGGCAGGCAGCTACGTGTTTCCAAGATGTTGGCTGGGAAATGGTATAGCTGAGCATATCTCCCAGCACAATGAACTGGGAAAGTCTGCTGAACGCTCCTTTAAGACAGATTAGGACAGGCAACTCATACTGATAAAGCCACCAGCTTTTAAACTGAACCCAAACAACTCCAGGAAGAAGCTGTCCGGTTTGCAGAAAGAAAGGCCTCCCTTTGGTCATAGGGACCAGCTAATTCTGAAGGCAGGCCCACAACACACAGTGTGTTGTGGCTCTCAGATGAGCTGAGGCTCTACAGTAAGCAATGCCTCTGCTTAGGAAGAGCCACCTTCCCTCCCCTCCCTCCTCTCACCCCAAACTGTACGAGCATAACAACATTCCTAGTATCAGCATCATGCTCAGGTGAAACTGCTATCAGCATCAGTGGTTGTTTCAGCAATGAAGCAAGAATAACTTGTTTAGCGCTTCTAAGGAGCCATGCTGCAGGCTGGGGATTAGGAGAAAATTTCTGCTTTTGATAAGAGTCCAGAAAGTTTCTCCCATTTTAGGATTTAGCATCAACTTAGGAGAGTGGGGGAAAAAAAAAAAAAAAGTGTTTTGTTTTAAAGAGCATCTTCTTCCCAATCAAGTGCTGGACACAGCAACAGAAAAAGTTTTTAATTTATACACAGGACAGCTTTTGCACATGCTCGTTTCTTGAATGTAACTGTTAGCACCAAAAGAAATTGAGAAAAAGGAAAAACTACCAGCCCAGGCAGGGGGAAACTGCATTCCTATTAGTGTACTAAAAATGCACTCACTCCACTTAGAGCTCTAAGAATGCATCCCAGTTTTTTTTTTTCCACTAGAATTTGAAAAGAATAAATCAAAGTAATTATAGCACTGCCCTTTCAGAATTGCTTTGCAAAGCTGAAATCAGAGCTTCAAAAGGTTTTTTACTAGCAGCCAGCAAATCTAGAGAAGCAGAGATGCCTACTTCGGGAAGTTGCACTAGCCCCAAGACGTGCTTTGTGAGCCACTACCATATGGAAAAATAGCCTGGGTTGAATTAAAGCAGCTTATAAAGTCTATATTTGTATCTCACTTCCCCCAGCCCTTATTACCTACACATCTGCATTAAATCAGGATCATGCCTTCAAAAAGGTTCCCTGGCTTCTGCTGCAGCCCCCCAAACTTATATAATGTTTATTGTCCAAGAACTCCAGAGCAGAGACAGACAGTTCATCACTTGTATACTGTGGGGAAATTAAAGTGTGATTTATTAAATAAAAGGCCAGCAGTGGAAAGAAGAGCTGAATCCAAGTGCTTTGACTTTTGACATAACAGTTTAGTGCACTGGGGACTGCTGCCACCTTAGCAGGGCAGCACAGTATCATCAGCTACATTTCGTTTAGTGAGGTAATGACTGCTGACTACTGATCCTGGTTTTGTGCAGAGGCAGGTAGGGCTTATGAGCAAAGCCTTCTCCTCCACCATCTGAAGAGATATCTGTCTCTCAGTGAACCATGGACAGGGTGGATTAAAAAATTCTTTTTTAAAAAAAATTTTTTCCTTTGAAGTCGACAGTTCTGTTAACTTTCAGAAGCTCTACCTAGGAATTGTTCAAATTTAATTTAATTTAAAATTAAAAATAAATTAAACTTTAAAAAGCAATTAGGTAGTTAATGTTTGCTGCATGAGGTTTAAAGAACAGACAGCAGCACTGGTGACAGTCACTGGCTCAGTGCATGGCACTAAATTTCAGTAAAATGTGTTCTTAAGTGAACCAGACACTGTGTTTTCCCCTGCCAATCTACCGACAAGAGTTCTGAGAGAAGAGCTACTAGTTACAGAAGACTGAAAACACACTCTGTCCAGTTCTGGACTAACTGTTCAGAAACAGTTAGTTACATTTGGTAACTATAATACTTCCATTAAGCAATTATTATTCAAGGCACAACTTGACGAGACAGTCTCTTAAGAGTCCAACATAGACCAGTTTAACCAACAAGAATGCTCCACTGCTGGTCTCGGGTGATGCAGTTGTACTTCCATCCCAACACGGCTTGGTTCAAGAAACAGGTTAAAAAAGTATCCTTTCTTTTTAGAATAACTTTCTTTTTTGTCATTTTGACATAACAAAATGCAAAACTAGGAGTCTAAAAATACATTTTAAACTACATGCATATTCTTTACCAACTTAAGTTCTTTGTAAAAGGTAGCACAAAGTTTGATATGAAGCTTACACCGAGTTATAAATGCAGATGTTTCATTGTTACTGACCAGTGACAAACTCTCTTTCAAGGTAAACCAAGTGAATATGCAAAACAAGATCAAAATCAAGATTTAAAACACGACTTGCTGATTTAAGCCATGGCTGAAGTCTGGCAATATAAATACATCCACCCTGGCCATAGAGGCCCTCAGTTCTCTCCATTAGCCCATTGACAGTTTCCTCTTAGGTCAAAAAAAACCAAGGACCACTTCAGGGCAGCACAAGGGACACTGGCCACCTCTCCGCATTGTACCTGTATTAGGAAAAGAGGACTTCAATCTCCAAGGCTGCCATTCCAACACCTTCACTAGCACTAAATTCACAGGAAACCTAAGGACCTAAGAGACAGAACATGGAAACTTTTACAGGATTTCTAAGGCATCCTGCTGCATTCAGCTCTGCTCAGGAAAAACTGGATCTAAATAGAAAGCGATTTCAGAGTGTGTCAAGAGATACTTTTCAAGCACTAAAAAGGACCTAATTGATCACCTCCCCAAAATAAAGGCAGCCATAGGCTTCAACAGAAGAAGAGAACGGGCCTACACAAAAAGTCTGGATCAGGATATCCTCCAGTTTGGAGGAGCGCACATCTGGATGGGAGCATTGAGCTTATCTCATTTCTAAAAAGACACCATTCATCATTGGTGGGATATTTATACTTTGCATAAAATGCACAAGCCGTTTTATGGTTTGTCATACATATTTCTCCCTGCTGAAACCTCTGTTTTTTATTGAAGATCCTTTATAGAAAATATAAGTTTATCCCCAAATCCAAAGCACCGCTGCAGAAGCCATCAGCACTACGTGCACAGAGCTGCTGATCAGCCAAAAGCCTCTACCAGAGGAAGCCAAGAGCTTCTGCACCCTAAATCTTCCTTTACCCATAGAACAAAAATAATTCTTTGTCCCACGGCCATCAGAAGGCTGCCATAATGTACCAGCAGCTCACATGTACGCAGTTCACATCAGGAAGAGGACGTTTCAGCCACCTTAGCTCTCAATATAGAGAGGAAATTTCTCATAGTCTTATGGGATACAGTGTTGATTGGAATGGTTTAAATGTACTGATTTAGATAGAAAGGTTTTGAAATATGTAGGGAGGCACTACCAGGATACAAGAAAGCCTCCACAGATTAAGTTTTGATCATTAGATCTACAGCTAGCTGAAGGCTAATACGTGTACCTGGCAGCAAACACACAGACAGGGTTTCAGGCAGTAAATCTTCCTGATAGCCATCTCACAACAGCCTGTGCTGAGGTGGTCGTTTATCCCAAAAGGGGTTTCGGATGGGCCTCAATTCCACAGACTTGCTATGTAAGTGTCAGACTGAACTTTACTTTGGTGGTCCAGATTTCTCGTTCCCTGTTCCATCACAGGGAACACAGAAATCCAGTGAGTTAGGTGATCTGGAAAAAAACAGGTAGTATTTGAAGGGAAGGGTGGTTGGTTGGTTGGTTGGTTGGTCAGGGTTTTTTTTGTTTGTTTGTTTTGTTTGTTTTAATTTCATTGAACATTTTGCTGATAAAGCATACAGCTGTGAGTTCCTCTCCTTTGTTGCACACAAGATGGCTTCCCCACACCCAAAAAACAAACCAAAAAGGGAACAAGAGAAGATATTGGCTATGTGGGGGAGAGAAGTGAAAGTAATATTCAAAGCTATCAGAATATATAAAACAAAACAGAAAAAGAAGATATTTCCTTCTCCACCATCTGTGGCAGCACTGCCCTTGGGGGTGATTAACAAGAGATATTTGACAGGCTCATCACCAGAGAGCTCGTGTTCCCCTCCATGTGCCCACAAGCCCACACAAGGCCACAAGGACTTACACTGCCATGCCACCAACAAACTCTTCCGTAGCCTGGCAGTAGATTGTGATGGCAACACGGGCATCTGCATCAAATGTGAACTCCAGGCTGTACAGGACTTTCTGCTTCCCATTCTCTTCAGTAGGACTGTCAACATCATCTTTATACCTGAAAGATAATGCCAGAAGATTAGAACATTTATTTATGAGATATCAAGATCAAAATCACTCTGAAGATCAGGACAAGAGTATTCCAATCTAGGTGTTCTGGGCACTCAAGGCACCATGGGCTTCCACCTCGGGCTTCCCAGGAGATTTCCATTCTTTCCTCTGAGGATGGTTCTTCCAAGATTTGTCTGAAGTTATTAAAGTGAATTATGTAATGCCTGTGTTGAGGAATCTCACCCAGCCTTACAGTGGCAGGACAGAATGAGACAAGAAAATGAAGTCTTAATTGTCAAACGCTTAGGAGAAGAAACATTCTCCCTCCTTTTAAATCTTCACATTAGGCTCAGTATTTGGGCTAAAGAAATCCTGCATGGGCCTAAGAAGTCTAAAGCCTAATTCTTCTAACTCTGCAAATGAAATGGTGCATGGCAGGCAAAAAGAAAAAGTTTTCTGTAACACAAAGAACTCCTGAAGCTCAGCAAAAGGTACCTCCAGTATCACACAGAAGATGATATTCAGATCAGAAACCATCCAAACGAAGGAACTTCAAATACCTTCAAACGTACAAATCACCAACTAAACCTCTGATGCTGACTGAAGCTTGCACACATTTATTGTATGAACAAAACTTAACACATTCAACTGCATAACAGACGCATGATAACTTACACAAGAATGAGTTTAGAAGTTATTTCAATCAACATAAAGGTGAGTCATAACTTGGCTATGGGCTACTGTACAGCTCTATCCCACTGCCCAGTACTACTCCTTCTCCCTACTTGCTGGAAAAGGCAGGTAACAAATCCAGTGAAGAGAGTGGTATGAAGCAAGCTCCAGGGCAGTGAGGTATGGCCATGGAAGAGCAGTTAGCTATGGCATGCCAGGAGTGGCCAGGGAGACCAGCAGATCCTGGAACAAGCAGCCAACACAACACACCATGAGAAAATCTCCCCTGCCTTGAAGTGCAAAGTGACAGACAGAATGGATGTGATTCATTGGCAAGGCAGAAGCAGTTTCTCACACAAATTCAAATCCCACCGTAATCCTACGACTGTAGGTACCACTGTTAGTTCATGCAACATGTAGGAATGGTGAATGCAGCAGGTTGCCTTTGAGAGGTGTACAACACGACTTGATTTGCCACCCAGCTCCAGCCTCATTTGTCTGTCAGTATTACCTTAATTGCCACGATGCCTGGGTCAAAGCCAAGCACCTAAAATATTCAGGAAAAGCTTGGCACTATCTCTGACTTTACTTGGCCCCTCCCTTCATCAAACAGCCTTGACGAACGTGCTGCACTACTGAAAATACTTAGAAATGGGCTAGGCGTACCTCCATAATTCAATCTAAAAATTGCCAAAGGAATCCTTATTTACCAAGTCCACTGAGATGTAGTAACTGCTGCCTAAGATGGTTCCAGCATGAATTTTACTTAACACCACACTGAACAAGAATGAAATATTCAGCTTCAGCAATTTAATACAGAAGGTGCAAAATAGAATTTAAGAGCGGTATAATCAAATAACTAACACACATACTTGTACTAATGGTAACCCTATTGAATCACTACAGCATACACTTGCACTCCCGTTTGAGGGACTTGGAGAGCTCCAAGCTCTCCAGAGGTTCACCTAGGTCAGAACAGCAAATCAAGCTAGAATGCACCCAACATGCTGGTATTAAAAGAGACAAATCCCAAGAACTGAGAGTCTGAACATCTGCAGCAGCCTGGATACAATATACAGTATAGAGCAAGATGGTATTTTCACACAAGCTAGTTGCATTCAAAGAATAAAATCATGGCACTTGAAGGCTGTAAACAAGAAACACTCTAGCCAGCAGGGCAGGTTTGCCTAGAAAACATGGTGTTAGTGCCAACATTTTGTGCTGAACTGACCCAAGAGCACAGATGGCAACAATCCACCCACAAGTGTTGTGTGTGTCCAGGAAAGCAGCAGCACAAGCTTCTGTGAATTATCTCTTGCTGCATCACCCTCCGCCGATCTGAGGTTGGCAGTGAAGGATCCAGGCTACGCTACACTTGCCACCTCTTCCAGAGGCAAGCACCAATGAAGGCTGCTTCATAGACCTATAGACCCATACTCACTCCGTACATAGGTAGGTATTAAAACAGAGATGCCCTGCACATGCATGAGTTAAAGATCAACAACACAGATCTAGATAGCTAAAACAGCCCTGAGTAATAAGGTGGGAGGCCTGGGGGTGGGAGCAGATCACATAAAAGCAACATATCATTGGTAAGACCATTTTCTGTTTTATGTTCTCAGTGAAGTCACAAAAAGCATACAGGTTCCCAGACCACCCTCCTGCGCCCAACTTCGCCTTGGCACCTCCCTACCAGCACTTGGAAGGTGCTTCCATCCTTTGAGGAAGAAAAGGGGTTAAACCTAGACTAGATCTGTTGCCCTGGGAAACCACTGAGGGGCCACTACTAACCACAGCACCTGGAGAGAAGGTTTCTGCAGGATGCATCTGCTTAGAAGTAGGAGCATCAGAGTCCTGTCTGCCTGGAGCAACGTCACTCAAGCAGGGGGCAAGGTATACATGCCTAAACGGTGACAGTCACAGCAAGGCTGTGTACACATCTTCCTGTTGCAACATGACTGGTGCTGGAGGTTAAGAAAATTGTCTACCACATTGCAAGGAGTTCAGGTGAGAAAAGACTGCGTAAGCAGCTATGCCCGCTGGACCAAGGATCAAGCAAGGACTACTTTGGTGCATACTTTGAAAGTCGGAGATTTCTCATGCTCCACCTTAAGGTGCAAGAACAGTGGGATATAACTTCAGGGAAATAACAAGACAAAGTCACGTTTTGCATTCCTCCTTTTTTTGCAAGGGTCGGGGCAGACAAGGGGGTGGTTCAGGTAGTTCAAGAGCTCTTCTGTCTCAACCTGCGCTTGAAGTTTACAGTGTACATTTAGTCAAGCTCTACAGACAGTGTTGATGTGAGGTGGCCACAGATGCATGCACAAATTTAGAAACCAGTGACTTTGCTAGGTGTGCCTTCTGGTCATGCACACAGCCTTTGCGATCACGTGGATAGAGTGGAAGAGACTGACCACCTTTGAGAACAAATAGCTGATCCAACGTTATGATGAAAAAGGCATAGCAGGGTGACCAAGGGAGCTGAGGCCACCTGGTCTGACATCACTTCTGGATAAAGCAATGGAAATGCTGGAAGTTTTTGGTTGTCTGTTAAAGAATTAAAATATAAAAATATAATTAACATCAGCCATGACAATTTTATAGAAATAGGTCAAGTCGAACCCAATTTCACCCTTTGAGATTAAAAAGTTTGACCAACAACTTAGTAGACATGCAAGACAAATGCTAAGTATTGCTTGACTTAGTATTGTGAGATATGCATTACAACAGTGTTAAAGCAGATATTAAATGAATTAAGAACCAGCTGACATCTCTATCAGCATCGACTTCCATGGAGGGAGATCATCATCATCAAATGGAGGCTTTCCTATTTGGGGATTCTGCAGATATCTGTACAGAGTTTAAGGCTATCCAGGGCTGCAGAGCAAGCAGTCCCAGGACCTTCACCATCAGCACCTCCACCACGGGATGAACAGCTCCAAGGATCAAGGTCAGCCCCACTGTGCTGGAGAGGAAAGAGAAGGGATTTCCCTTCTCTCACTCACATTGACTCACCTGTCTCCCATTGGTCCCTATCATCCACCTCCC
The DNA here is from genome assembly GCF_949628215.1 of Phalacrocorax aristotelis. NCBI lineage: Eukaryota > Metazoa > Chordata > Aves > Suliformes > Phalacrocoracidae > Phalacrocorax > Phalacrocorax aristotelis. Next base: position 26,288,785 of record NC_134285.1, on the reverse strand, counting down.
CCTCAGGCCCTTATCCAAAACACTCAGTGGTCTCTACTCTCCATGACATCGCTGCTGCTTCAGACACATTCCCAAACCACTATCGCTGCTGATTCCTTCAGCTCTTTTGTTCCACGACGCTATCCCAAAACCCAAAGCTTACACTGAAGCAGAGAAGTTGTCCCAGGATGCAACCCTTCCATGAACACATTGCCTCATGAGTTATCTTCCTCCTGCAGCTGGAAGTGCTTTCAAGGTAAGAGTAAATTACCAGTACAAGCCTATCAGGTACTTCAGCTCTGAAATAAAGCTTCCAATCCAGGGCTAAAAGAGGGACACAAGACAGACATGAGGCAGTCTTTTTCTGTTAGTGGTTAACAGCAAAACTTGTGCTATCCTCCTCTGAGGTTCAGAGTCTCATCCTGCTAGAAATCAGGCACTGACGTAAGGTGTCGAAGACTCAAAACTTCCAATGCCAATATCCACAGGTTTATTGCTTCTCTCCAGAGCTGCTGTAAATATTCAGGATTGGACAAAGCTCAGAATTTTGTCTGGTCAGAGCCAGGCAGGAAGCCCAGAGTGGACATATATTCATATTCCTCCATAAAGTCCTACACTCCAAATTATGGATCAACACCCTCTTTACAGATGAACAATGAATTTTCAATAACACACAAGGAAAAACAAAAAGCTTGTGAGGACTTTACCATCAGAACCTACTTTACACCTAGACACTTGGCTCAGTGTCATTTATTTGGTTGAGGAGGTTGTAAATTAAACTGAAGTAGTTCTGGAAAGAATGCACAAGCCTCAACTACTGGTTCCGAATAAGCCAAGCTGGAGAGGGTACAATGTCTTTACGTGCACAGAGGGAGAAAGGAAAAGCCTCTAGTCTGGAACAGTAGAAAAGCACAAGACAGAACATGCCCTTGGGGACTAGCAATTAAAATCTCATTTTAGGTCTACATCAGTACAAAATTAAACAGAGTAATGCTGGTGGTGGTGTCGTCAGCACTAACACAGCCGCAGCAGCACAAGAGCCATTGAGAGCTCATGAGGCAGAGAAAGAACTCATCATACCAGGAATTAGACGGATGCAAACATAGACACTGTCTAGGTGCATGGACACTACATTTCAAATAGTCCAGAGCTGCAACTCTGCTTGGGAAGACAGGACGTGCAACCACAGAAAGCAGAATGACAGAACTGTATGTACTAAACACCCCCAAGTCCTCCATTCACAGCAAGGCCTCTCCCAGTGAAAAAGCCACTTCCCATTACGCTTCTGAGAGATGTTACACTATTTAAAGTGGATGCGTGCAAGGAGAACAAAATACCCCTTCCACAGCAAGTATGGGAAGAAAGCAAGACTTTTTCCTAGAGAAGTACTTCACCCTTTAGTTCAAAAAGCCAGACAGCATTCAGAGCAGTTTACCAATGGTTACTTTTTCAGAAGTTTTTCCCTCTTTTCCTGTTCAGTTTTGAAACCACAGGTATTCCTCATTAAAAAAAAAAAAAAACAACCACAAAACACAACTCAACTTTCAGTCTTCACATAAAAACAAACTGAGGGTTTTGTGTGGTTATGACTCAAATTACTCACATTACACCACACTGTTGGAACCACCTTGGCTGAGAGTTGAAGCTGGCCCCCGGCTAGTACTCCAGCCCTGCGCCTGAAATGCAGAACTCAGAGCAACTCAAGGATCTTTGATAAGTGCTCTGCCTGGATATCTGCCCAGTCGCTCAGACCAAAACAAAGCACTGTATGCTGGGCCCCTGTACTTCAGCCATCTGTTTGAAAGAGGGCAGCCCAGGTCGAAGTGTTAGCCATTGCATTTAAACCAGCTAGTGTTGTTTTAGATCTCAGTGTAGAGCAGTGAAAGGTAACTGATCTCCATGATTATCCAGACCTCCCTCCCCTACGCATGGGACACAAGCCATCTAAATGAACGCATAACACTAGGACCAAACTTTATTTTGGTAGCAGGAGAAACCTGAGGAAGTTTCACTCAAGACCAACCAGTCCAACTAGTCTTCCTGGCCTGTGACTTGCACCAGAATCAGCTACTTTCTGGCTTCTCCTTGCACAAGAATGCAGAAAGGAATCTATCTGTAAGGTTATTGACCTAATATCTTCCATTCATGCTAACGATTTCATGGTTTTGTTTACCACTCTAGTCTGTTCTGTAGAGACAGATACATTGCTGGTCTTGTTTAGATACACAGACTGCTCAAGTCCAAGGACTAGGAGCATATAAACCACCTGAAAGCTCTGACCACAAGGGAACACAGAAACCTCTGGACACATCCAGCAACAAGGATCTGGAATTCAGCTAATTCTACTGTAAAAAAAACCAACCCTATCAAATAGTTTGGCTCGGTATGACAGATCGCTGGGTTAAATAAAATGAATGGTTCAAGCAATAACAGTACCTCACAAGTCGGAGAGAGTCTTTGCGGATATTCACCAAACTTCTCAGCGTCTTCACTGGCTCATGTGGAGCTGGAGTTATATAGGGAAACTGGAACAAAAAGGCAAAAAATTCTCCTATTATTATACTATAAAAGGTAGCAGTATGTTACCTGGCATACAATTTACCCAAACCAAGAAACATCTACCTTTAAGGGTACTCAAGACAACAGCAGCAAAAAACAGTAATAGATAATTCTATTTACAGATGAATCAAGCATGTGTCAGGATGAAAATCCTGCTCTGGCCAAGCAATAGCTCATATAGGGAGTATGCACTTTAAGAAAGGGCATTTTCACAAGATCTTTTTCCGTACCCTGAATTCTCAACCTGGAAAGCCTTATTCTCACAAGCTTTTATTTCTGCTAAAGAAACCACCTCCAGCTTGAGCAGAAGAAATGCAGCTCTTTCACGTGTGTTACAGCACATAAACAGTGACTTGACTGCTAATCAGCATGCTGAAGCCCTGGATTACTGGGGGAAACTTTTTATTCTGAAACAATGGGGCAAATGTTCTGGAAAAGAAAGCGACAGAGACAGAGGGCCTCATTCTATTCTACAGTCAAGAGACCTTCTCTCATAGATTGTCCTTTAACTAAAGGACGATAATGCTTCAGACTGTAATTCTCCTTACTGGTCACAGAATCTCCAGTAAGAAATGCAAAGGAAACTGCTTTCTGCGGTGACCACAACCTGTAGAGCTGCAGACCTGCCTGCTGAATCTCACATCTGCTTGGCGAAGTCTGAAGCTGAAACATCCACTCACACAACTGCCAAGTTTGATAAGTGCTCAGACTGGAGACACAGCCATGCTCCAAGTCAGAGCAATGGCACAACACAACAGTACAGAGCTACAGGATAGCCTTTCAGGCAGGTTACTCTGAATGTATCCAGCAACAGTGCCACCATGCAGCCTTATTAGCGTTGGGGTCCTTCAAATATACATCTAATAGGTGCCCTACAGTGGTGTAAAGAGAGTGACTGACATGGAGCAGCAGTACCAGGGACCACCAACATACATGCTCCCTTAGAAACGAGGAGTCTACTAAATAGGCAACCAAATGCTAATGCAGCTGAACTTCAGGGCAGCTCCAGGACACAACCCTTCAGTGTTGTCCCCTCAGACCACAGAAATGCATTGGTGGGGCAATAGCCAGAGCCTGAGGGGAAAACATGCTGTTTCCTAACCAACACGAGAATGCCACAGAGGACCCCATGACACAGCCACAGGTAGCAAAGAATTCATGGGGTAGAAGCAACTACTTTCCTTGCACCCTGACTGCTTGGTACTGTAGAGCACTGCTCTACATAGAGCAGTCAAGACCTCAGTTACTCCGACACGAGAACTTGGCCCACATCCAGAAAGCAGTTTTGCTGCTCTGTGTTCAAGTGGCTTTTTCCTTGAAGATTAATCAGAGCTGCCAAAGGGCATTAAATTTACATAGGCAAACTATATACCACAACAACATCCCTCTCTTAAACCTATTTGGCAAACATCCCACTGTGTTAATAGCATTCTCACCCACTCCCCTCTGAAGAAATTACGAAATTCAGTGCCGGGATGTCTGCAAGGAAACCCAGGCTGAGACATGCAGGCAATTTAACTCTGCAAGGTTAGTCCCTACAGCCACAGACACATGTTATATTTAGCTAACAGCTGCACCTTCTGCTTTTGTTGGAGCGCTGTGCAGCTGCTAGTCACAGAGCAAAGGAGAAGCAGTCAGCTTTTAACCACTGTCCTGCAGGGGCCCTGTATGCAGACATGGTGTAGGGTGTGTGGTGAGCACACCCATGCCTGCATAGCACCGTTACATCCAGAAAAATTTCCATGTAAAGTCCCTCCTTCTTAATTCTGTTGCTCATCTGCAGTTTCTGCTTGAACAACCGCTTTCCGGATTCTCCCTTGTCCTACCCTGCAGAGGCCTGTTAACTAACTGTGGTGCTGAGAAGATCAATGGCACAGCCTGAGGACAACTCAGAAAGCAGAAAATGCTTGTCACCAGTCCAATTCAAACATCAAGTCATCTTGCCTCAGTTTCCCCCATCTGTAAAGCAAGGGTGATTCTGAACTGCCTCCAAGCACTACAGGCATGAATTAACTAATAGTCACTAATAGTCACTGCTTTTCTGAAGATGAGAATTATGACATATTCATTTTCATATTTTGAACCTGCAGAAACAACTAGGAAAATAGCTGGCAAAGCAAGCAGCTCTTGCTATTTTCCCTTTCCTCTCCAGCACCCTGGAAACATCTCCAAATGGGTCCTACTCTGTTAACCTTTTAGTTCTTTTTAAGCAGTTCAGAGGTGCAAGAGAAATCCAAAACATAACACTTGCATAAGATTCCTAACTGTCCCTCACAGCAGTGCTATTCCCTATTCACAACAAAAGAACAAGCCAATCACTTGAGCAGGTAGCTTTTCACAGTCTCACAAGACACCTATGAGTCCAGAAATACCTCCATGTTCCAAGTGGGAAAACTAACAGAGAGACTTTCTGAGCAGGCCAGCTAGGTTGCAAAGCAACCAAAAATCACCAAATATCAATATCTGTCTTAACACTGCCATATGCCCTGTCAGGCCACTCGTTTACATAGAGAACAGCATGCATCAAACACTGGCTGGAATCCATCCAACGTGCCCAGGAGCCCTGTGAAGTTCAGGCTCTGAGAATGGATCTGCTTCCCAGCCTTCCCTCTGCAGCATGTTTTACACTCACTTAGGCAGGCAATCAGAATTAGTCCCAAAATATGTGTTCCCGAGTCCCTGTCCTTCTTCCCCCACTACTTCTTCCTTCTGTCCTAAGTGGAAATTAGCCTAGAAGGTGAATACTGCTCCTTAGAAAAATTCTGCTTGCATCTCAACAGCTACAGCAGCCAGCAAGCTGGGACATGGGGTGGGGGAACACTATTGCACCTCAGACTGGTAGGACACTCCCCGAGTAGCAAGGGCATCTTAGGTCTGTGCTATCCTCCTCTACAAGCCCTATGTAAGATTTTCCAAAGCAGGCAGAAAACAAAAGGAAAAAGTAGACAGCATATAGGAACTTGCCTGAACAGGTCTGTTCCCAAGGAAGTTTAGATCCATGTTCTCGCCAAAAAGGTAGCCCTCAGGGTGAGGGGTGTCAAACTTCTCGCCTCCCATAAAGAAGTGACTTGCAAAGTAGTTTCCTAGAAAAAAAAAAACCACAAGGGAATAAAAAAAAACTCTAAATAAGTGCTTCCCAGAGAACTGCTGGTCTGTGCAGTTTTTAATTCATAAGTACAGAAGAGCACAAGACAGAAAATACTTGCTAGTTCACTACTTCCCTGTACAACTGACAGCCACTGCCAACAGTAGAAGCGGGGCGGGGGAACCAGGATAAATCATTACAGTGGAGATAATTCCATTTTGACTTGTTTTCCAGAGAAGGGACAGGGTGCAGCAAGAGCGAGCTCTTTCCAATATCCCTCAATTCTGATTAATTCTTCCTCTTTTCTCCACCTTCCAGTGTAAAGTCCAGTTCCACAAACACCACTGACCTGCTCAGAGAAGGATGAAGCTTCCTCCCACTGCAAAGCCCTGCACAGCCAGAGGGGCTCCTGTTGGGTAAAGTCTGCCTTCCCTCGCCTCTTTCACTCTCATATCCCAGGCCAAGAACCACACAAAACCTTTACTGTGAGTGCTAGAAAGTACACACCTTGATGCTGAATGTAATTAATAACACTGACAGTTCTAAATGCAGAAACATGGGTGTCTGGGAGAGAGAACCCTGGAACTGACTAAACTGAGCTTCAGCTCTGAAAGCTTCATTACAGATTTGTTTCATTCATCTTTAAGGTAATGCACTACAGTGCAAATTTCCGGAGACGAAGCATGTGCAGGTCACTGGGATTCTGGAGCATCTGCAGTTAATCTGGATTAACTGCAACATTGACCAAATCGATTCAGATGTATGAGAGCACCACAAATGTAGCTTCCTCCTAGAAAGAATTCAGGAGAACACTCTCAATATGAGCTTCACAGAGTTACAATTTCAGAGAAGTACCAGGAGAGATATAAAATAAAAGGCTCCACCCAAGCCATTTCCCTTGAATTCTCAAGAGTGGGGGTTTTTCAGGCATGTGATGAAAGGACTGAGCCAAACATACACTGGCTTCCCTAGGTGCAATCTATAGACAACATAAAATTTGTTTTAAAACTAGTCACTACAGACGCAGTAACTAATCTGAATGCTTGCGGAGGCATTATGGAAGGATTTGCAGTCCCTCTAGCTAGGAGCAAGCATGATTTACTCTGAAATTGAAGGGTTTTCATTAATGACTTTTTACATTAAGGCTTTATGCTTCAAGAAAGGCTCTTCTTACTCTGCACAGATGGTAGTGCTTTAATGACGATGGTAGTGCTCAGCTATTGCTGAGCTCATCTTACAAGCATCCAGATGTTTGTATTACAGAAACACTTCCTTCTTTCCAGATACAACAATCAACTTCAGCACAGGTCCAGAATCTAACTAGAATTTGATCTACAGAATCAGAATAACAAGATGTAGGTGCTCCAAATGGCAGGCAATCTTTTCCCACCCCTCCCAGAAGCAACAAATTAAAAAGCTAATCTGCCTATAATCTCCAAGCACAGCTAGCTTTATACAACCTCTGCACCCAAGATACACTAAAGTGGTTTATGCTTACACTGAGGTTCAGAAAAGCATGATGAAACATTGGGGTTTAGGAACAAATTTCACATTTTATGTTGGTCAAGCAGGATTGTGTTTCAGAGCATTTTATCTGATTAACTGCGAGAACAATGCTTGTGCAGGATGTCTCAGTACCACAGCAGCTGATCATCTGGGATCAGTCAGGCAGCTCCCTTGTACCCCCTGAACAAGACATGCTGGGGCTCGACTCACCTCAGTAAACCTGTATTCCACAAACTCAGAGTAGAGCTTTATTATAGAAGAAGTTCTGCATCCCACATACAGAGGACGCAGAGCCCCAGAAGACTAGGACTACTTGCCACCACTGAAACCCCATGCCTGCGGGGAGCCAGCTGTCCAGGAGAGCATCGCCAGGCAGCCTCTCCAGCACCTTGGGGTGAAAAGGTCTCCCTCGTACAGCTGGAACAACACTGAGACACATAACTAGCATGTTCAAGGCACCTGCCACACTGCCTTTGCTCCACTAAGAACTACTTTCAGGATCTCTAACAAATTGTTAGGATTTCTCAAAAATACACACCACCCTCTGCAACACAGCAGCACTTATTCTAACTGGAAACCACAGCTCCAACTCCACATTCAGACTGAAGGCTCCCTTCATCTTCCTAAATCACCTCCTGCAATGTGAAGGAGAGGGTTTTGTTTTTTGTTTTTTTTTCTTTTTGGCAGAAGCATGTCCTTCACAAGCACACAAGAAACATTGTCAGTGCTAGTCACAACGAGCACAAGGAAAACCACTTTGAGGAGCTCAGAGATGGGAATACACTGGTGAATAGAACACCCCTAGGCTCTGCCAGTGCTTCTATGGATACAAAAGCCACTGTGCACACAAGGTCTCAACAGCAAAACTAACAAACAAGGATGGCAGCAAACTGTCTTCACAAATTTATAACACAGTTTTTAGCAGCTAAAAAAATATATTCTATTGCAATCTTTCAGAAACCAGTTGCTACAACAACACATTAAGTTCAGAGCTCTCAAGGTAAAACCAAAGTTATGGATTATTCCTCTCAACCACTGTCATAAGCAACTCAGAGTTCACCCAAGTTGGAGACAAAATGCTTTAAGAAAGTACTTCTGTAAATATCACACCAAGGATTAAAAGGACAAAGGAACTTCAAGAAGGAAAAAAGAAGGTATCCTTTCTTCTGGTCACCGTGATGTCCACATATCTAGCATGAGACCGACAGGATTTTCCGTGCCGCCAAGAGGCTTGCATATATTCTCTGCATTAAAATCCTGCTGCAGCTCCACCTCTAGGTTCTATTTCCAACTCCATTACCAAGTCAGCTTTAGGATTTTAGCCAGACTACCGTGCCTCTTGAACATTGTTGTCACAAAAAACATAAACCAACTTTGACCTACCTTACACATGTATAGCAAGGCCAGTTTTACACAGAGCTCTTTAGCTATGGACACAAGGGGGATGTGCTAAGCACCATCCTCTTCAGCAGGAAAAAAATAAAAGCAAAAAATTCTTTTGATTAACCCTCCAAAGAACTGCTAAAAACAGAAATCCTCCAGGAAAACACAGCACTTACAAGGAAAGAATCATACATAAATAAACAAGGATGGAATATGAGAAAAATGCCAGAGCAAAGAAAAAACATGGCTTTACTTCCCCAGAGTAAATCAGCACAAAACATAGGAGAGCATTAGATAAAAGAGAACACAAATGGGTGACACTGCTAAGGTAGATGAAGTACAAACAATGGTTGTAAGAGAAATTGTTGTGGTGGAAAACTTCACAATGGCTGGAAAAACACCACTGGGACACCCAGAATGGCCAAGTCTGACTCATTATTTTGTCCCACGCAAAACCAAACTGGAACCCAAGGCTTCTCCAAGGCATCAAATGACACGAAACTACTTAACTTTTAGTCCAATGTGGTGGGGGGGTTTTATCATCATAAATGTACTAGCATTAAGCACCACACTGCTCCAGTCATAATTACTTCCACCTAACCCAGCGTCCTAATCTGGTGCCCATGCAAACCCAATGCATGGATGTGATGCCTGAGTGACACGCTGGCAGAGGGCAAAATACGCTACAATGGCCAAGAGCATGGAGTTGACAACACAATCATAGCTCCATCAAGACAAGGGTTGTATCATACAATGTTCATTAACAAAAAGCAATTAGACGTCAGTCCAGGCTTCACCATTATTAGAATTAAAAGTCATAAAAATTGAGTCCTTCTTAACTATTCAGCCAGACACTCACCACCACAGAATGCCAAGGGACGGACTGACAGCACAGTCCTAGACATAGCCTGAGCCTGAACAAGCACCACAGCTGGATGAAGCCATCTCACCCTCCTCATTGCCCATACCTGTTGGGCCACCAAAAGTGATCACGTAGTGAACAAGAATGGGGCTCTGAGCTCGGTAAAATATAATCCAGCAACAAACAAGCAGCAAAAGCAACTGCTTTTGACTCATGAGTGCTTCAGTCTGGTGCTCCTGAGTAGCTGGGGAACAGGCAGGAAGGGGATGCTCCCGTCAACGGAATGTGGTGGTTCAGCAGGGTTGGGGTCAAACCCCTATAGAACTACAGCAGGAGTAATGGAGACAACCACTCCGCTGTGCTTTGCGGAGACAGTGACGAATGAAAGCTATGTGTGAAATACAGGAACGTATTTCTGTCTTGACACTCTCTTAGTACACGTGGCTTATGAGCTGAGAACAAAGTGATGGACTGGGTGCAACTCCGGGTACTCTTCTCCTTTTTAAAACTGCCCTTTCTTTGATTAAAGCGTCACTCCCAAACAACAAAGCAGTTCAGCTTCAGAGAGGAGTAATCTGCCTCCTTTTTTAACTCTCCCAAAAATGTTCACGGAATTCTCTTTCAAGAGCCTACTCCAGAGGAGAAAAGCTGTCTCAAGGGCACGTGCTCCCTGCCCCACTCCACGCTGCAGATGAGTTCACTGGCACAAGAGATGAGCTGACGAAGGAGCTGCGGAAAACACTGGTGCATTGCTTGCTGGTTGCTAAAGCAATAGGGGCATCATGAGACTGCATGCAAGAACACGGATTGTTTTACTGCTTCAAGCACAAAAGCACAGTGAAGATCCTGACTGTTCCTTGCGATTACCCATTTTTAGCCCGTTTCATGGGGACACTAATTCTTCTGTACAGATTGGGCCTTTCTCCAACCCCCTTCCAACTGGCATCCGCCACGCCAGCACAGTTTCCATAAAGCAAGCAAGAAAAGTCAAAAGGTACCAGTGAAGAGGGATTAGAGAAGGGAATTGGATGTCACCTTGCAGCATTTCAGCAGCCTCAGCTCCCCAGATGCAGGAGGGGAAACGCAGATGATCCACACCCAGAGCCTCGGATGAATAAGCAGGGCATTTTCAGAGGATTTTTAACTACAGAACTGTATACCAGTTGCAACAAAGCTGTTAACCTGTGAATGTCTCATTAGGGACTCTGGCTCATAAGGACCAAGGTGGATTCCACAACAACCTGCTCAATCCTCCACAAAGCACATGACTGACCCAGCAATAACCACATCAAAAGTCAATAAACAAGGATTCACCACTGCATTTGCAATCAGCTGTGACTCAACAAGGTGCTGCCACTTGGTACGACCTCGTAAAGTAACCATGTTTCTTTTCACAGGCAGGCTGACATACCACTTAAATTAGTCAGAATACCCATATTTTGTGTTTATTTTCTCACACAACATGTCCTTGTGAGGTGGTGTATTTTTTCAGAACACAAACACATATCCTTGAAACCGATGCCGACCATGGATGGCAGCTGACCAGAGCTGCAGCAGCTTGCCCAGATGCTTGCAGTAAGTCAAGACCTGCTTAAACCAGAGACTCGGAGGGAAAGTACATAAAAGGTGACAGACAGCCGTCAGTGCTGCACAAGACTCCAGCAGATGGGTAACCTCAGGTAGCACTCTCTCGCCACATCTTCCAGCCTTTCAGGGGTAATCTCTGAGCAGCCAGAAGACTGCCTGCATGTCAGGCTAACACTCCAGTGCACACATTTAAACATCTAACACAGCCAACTGAAAACTGACTTCTTCCAGTCAGGCAGTCAGTAGCAGTACAGGCCTCACAGCAATGGTGTCAAGTTAGAAATAATTAGCAACCATTTAGCCTAAGAACCTTTTGTACTACTTCCAGCTTGCTTCCTGAAATCAAATAAAAGCATATACACTCCTTCCAGTTGTCTTCACTGTCAGGTTTTGTACCAGTCATAGTCAATCTTTCCAGCCCCAAGACAAACACTTAGGACCGTAGGACCAGAAGGGACAGCATCCCTCTGAACATGCTCCACCTGAAGAAGTGAGGGAGGATTGCCATCCTAACAGCCCTTACTGTTCTGGTGTTTAGTAACCTTCCTTGAGTCTCCACCTTAGAAGTGTTCACAACCTCTTCTTATGCCTAGAATGATCTTGAGCTTGAACAGCTCTTCTCCCTTCCCGAAGTCAAGAGGACCCTTCTTAGATAAACCTGAAGAAAGCGAAGTGAAAGGTCTAGCCTAAAGCAAGTATGCTTTCACAAGCAAGTGCAACAGAAAATTAATTAACAAGCATCTAATTGTATCCAGCACCTTTAAAGCAAATACCAATATTTTGCTTTAAATCAGCTGCTTGAAAGCAGTAGCTGTGCAGTTTTACAAGGGAGGTACCATGCATGGAGTGCTCTTTGGCAACATCTAGGTTAACAGACTCCTTTCAGGGTGCATGTGAACATACACACCCAACCTCACGTGTGTGATGGGGTCACTTTGGCAAGCACATTGGCTAAAACCCAACACACTGTTAAATTCTAGTTTGGGCAATTATAACAGTACAGAAACAACAGGATGATGATTTGAAAGAAGCAGTTTAATGTTTATTGCATATGGTGATTATATTTAATCTGGTTCATACCTAAAATCTTGTCCATGTGTCAAGAGAAATCAGGTGCAACCTTTAGGCTGTAAGAAAATTGCCGCAGGGCCCATGGTACCATAGCTATGGCTTAGCAGGCAGCTCACATCCACCCAGTCTCCCACACTAGGAAAGCCCCCTAGCCACCCCAGGCACACACAGCGTCCTGCTGTAATCTAACAGTGACATTTGCCTTTCCTAGCTGTCCAAGAAACTAGTTCCCACCCCCCTAAAAAAGGTTAGATTTTCTAAGAGGGCCAACACAGCTGAAGAATTTTTCTGGGCAGGTTTCCCACTTCCATCTCCTCTACACCACCATTCTTGCTCAAGGATAACCTGCAACAAGACAAGGTGCAACGATGACAGGACTCCATTTGAGAAGATCTTGCACCGCTCCAAACAAAACAGGAGGACCTAGCTCCCTCCATCAGACAGCCCTGAGGATGTTATAGCCAGCAAGTCATCGGACACATGCAGAACTCGAGTCTCTGAACAAAAAAAAGCTACGCTGAACCTGGATCCGAGAGTGATCCCAAATCCTGCTCTGCAAATGCTTTAGCCTGCCTGGAAAAGCCCTAGCAGAACAGAAAGAAAAATATGTAAGCAAATGGATGCTCTAGGAGAAAAGAGCATCTGAATTTCCCAGATGACTTATTTTGTGAAAAGAATAAATAAAGTGTTTTTAACAAGTTAAACCAGGCCAATCTCAAAAGCCACTCTAAGACACGGTGAGTCACAGGCTCATCCCAACTTCACAGAAGTGGCACTGCTGACAACTCTCTTAAGTTTTCAGAACATCTCCCTTTGGGAAACAAACACCCATGTAGGCCATGTTAGTCCAATGGCTCAAAAGTGAGAACTACTGCCATTTTAAGGAGTTAAAGAAGATTGTCATGTGGGAATTTTTATTTCCTGTATTCCACCAGATCCCATTTTCCTTCCGCATCCCCACAGAACTCCGCCATCCCTTCCTCTTCACCAGCAGGAGATGCCCCACTTGCCGCAGACGGCCAACTCGCTGCAGCCACGTTTCCGGCGCGGAGAAGTGAAGCCTTGCTCACCTACCACCACCCACCAGGACCCAAGGGCAGCGACCGAACTGGGTGGCCACGGACACGGGCAGATGGACGGGCAGATGACTTAAGCGTTAGATTCAGGGCACACAGCCCTCCTGCATCCCTACGCTTCGGCTAAACAGGGCATCGAGACGGCCTTACAGGTGTAGCCCGGGAAGGGAGATCCACCGGCGCTCTCCGCCAGGGAAGCCCCGGAGGCGGGCAGGCAGGGCCCTAAGCAGAGCCAGGGCCAGGGCCAGGGCCAGGGCCAGCCCCAGCCCCGCTCGGCCACGGGCACCCCCACGGCCCCTTCCCTCGGGGACCCCGCGGCCCGGCCGCCCCAGGACCGTCCTCCGCGGCACCTGTCCCCCTCCCCAGGGGCACTGGGCTGGGCCAAGGCCCGTCCCCCTTCCCCGTCCCCGACGCTGAGGGGAGAGCCCCGCGGCCCTCACCGGACTTGGGCGGGTAGCGGTAGGCCGAGTTGGCCTGGATGTCGATGTCCTCCACGCCCGCGATGCGCCGGCTGAGCAGGGAGCCCATGGCGACCGTGGGCAGGACAGGGCGGGCCGGAGGACGCGGAGCGGAGCAGCGCGGCGATGAGCGGCCCGCACCCGCACCCACGGCGGCGGCGGCGCGGGGCACGCCGGGAGAGCGAGTCCGCCCGCCCCGCGACTACAATTCCCATCAGGCACCGCGGCGGCACCTACCAACAGCGGTGCGGCGGAGGGGGATGGAGAGGGAGGACACAAGCGGCGAGGCGTGCTCCCCGCGTCCTGCCCCCCCGGGGCGCGGCGTGCGCTCTGCCGGCAGGGGGCACTGGCGGGCGCCGCCCCGGGCGAGGCGGCGGCGGCGGCACGGGGAGGGGGGAGAGGAGGACACCCGCGGTTCGCCGCGGGTGGGGGAGCCCTGGGGAGCTTGCACAGGGATGCGTGGAGGCGATGTACAGGGAGGATCCACAGGGACACACTGTGCACAGGGATGGGCAGGGAGGATGCGCAGGGACACACCCTGCACAGGGATGCACCTTGCAAAAGGTGCAAAGGCAAAGCGGGGAGAAGGAATTATGCTGAGGGTGCCCGGTCGGGGCAGCTCAGTCCCAGCAGGCTGTTTTGCTCAGCCCAGGGAATGATTAACCTGCTGGTAGCTGTTTTTCAGAAGAACTACATGCAGCAACACCAAAATCATTCCCACCAGCCTCCTTTCCTGCTGGTTGCTGGGGACCAGGACGTGGCACTGGTGTGCATCCCCCCAGGCATGACTGGTCCCTGCTGGGATGGGGGTGGGCATGAAGCCTGCAGACCACGCAGGCCAACTGGGGTAGCCATGCACCTCCCAGGAAGTTTGGCATGGGAATTCATTACCTGGGCCAGTTCTCAGACGTGGTACCTGCTCTTGGCTGAGGTTTGCTGCTAACAGGAGAGAAAGATGATCGGCCTCCCCAGCTGCAGGACTATGTGAGATTCACGAGGGGAAACCTCCCCTGGCTTCCTCCTCTCGCAGATAATGCACACAGGAAAGCGAATGGAGGTGGCTGAGGTTCCGATATGAGAGCAGGGAATAACTGAAGGCTGTCTTGCATATATGGTGTGAGAGCCAGGAGGATAGCATGGAGGAAGTGGCATGAAAGAGCCTCTACCAACATCCCAACACTGAGCCCTGTCACCTCTGGCACTGAGGTCTTGCAAAGGTGCAGAGAAGAGCCTCCAGACTTGGCTTTTTAAGGGAAGCATCTTCCTGCACATGTGCTACTGACAGGCTCACACTGCAAAGGAACTGGGGACCCAAATTCCCAGCAGTGGAGCTGGGGATGCCCAGGACACATGAAGGAGCTGAGGTGGCACATGCAATATCTCTTAAATTGGCTTTGGGACAAGGAGACTGGCATGGGAAGAGGGCTGGGGTGCAGGGAGACAGGATGTGGCAGAGCGCCAAGCTTGCCGGCACGGGAGGATTTTATGATAGTGAGCGGGTGGTGGGTGGAATTTGCTGGCCATGAACACAAATTAAAACACGCCCAGCAGGAATAAGCAAACAAACCCATGGGAAAACGTGCTTCTGGCTAGTTATTACCCTTGCAGTTGTTGCGGCCACCCCGAGTACAGCAGCTCTGCGCTGGTGGGGCCATATGGGGCATGGGCTGTGGGCGGAACAGGTACTGGACAGGTGAGGGCAGAGGAGTACCAGACCTTGCTCTGCTGCTTACCATGGCTTGACAGGGCTGGGAAGGACAGGGAAAAGGCAGGGAACTAGCAACAGCCAAGTGCTACCAGCAAACCACGAGAGCCAGGTACCCTGCACCTGGCACAAGGGAGACCTGGGCTCTGCCATACGGCAATAACCATGCCTGGGCGCTACCTGCTGTGTCCCCCAAGATCCTGCTGGCACCCAGAGCAGTGGTGCCTCTTGCTCAACCAGCCTCTCCACACAAGAGTTTCTCGTGACAGAACTTGCACACAGAGGGAGGAATGGAGTCTGCTGAGCAGCAAAGCAATGCCCAGCCCATGTGTGCTGCCCCAGAGCATGTCCTGGCTGCTCCCTGCCTGCACAAGGAGCTCAGATATGCTCCTTGGTGCTGGCAACAGGTGCCTGGGCAGTGCCCTGGCAGCAGCGGGCTGATGCGAACAGCTCGTGGTGCCACCAGGAGCCCCAGATGAAGCTAGGTGAATCCATAACCCTCCATAGCCTCATCCTGCACACCAGCAGCCAACTTGGGGCTCGGCACAGGAGCAGACCTGACACAGCAAGGCTCAGCAACTCCATCTCCCTGTGCCATGCTGGGAACCAGTGGCCAACTGGCAGCTGGCTGTCTGCAAGCAGGGGAGTAAAGCAGAGCTGTGTTCGTAACAGGCAAGGAGGGGGATTTGCACAGGGACAGAAGATGCGGGTCCCTCTCCCTTCCCTCCCATGTCCTGAGCACCAAGAGCATCCTGCCTTTGCCCAGTCCAAGGAGGCCCCTGGGCTCCATCCCCTTTGGCAGGCAACTGCCCCCTGAGCTTTTTTGGGGACAGAACCAGCCAACTTCCTTCTGCAGCCACCTGTGCCACTAACTGGGATGCAGGCACCCTATGGGTTAACCGGGGAAGCTAAGGGGAGAGCTGTTGTCCCGACAAGCAGCCAGGCGCTGGCACTGGCAAGCTCCAGGGCCGCCCAGGGAAGTGGCCATGTTGGGAGGTTTTTGTTTGTGCAAAACCTCCACCAGTGGGAAGGTCCCTCCCTGGGCTGTGCAGCTCTCTGGAGCTTGGAGAAAGCAGTCGGTCCCCCAGGGGGGTTATTGTCATCTGGGAGGGCAGGGTCCTTTGCTGGAGAGTGTCTCCCCCAGGGCCCTGCTCAGTGAGATGTATGTGACAGACAATTACAATAGCAGCAGCGTGCCAGGGACGGGCTCAGCCCTTCCGCTCCAAACCCCAGGGCCCAGAGCGAGCAGAGCTGAAGGGCAGCACCTCCAACAGGCGGCAGTGCCTTTACGCTGGCCCTAGGAGATACAGGCACTGGCACACACAAAGGCAGGATATTGCACCATTTGCCTCCTCCATCCATGGCAGGAGCCACTGCCAGCAGCACAGGGGAAGGAGAGCGGGCAACTTGGGGATGGAGCTGCTGCCAGCAGCAGGGCAGGGAGCCGGGCTGCCCTGGCAGCGTGCATGTGGGGACCCAGCAGCACCAGAGCCACGTCCCATGGGCCAGAGGAGCTGCAGCCCCCCAGCCTGTGGCATCATGGTGGCTGCAAGAAGGGACAATAGTCCCACAAACTCTGGTAGTGCCACCAGGCATGTGTTTTGCACCCTTACCCTTCGTCTCCGGGCTCCCAAGCCCATATTTCCCCCCAGTGTGGTGCTGCTAGCCCTGGGCCCTGCACCATGCTGAAGATGGAAAGGGAGGAAAGCCACGAAGGTGAGAGGTCCTCCCTGACATCCCCCAAAGGGATGAAAACATTCCAACAAAGTACAAGGGAGCCTGAAACCCCAGGTGACATTGTGTGGAGTGAGAGCAGCCAAGTTGGGGAGGACCAGGACAAAAATGGGCCAGGGCTCCTGCCCCCAGGACCCTGCAGAGCTCCAGGGATGGTGAGGAGGCCTCGGCTCCTCTGCTGCCTTCCAGCTTGGCTTTCTTTCCTGCTGGGCAAAATCCATCCAGGAAAAGGTGAGCCTGGAGCCATTCTCCAACACAACCTGGAGAGGAGCAGCATGGACAGAGGAGGGATCCTTTTGCTGCGAGCCCACCTCCTCTGCCCACTCTCAAGGCTCCCTACTGCTCATTTGCATGCTCACTGTCACCACAAGTCATGTCACTATGTCCCAGACCCAGCTGGCATCCACTCTGCAAAATGCAGGACACTCCTTCCTGCAAAATGTGGAGGAAAAAGGAGTTTTGAAGCTGGACCCATTTCATACACATTTCTCCAGCTCCCATGACCTACCCTTCAGGAGTCTCCTTGGACATCTCTGATGGGGAGGTAGCTGTGAGCACACCCATGTAAACAAGCAAGTCTATTTGCCTGCAAACCTTCCACTCACTGGAGCAGCTCATCCAAAGTCCAGCTGCTCAGAGGTTTATTACCTAGCAAAGCAAGTTGCTTTGTCTCAGCTGTCCCCTCCCTGGACCTGTCACTCACTCTGTTTATTGGGTACTAGTAAAACAACCAGGTTCAGGAGCCCTGGAGACTACATGTGGAGTTACTCCTCACCAGAAGTAGTGGCGAGCCCATGAACTTTGCCTCCCTAAACACTGCCCTGCTCCAAAGGGCTTGCAACCCTCCCTGAAAGCCCTGCTGGGCCAGGGCCAACCCTTCCCTCTTAAAAAATCAGACTGTAAGGTTTCTAAAAATGTCTGGTTCTGATTAAAATAATCCTTCAGGAGAATTATTCTCCCAGCTGTATTTATACCTTGCTGACTACAGGTCTCCTCTTGTTGCTTCCCCCTTGGGGTTGCCTTCACCTTGTAAAAAAGACCAGTCCCCTCTTGATGCATCCCACTGCCACCATCATATGACTGCGCTCTTGCTCTGATTTGGGGAGTGACTTACATACAAGAAGGAGGAATCCCCTTGGCCCTGGCATCCTCCAAGGCCTGGAGTACTTTGCATGGTTACTAAAGGAGACATGGAAAATGGTTGATAAAGGAGACCTGGAAGACAGTTACCAGGTGGTCAGATTTGGACAATACTGGGGCAATCTGTGTCTCAGCAGCAGAGGTTGCAAACCCCTCAGGTCAAACGTGTGACCTGCCTGAGCTTCAGCCATTAATCCTCACAGCTCAGAAATATCTGCAGCCATACGCAAAACACCAGGCAGGGTCAGAGGTGTTAGCAACAAACTGCTCACGGCAAGGTTAAGCCCCAACACAAATTGCAGGAAAGAGCCCAGAATCGCTCAGGAAAGGTGGAGGAGGCCAGGGGGCCTTCCCAAGCCCTACAGAGCCAGTGGTTCCCTTCGTCTCCCCGTTTTTCCCTTGCTTTATTACCTCCCAGCCACTCAACCGCATGTCCATGCCTGCTTATCGTTTCCTGGTACTTAGCAACACCATTGTGTGTCCCCCAGGCGCTGCCGAGCAGCCCAGCAGCGCCTGCCTGGCTGCGTGCTTCCATCTGCTATGGCAATACCCTGCTCTCAAAGGATCCTTTCATGCCTCTGGGAACCCCCTGGCACCTTCCAGAACATTCCCCCGTTGCTGGCTCTGCTTTTACATCCTGGTAGCTGTGTCGGCGGGACATGGGGATGCATTGCAGACTGCAGTTAACGGGAGCGGGCCTGCAGGGAGATAACTGGGGAAACCCCATCCTTTACCGGCGCCGTCGGGAAGCCCAGGGCCGAGGGGCCGCGTTCCTCCCCTCCCCTCCCCCCACCTCAAGCCCCGAGGCTGCGAGGCGGCAGCAGCACCGGCCTGAGGCAGCTGCAATCCCAAGGGCCTCAACAGGCCCCCGCAAGGCGGGGGGGGGGGGGGGGGGGGCACCGCAGGACGCACACAGGACGCCCCCAAGCCACCACCCAGTTAATGCTACCCGCGGACCAGGCAGCATTGGACACGGGGCCAAAGGGCGGCGGTAGCAGCGGCTCCGCCACGGCCGTTACCGCGCGCGCGCCCCCACCCCGCACGTCAACAGGAAACCGCACGCGGCCGACTGTAAACACCGCCCGCACCCCCCCGCCCGCCCACGTGACCCGACCCGCCCCAGCCCCGTCCCGCCCCCGCCGCTCTCTGATTGGGGGCAGCGGCGTTGTTGACCATATACGGTCAGGTACTACCAAGCATCGGGCGGCGGTTGGTCGGCTTGGCTCGTCACTCAAAGCGCGCCGGCGCCCGGCGGCCGCTCCGCAAACAAAGCGGGGGTTGTCTGGAGTTGTAGTCCCGGCGGAGCAGAGGCGGCGCGGCGACGGGGCCGGCGGGAACTCCATTTCCCAGAGGCACGCTGCGTCCCGCCTCGCCGCGCCCCGCCCCGGGCGGCCGTCGGCGGGGCTCGCCGGGCGCCGTGAGTCAGTGCCCAGTAAACATTGGCGTGAGCCGCGCCGGCTCCGCCATGGTGGCGGCGCCG
The DNA here is from genome assembly GCF_949628215.1 of Phalacrocorax aristotelis. Taxonomy (NCBI): domain Eukaryota; kingdom Metazoa; phylum Chordata; class Aves; order Suliformes; family Phalacrocoracidae; genus Phalacrocorax; species Phalacrocorax aristotelis. The sequence goes on along the minus strand of NC_134285.1, from coordinate 26,269,160 downwards.
TGAGGGCGGAGGGGCGGCGCGGCAGGGCGGGCTGGGCCGGGCCCGTCGGCGGGGCCGCTATGGACGAGCTCAAGCACCAGGTGATGATCAACCAGTTCGTGCTGGCGGCCGGGTGCGCCGCCGACCAGGCCAAGCAGCTGCTGCAGGCGGCCCATTGGCAGTTCGAGGTGAGGCCGCCGCCCCGGTACGGGTAACTCTGAGCAGGTCCCCGCGTGGGGTGGGGGTGGGGACAGCCGGGTGGGTTTGGGCGAACGCGGTGAGTGTGGGGTGCTCCCGGCCCTGCGGGACACGCCGCTGCACGCCCTCCCACCCGTCCTTTCTCCCACCCCCCTCGCGCCACGCGTGTCGGCGTGGGGCGCGTGGCTGTTGGCGCGTGGCGTGGGCCGCGCTCTGCCCCCGCGTGGGGCGCGCTTCCTGCCCGCCCCGAGGGCTCAGCCAGCGTGGGCTCTGCGCGGGATGCGGGGAAACGGGGCCATGGAACGCGGGTGGGGACAGAGCGAGGGTCCGTAGCCCTCCCGGGCCCCACTCAGGACTGTGGAACCCTCCCCCCCGCGGGCTCCGACCAGCGCTCCTCCCTGCACCCCCACCCCCCAGCCCCAACCTTCTCGCGTGGCCGTGGGATGGAAAACCCCAGCCTTGCCTTTCCTATGTCCTCGCCTGGGGGGGTCTGGTCCTCAGGCAGCCGTGGGAGAGGAGACTTTGTAGGTCAAAGCTCTTCTGGCTCCGGATGCCTTTTTTCTCTTGCTCGCGGGCAGGGTACTCTGTGACATCGACACGGGTTAACGTCATGCGCGGAGCTGGACTGCGGGTGGGGAGCCCCCCGGCAGCCTTTTGGGGTGCTCTGTTCCTCTAGAAACCCCTGGAGCTAAAGTGCAGGGAGCAAAGCAGGGAGCGCAGCAGCTGTAGCAAGCAAAGCTCCTTCTAAGCTGGGTTGTTTTTTTTTTTTTTTTTCCTTTTTCTCCTCCAGCCCCAGCAGCTCTCTAGTCTGGAGCTGATGGATTTGAGACTAATGGCACCTTTGTAATTGAAGTGTCTGTTTTGTGATGCAGGAGGAGGTCTGAGTCAGTTTGGAGAGCAGGAGGTTCAGTTTATATTCATCCCTGTGGCTAGGGCACCTCTTGTTCAGTGCGGCATGGCCCGGATGGGTGCGAGCACCACTGGCAGGCCTGTTAGATGGTATTCGGGGGTTATTCTGTAACATGACGGCTGTTGGATGGATCAGACACAGAGGCAGTTCATCACTGTGCAGTCACAGGATTTCCAGATGCTAAATCAGAGGCCAAGAGGTGTTCAAAGCCAAGCTGTGCATGGCCAAGGAGCGAGTGGGTGGGTGTTGGGTGTGCAGGGATGGGTGGAAAGCAGAGCCGACATCCCTCTCTGCCATGCCCATTTAATACCATGGTCCGCTGACGGGAGTGCCGTTGGCAGTGGATGTGTTGCATGTGTAACATGCTCTGGGTTTTGTTTACTAGTACAGTTTGACAGTGGCCCTCTGGGACAGGCGGGATCCACTTCCACCACCTCCGTGGGTGTTGTAAAAGAGCTGGGAATGGATGACAAAAGTTTAACTTTTCTTTCAGAAGGCATTTTGCAGAACTTTGCCACCGTTTGGCAAGTTGCACAAGTACTAACAGCCGTCTCCTGCCGGCTTGGCACTCACATGACTCAGAGGAAGCTCAGCTGTAAACAAACGTGCTGTGATGAGCAGTTACCATGTTCCCACTCACTTTTGGTGCAATGGTCAGATAATTCCTTTTGCAAAATGGCTGCTGGGCATGGCTTCTTTGGGGAGCTGCACTGGGGAGGTGTTGTCTCCTGACTCCGGTGTGCTCTCACCTCTTGCCTGTGATATTCTGAGGCTTTTATCATTCTAGTGCGGTACCTGTTTGCTGCCTGGCCGTATCTGCAGCGAGTATAAATTGGTGGAGTTCAGGCAAGTTCACTGGTAATTTACACTGCTTTCACTTGCAGTCTCATCAGATTCAAAGTGCTGCTCCAGGAGCGTGGTGTGAGTTGGAGCAACCCTGAGAATGTTGCTCCCGCCTGTAGACCACCATGGGGAGAGGTGTTCCCAACAGCTGAAGCGAGCTAGACAGCCTGGAGACAAGACAGCAGGAGCTAGGTTCTCCCAGCTCTGTGCCTCTGTCCTGGCTGGGGAACTCTGGCATCTGTCTGCCCTGCCTAGGGCCTTTCCTATGTGGGCACATGCCCGGCTTGCTGCTTGTCACAGCCAGACAAGGGAGCAGGAGCCTGGGGCATTGGGTCACCAGCAGGAGGGAGAGGGAGGCTGCTGTGAAACAAGGACAGCTTTGGGCTGGTGGGATGCTGATGTTCCAGGACCACTTTCCTGGGCTGGGGCTGCTTTAGTGCTGGGCTGGGGCTGTTGTGGCTGGTGGGGGAGGATTTGGGGGCTGCAGAGAGGGTCTGCTGTGCATGGTCTCCTGCTGACCCTGGCAGGCCAGGAGTTTGTCTGGGGGCAAGGAACGTGATCCAGGACAGCAAGCAGGGCGGGAGGTCAGGAGACCGTTGGGGATACAGCTGTCTTTGATGCGTGGCAAGCTGATCAGAGCCTGTACCGTAGTCAGGGGCTTGACAAAGAAGCAGTTTATTTTGCATCTCCTCCATCCCTGGGGAGCAGGGCAGTTCGTGGGTAGCATTTGGATCACCTCTCCCACTTTCTGTGACTCCAGTCCTGTTTCATAGGGGCCCAGGGCAGGCTTTCTCACAGCACATCTGGTGTAGTTTGCAGGTCTCCCAGTGCCGTGAGCTCTGCCATGTTTCCAGGGACAGCCGTGGTGGGTGCCAGCAGGGATCGCAGTGCCAGCCCAGCCCTCTAGCAGCTAGCTGGAGCAGCGCCATGACTGTAGGGGGAGGTTTACAGACTGAAGAAGGTGATTTGGAGTGTCTCCCTGTGAGGGCTGGACTCGGCCTTTGGGGCCACAAGTGCTGGCACGTCGGGAGAAGCTAGGGAGGGCAGCAAGGCACCTCCACCATGGCTGGAACCCAGCAGGCTGCCAAGGAGACTTTTCAGAGTTTGCAGAGCCTCATGTCAGGCTGGGCTGAGCAGTGGGTCAGGCTCCTTCCCAGGTAGAAGATTATTAATTGGCTTTGTTTTGCCCTGGTTGCCCCTGGGGCTGCTTGGGAAGGATAAGAAGACATTAGCTTTAAAAAAAACACCTTTTCCTTCCTTTTTCCTGGTGCTAAGAGTCGTGTGTCTGTTCAGTGTAGTGAGGTTGTGTGGGGGGATCAAGAGGAGGAACAGGTATCTGGTTCTGCCCACTGTGTCCATGGTTGGATTTCTACTTCCTCTTCTGATTTATTTATGTTTTATCAAGCCCCATTCCCTTTCCTTTGTGGCTCAAGTGCAGGGTGCCCCCAGGGCTTCTCTAGCACTGGGATCCCTTTGCTGGCAGTGGCTGCAGCTCACACATGCAGCTGGGGGTGGGTGCAAGTGCAGCTTGGGCAGGGGATCAAACAGCACCTGGGGTCCCATCTGAGCAGCTGCACCTGCTCCTCCAGACTGAGCTTGTTCTGCTCAGCACGCAGGTCTCCTTGCATTCATCTCCCCACCTGGCCCCTGCAGCCATCCTCCCTCCAACTCACTCACTACTGGCAGCTCTTGGCACCCTGGTAGGATCTCTGTGCAATCCACCTCCTGCGAAGCTCCTGTTTTTGTATCCTGGGGAGGATGCAGTGGCCTGGTCGCCTGCCAAGTATGGGCAGGCAGTGGGTGCAGGGCTGCCCTGCTCCCACTCACACCCAGGGCGGCACAGGTGATGGGGCCTTTGGTCCAGGGTCAGGGCTCAGCTGTGGCTCAGGCTCCTTCTCAAGCAGAGGAGCCTTAATTGGCTTTGCTGTTGCACTGATTGCCCCCAGCGCTTGTGATGCCGGCTGGAGACCAGACAATATCAGCAGCTTTGGTTATCTGTGCAGCCCTGGCACCCCACGCCACTGAGGGGGTGGGTGTGTAGGCCTCTCTCCTGCCTGGGTTGGGGCTGCTGCAGGTTCTGGGTCCCCTGGGAGGTGGCAGCCATTCCCTGCAGCTGGACAGGTGTGGGTGCTGGACCTCTTGGTGAGCAGAGGGGTTGCTTCTGCCACTCTTGGAAAGGGGCAGATGGAAGGGAGGAGACGTGGTGTTTTAGGCAAGGGGGCCTACGATGGTGGAGTACTTCCTCCACCCAGGTCACAGCTTTCATCCCAGCACTGGTGAGGATCGGTGGGGCAGGGGCATCATGGACCTTCTCTGCCCCTGTCTGCCAATAGCACAGTCCCAGATATGAGGCCACTTGGAAAACAAGGGCACAGAGCATATTTAATCAGCTTATGGTATCTGGCTGTGCCCACACCTCTGCCTGTGTTTCCCGTTTGCTGTTTCCCCCCTTTCTTATCACAATCCTTTCGGTCTGAGCAATAGGCCCTGTGGGTGTTGACATCGAACCTCACCCAGGACGAAGGGTAGCATGGTGACAGGGGTGTCACTGCCTCAGAAGTGTCTGTGTCTCCATCAGACATTTCCTTGGTTTATAGACATATGCCAGCCTTTTCAGAGCTGGTCTCTGGGGACACTGACCCTCATCCTGCTGTATGGCCGTTGCTGAAATGCAGTGTGTCCTGCCCATGGTTGCAGCCTGGCTGGATGCAGGCTTCAGGTACTGTGTTATTAAATGCTGATAGAGAAACGCAGCTATCATGGTGGAGACCCTCACCAGCCTTGCTATTGCATGTTCCCCCTGAGGTCTGGGAGCTGCCGGACTCTACAGCAGCAATTGCTTCCCCCGCCCAGGTCTGGATTATTGTTTGCAGATACTGCTCCTGGCTGCCACCTGGTCTTGCCGATAGTTTACCCTGCTTTAGCCAGGAAACCATAAACCCTGCTGCAAGTGGCTGGCACCAGCTCCCCAGTGGTGCAAGTGCAGCCCCTTCGCCTTTCCAGGGCCTGCCAGCCTGGATGTTTTGGGGCAGAATAGGTTTCCATCATACCAGTAAACTGAGCTGACTTGTTCATCCTGTCCCTGGGTGTGACACAGGGGCATGTGGCTATGGGCACTGGGACGAGGAGTGTGTGTGGTGGTAGGACTGTCTGCTGCATTCATGCAGGGTTTGGTACAACCTGCCTCTACTTCTTTCAGGGTGTTTTGCATTTTTTTTTTTTTGTTTTTTTCTTTAGCAGCGTGGGGTAACCCCAGTCACTGGCTTGCAGGAAGGGAGCAAAGTCTCAAGTGGTATGGCAGCACCTGGCTGCAGCCTCATGCCTCGCACTAACTTGTAGACCTGCAGGCCAGGCTGCCTCTGGGGAGGGGATTGAATGGGGTTGATGGGGGGCTTTTCCTTCAACTAGAACTGAGTCCAGACTTTTCTGTCAAGACTGATCTGCAACTGATCAAAGCATTGTTTTCTAGCTCTAACTCAGCTAAAGCCTGGCACAGAACAGGAGTCAGCTTCACCTTTGCCAGTCCTGCATCAGCCCAGTCCTGCACACCCCCAAAGCTCCCACTGCCTCCACTCCTCCCAGACCTGGACTGGGTATCTGCCCTCCTGGCTAGCCTGACTCCCCGGTGTTCCCTCCCTGCAACCCATCCCTTGCATGCCTGTGGCATGTGATTTACCAGATTATTACTGGTCTGAATTGGAAGCTACCCAAAATTATGTCAGTCATAACCATACCCTGCCTGTGACAGAATTGGAAATGCTCTGGTATATCAGGTGGGCTACCCGTTGGAGCCCCAGGCATCTCCCAGCGTGAATATGGTGACCGTGATTTTGTCTTGTTAAGGACACATGTCTAACCGGTTCCCGCTGGACTTCCCTCCTCTCCCTGCACATGGTGGTTGTGAGTTGTGAAATGCCCATCGGGGTCCGCTCCAGCAGTGGCTGCTTCTCAGCAATGAGCATGGTGATCCCAAATACGTGGGATCCCTTCCTGCCTTGGTGCAAGCAGATGGCAGGCATGGGTCCCTGCCTGGGGACATGAGAGCAGCTGTGTACTGTGCTTTCCTGTGTGGGCAAGGAGGCTGTGGGCACGGTCCAGCCCCCTGGGGCCTGTTTTGGATCATCTTTGGGGTCTTACAAAGCCCTGTCATTGTGTGCAGAGATGAGGTGGGTGCCCAGTTTGTGTGCTGGTGGTAATATCATCTTCCCTTTTGCTTTTTTTTTTTTTTTCCAGACTGCTCTCAGTGCTTTTTTCCAAGAAACAAACATCCCCTACAGCCACCACCATCAGATGGTAAGTGCTTTCCCACCTCTCCGTTGCTTGCCTGGTGCACAGCACCAGCTGGTGGGTGCTTTAGGCTGTTGCTGATGCCCAGCTCACTGATTTCACAGCTCCAGGAGTGCAGGCAGAGAGGTCTGGCTGGGTGTTGCTGGAGCTGCTTGCCAAGGAAGGTTTTCCTGGAGAGCAGCCGGGGATGACATAGCCTGTCCTACGCAGTGGGACAGCAGGTCTGGGAGTACCCTCGGAACCCTGCAAAGGGGTTGGGGCTGCTCCTCAGAGAGGGATGGTCTGATGGAGGATGCTTTGGGCATGGTGAATGGTCCAGACCAGTCCCAACATGGCAGAGAGAGCCTGGAGGGGCCTGGAGCACCGGACTGTTGTAGATTGTGTAAACACCTGCAGAGAGATGTGCACACTGCACAGCCACACGCATGAGTCCTTGTGTGCTTGCTGGAGCAACTGAGAGTACAAACCTCTGCCCCAATGGAGGGTGCCTCTAGTACAGTGTGCTCATCTGGATGTGCGTAAACAGAAAAGGGCATGTGTGTGCGTGGCTGCTGCCTGCCTCTGTGCTCTCCCAGCTGTCCCCAAACTCTGACCCTTTAATTCTCGTGCTGTGGCAGCTCATAATCTGCCTGGGCAGATGTGTCTTAGGGATTTGTTTTCTGCCGTGGCCTCATTTGACTCTCCGGGACAGTTGGGGATTTGGACCGTGCTGTAAGCGTGTAGAGCAAGTGCCTGGCAGGGCCTGAGCATGCCTGGTCTCCTGGGGGGGGGTGGGAGCTGAGCCTGAGGCTTGCACCCGCCAAGCCAGAAAGCTGCAGGCCCAGGATGGTACCAGCAGGTCGTAGAGTAGAGGCAGTCCCTGACTTGGCTGGGCACAGGAGCAGGCACAGCAGGGTCCTGTCTGGGCTCTCACCACAGCATTAGTCTTCAGAGCCTTAAATAACTGCTGCTTGCAGGCAGCGTTGCCAGCAGAATGCAGGTCCAGGAGCTCCTTGTGCTGCAGCGGTGGGGGTGGAGGGCTTTTGTGCTGGGCTCTGGTGGGAGGAAGAAGGTGAAGACACACACACACACCCCACCTGACCCTGTGTCTCCTTCTTGCAGATGTGCACTCCCGCCAACACGCCGGCCACGCCACCCAACTTCCCTGACGCCCTCACCATGTTCTCCCGCCTCAAGGCCTCCGAGAGCTTCAACAGCAGCAGCCCTGTGGCCTCCATGGCAACTTCCCCACCGCCCCCGGCCCCACCGCTGCCCCAGCACGGGGCCTTCAACCCAGCCTGGCCCACAGCTTCGCCCCCTGGCCAGCAGCAGAGCATGTGGACTCCGGCCCCGCCGGTGCAGCCTGCGGGTTGGCCAGCTGCTGTCTCGCAGCAGGCCACAGCAGAACAGAAGGCCAACGTGACCATGGAGGCAGAGAGATGAGGCTGCAGCAGAGAGCAAACACAGCAGGGACCCCTGCATATAAATATTTCTTTTTCCCCCACCCCCCTCTCCCCAAAGAGGAGAGGAACTCTGCTGCCAGGGCATCTGGCAGGCACCAAGACACATGAGCAAATAGCTGCCTTGCATGGGTTTGGTTTGAAGTAGTTTTTACTTGTCCTTGAGCTGAACAGAGATCCCCAGAGACAGCGGGAGGCTACGTGGGACATGCCACCGGTGCTGGCCTCTGCCTGGGACCTGGCCACTGCTGGGCTTTTAGGGAGGGAGCACCCCCTCCTCTCTTGGGACACCGGAGTTTGCATGCAAGTGACATTTACAGAGGAGGTCCCTTCTTCAAGGTCCCCTGGGCCACCCAACCAGGCAGAATGGGTTGTGCCTGAATATTTCCTCCCCTCCCTCAGCCCCACTCACCTGGGTGGGTTGAGACACCCCACACATCTTTTTTATAAGGGCCTCATTTGGTGGAGAGCAAGGACTGTTCCTGCTTGGCTGCAGCCTCCACCCCGCATGTGCCATGCTCGCTGGTGAGCAGGGCTGGGGGATGCTGGCTCCTGGGGAGGTACCTGGCCCCTCGCCCAGTCCTGGTGATGGGGAGGCTCACGGGGTGAGCCATGGGTGGCCCGGCTGGGCCAGCACACCCTTCCCTTGCCCTCCTAGGATGGGGTTTGCCCTGGGGCTGTTTGCATGACACAGTGTAACCCTAGAGACTGGGATTGTTTTTAACCCCTCTGTTCTTTTCTCCTGGCGGCTGGAAGTCTCTCTGGACACGCTGCAGCCGCTTGCAATACATGCTGTTCTGCTTTGAACCCAGTGTCTTTGCTTCGTTTGCAGCAGCGGTGGGGTGCAGGGGAAGGCTGACCTGGGCCTGAGCTGTTGCAGGATCCCCTCTCCAAGTGGCCCTGAGTATGCCATGCCTCCAAGCTGGGGCTGGCCACCTCTCCACTGTATGTGTGCTGCTCCAAACACCTCATCCCAGCCATGCAGTGGCTGCCAGCTGGCTTTGGCCAAGTGCATGCCAGGACTCAGCCTCAGCAGAAGCCAGCTTGGCTCTGCCTGCTGCCCCACCACATTGCCTGTGGGTGTGAGATCCCACCAGGAGCAGGGGCCAGCTGATGGCAGGCCTGCAGGGAACCCTCAGCCTCCCTGTGTGACATCCATAGGTCCTGGGTGTCTTGCCGTGACCTGGCTCTTACCCCCTCTTTGCTGGATGACATGGGCCAGGTCCCTTGGAGGTTGCCATGACTGCTGAGCCCTCTCACTGTGAGGCTGTGGCCCTGCGCTCACCAGTCAATAATTAATTTCAATCTCTTATTTGTGTTGCTAAAATAAATATTGTAGGAGCAATGGTTTCACCCATGCTGCCTCATGTACAGCCTCGGTAGAGGCTGGGAGTGAGGGCTGGAGCTGCTGCTGGCCCTTGTGAGCTTCCCTGTGCAGGGGTGTGCCAGAGCTGTGTGGCTCAGTCCTGCCCTACTGAGGTGGTCTGGGCTCAGCTGGTGGCATATGGAACAAGCTGGGGTCTTGTGTCGTGACTGTGGTGGTGTAAGTGCATCAAGGCCAGTGTGGAGTTCTGGGAGTGGGTACGGTCTGCAAAGCAGGGGCTTTGAGGCATGGAGCCCAACCAGGGGAGACAGAAAGGATGTGGCCTCAGAAGGAAGCACCTGCCTTTGGAACAGGTAAAAGCCCTGTGGAGACGTGGTGGCAGGGAGGGGAGACTGCCTGTGCCTGTCCAAGGGCCATCAGGAGCCATGGGATTGGAAGATTCAGTGCCACACCACAGACCTGAACATCTGGCTGGTCAGAATGAGCTCACTGGGACATGGCACAGACCAAAAATATCAGGCTCCGGTTGCCAAGTCCCCAAGGATGCCCCATGTGCCCTTGCAAGCCCAGGGACCTTGCAAGAGAGGCAACAGAGGAGGGAGTGTCTTTATGGCCTGTGGTGTTACTGCACTGCAATGAGTGGCTGCTGGGGCAGCGTGGCCCCCACCAGTTTTCTGAGGCCAGGCAGCACAGCCCTGGTGTGCCTGTCCCCTCCCTTGGAGCCCCATGCCATTTCACAGCCTCTTGGCCAGCTCAGATGCCTGCTGTCCTGCTGCCACCTATGGTAGCCTGCCACCAGCCCCCTGAGGAGCCTGTCTTGGTCCTCATGGCAGCACCTGCAATGCAGAAGGACAAACGGCCTTGCATGGGGCACAATGCCACCGGGAGCGCTCAGCCACAGGCTGAGCCTGCATGGTGGGGCCAGTGGCCTGGGGGGGACAACCGGGGCAGGCACATGAGTATGGGGACACATAGTGGCTGCTGTACTTGGGGGTGTGGCACATCTCTGTGGTGTGCTGGGAGCGGGGCTGGGGGGTCTTTGTTGCTTTGGTATGAGCAGGACATGCAGGTTCAGGTGGCTGCGCAGCCTGGCTGGAGCTAATGCGATGCCCTGGGGCTGTCCCCCTACCTGGGAAGTCCTTGCCCACAGTGACGGTCCTGTTGGCAGCCAGAGAGCTGAGTGTGCCCATGTAGACGCCACCATTGATGCCCAAAATATCCGCTTCTCTCTATAGGTAAGAGCAGCTGATGCCATCAGAGGTGCCCCAAGGCTGCGCCCAGCCCGCAGCACTCCCACCATCCCAGCCTGGGTGGGCTTGGTGGGTTTCCAGAGCAGAGGGACACACAGGGATGGGGGCTCACATTCTTGCAGGTGAAATCTGCAGGGTCTTTGCAGAGACAGATGGTATCAAGGGAACTGGAGGTGGACAGTGGCCTGGCAGGACTCGCGGGACACCCCCGGCTGGCCCTGCCACGCCCTTTGCTCTCCCTGGGCAGGGAGCACTGACGTTACCCCTCCTGCACAGGGAGAGTGACCCCAAAGGGAGAGAGAGGGATGCAGTGGCACCTGGCAAGCCTCACCTCCCTGGCAGCTGTTGTGCCAGGCAGTTGGAGCTGCTGGCACTGGCTGGCTGGGGCTGGAGGAGCTGGCTGGCCTTTCAGATGGTCACCAGGTGCCTGTGGATGAGGATGTGAAGGCAAAGCTGGGCAGCAGTCTCTAGTGGATATGCAGCACGGGGGTCTGTCCTGGGGCACCTGCACACTGCTCACGGTGCTGGGGCCATGGCCACAGGTCTGTCTCAGGAGATGCACTTCACTGGATCAAAGAACTGCCGCAGCACAGGGGTGACTGCTCAGTTCCCTGCCAGCACCCCAGGGACTGTGTAAGGTCCCACTGGTGGCCAGTGCCTCATGGGCAGGGTGAGACAAATGGTCTGGATGGGAAGGACAGGGCAGGATGGGACAGCGTGAGGAGGGGATGGGGCAGTACAGGAGAGGACAGAATGGGACAAGGTGGGATAGGATGGGACCCAGCAGCCCCCACCTCTTGAAGTCAGCAGCACAGTTGGCACCACAGCAGGGTCCCTGGCAGAGGCACTGCTGGGTGAGCCTCCACACCTGCTCCAGCTGTGCCTGCAGGGGAGCCAGTACTGCACAGTTCAGCTGCAGGGAGTACAGGTCTTGTCAGGGCACCAGCCCCATTTCAAGGGATACTGTTGCCCCTGAGGGACACTGGGGGCACCTTGGGACACATGGCCAGCCATGGCACAAGGACTGTCAGGCAGATTCAGGGCTCACCCTCCCCATGCAGGGATGTGATCCCTGGCCTGGTACATCCCTCCATCCCCACCACCCTTCCTGGGTGACACTGCTACCTTGGAGTCTATCTCGCTGAGGAGCTTCTCCAGGGCTTTTTGCCTGTCTTGGGCAAGCAGGGACATCCTCTGCAGCAGTTCCTGCATCATCTTGCTCAGCTGGACCATGGCATGTTGCAGCTCCTCCTGGCTCGCTTTGGTCTCCAGAGCAGCCTTGTCTGCTTTCTGAGGGAGGCGTGGTGTCAGCCATCCCCTGTGGACCCCAGCCCTGCCACCATCCCCACGTCTTTCCTTGCTCACAACACCCAAGCCCTGCTCCAGCAGCACCTTGCTCATGGCTGGGTGCTCCACCATCCCACACAGGCTCCACACCTGCCACGCACCCCCAGCCACCCACCATCCCCCTATGCCTCCCTCAGAGCCACTCACCATCATTTGTCCCCAGCTCTGCCATCATGGCATGGCTACAAAATCCTGGCACGCTGAAGTGCTTCAGAGTGGGGACTTACCAAGTCTAGGCAAGCCTGTACCCAGCCTGGTTCAGCTGCCAACCATGGCACAAGTGTCTCCCAAGCCTGGAGCTATGCTCACCTGCATGTCTTTGGTGTGACCCTGCAGCTGCTCTGCAGCTTCCTGCAGCCTAGTGCACTGTTCCTGCAACTGCCCCACCTGGCCCAGCACCCCCCTGCCAAAATCCGGCCCCTGGGGAGGACAAATGTGGCCCTGGGTGAGAAACAGGGTGGCTGCAGGACCTGGGCGATGCAGGGAGGTATGCTTCTAGGTGGCCACAGTGAGTGGCTAGCAAGGACAACCCAAGAGATGCCCCAGTGCATCCCCAGAAAGTGGGGTGCGGGACTGCAGACCCCAGACAGTCAGGCAGCCCTCCCCAAGGCCCAGGCAGCCGGGCACCTCCTCTCCAACTTGCATCTTGCCCAGCGCCTTCTCCCGTCGGGCAGCCATGTCCTCCAAGGTCCCTGAGTTGGCTGAAAACAGACACCAAAGCTTTGCTCCAGGCAGTGCCAGCTCCTGCAGACCCCCACACAGTGCCATCCCAAACCCAGGTGGCTATATGGCTGCGAAGACACCCTGGGATGGTGGTGATGTCGGTGCTCACCGTGCTGCTGAGGCTGGCTCTCACAGCAGCTGACACGGGTTTCCACAGCTTCATGCTGCTCCAGCAGCCAGCTGAGCCTGCATGGGACCTCATGGGCTAGCTCCTGCGAGAGCTCAGGGCCGAGCTCCTTGCTGGAAAGCTTCTGAAATGAAACAGCCCCCAGGGTTTTGGGGAAAGAGAAGATCCCCATGCCATCCTGGAGCTGAGGGGCATTGCCAGCCCCCAGCAAGGGAGCCTGGCACCTGGGAGCCTGCATGCACCTCATCAGCAGGTGGTCTGCAGACAGAGCTCTAGCACAGCGCAGCAGCATGCCTGGGGAAGGAGCTCAGCTCCTGATGCACCTCTGCCTGTGACTGGGAGAGAAATCAGCCCTTCTGCCCTGCTCCAGGAGTGGAGAGCCTGGGCAGCCCCTGGGAGGGGGAGGGCAATGCCAAACCTTGCCACCACCCCCAGTGCTGTCCCCAACCCTACAGATCCCCTAGGGCCTCAAAATCTAGAGGTTATTATCCACCCTTGTGTCTGCACCGCCATGTCCCAGGGTGATGATACTCTCCTAGCATTGCAGGAGGAACAAGAGCAGTGGAGGTGGCTGGTGGAAGCCACCAGCACACTATGGTGCCCAGGGATGGATGTCCCTGCTCCATTGGCTGGGAAGGTGACATGGACCCTGCCAGATGAGCCTTGTGGAGCCAGATGCTCGCCCAGGCAGGTCACTGTGGTCAGGGCAGCCCTTGGGAGGCTTGAGTACATTTTCCATAAGGATTTGCAAAGCCTCATCCTGGATGGCTTGGGGACAGTCCCAGGGCCTGGGGGCTGAGTGCCTCTGTGGACAGTGCTGCAGACGCCCGCTCCCAGCCCGTCTGCCAGGGCTCCTGCCACTCACCATTTGGTCAAGGATGCTCTGGAGGGGGGTGGATATGCTCATCCTGCTGCACTGACTGCTGCTGCAGCTCCTCCAGACCAGCCTGTTAAACAGAGGCATCAGGGGGTTTGGCATCCGCAGGGAATGGTGGGAATCAGCATCAGCAGGAACAGGCAGGTCTGGGCCAGGGCTGTGCTCTGTGGCTGTGGGCAGTGTCTAACCAAACCCCTGGCTCCAGAGTGGATCGCGCATCTCTTTCCTTCTGCCTTGGGGTGGGAAGGAGCCTGAACTCAGGACCTCATCCCTGTCACCCTGAGCCACCTGGCCATCCATGCAGGACCCTGGGGAGCCCAACTGCTCTGCCAAAAGCTCTCCAGCAACTGGCCCAGCTTCATGCACGTACCTTCTGGAAACTGTGCTTCAGGAGCTGCAGCTCCTCCTGGAAGCCCTGAAAATTGGTTTTCAGAAAGCAGATGATGGTGAGCATCTCCTGCAGCATGTCCATGACCTGCAAAACATGGGTTTGGCCAGTGATTCTGGGTCTCTGTGGGCTCTGGGGTACATGAGGAGAAGGGAGGCTAAGTGGTAAGTGGTGAGAGACCCAAGTTTGGGGGTCTCTGTGACCCAGTGGAGCTGCCACAGCATCAGCCACATCTGGCTGGCCTGAGGCCATGCCCACAGAGCTCTCCCAAACTGAAATGGAAGGTGCTTGAAGGGGACAAGTGTCCCAGCTCCAGCTTCCTCACCATGGCAAAGTGCCATTGTCTTTTCCTTTTGTTCTGTGGTTGTTCTCAAAGCCAATGTCACAACATGTGAGTTGGGACCAGCTTGGGGCTGCCAGGTCTCCCAAGGGGTGGAGAAGTGTTGGGTTTGCTGTGGGCCAGCCCCATGCAGCCTATGGATAGGACAGCTGGGCACAAGGCCACCACAACTCATCCAATGTGTGGCCTGAGCAAAGAAGACAGCTCTGATGTTATGTGTTGCAGTTCCCACTCAGAGTCTAAACTTGAACAGACAAATAACTTGAACTTGTGCTGTGTCAGTGTTTCCCACGGGATTCTGCCTTGGCATGGGGACAGCCTGCCTGTGAGGCAGCACTGCTGTCACCTGCAGGACAGCCACTTGCTGTGCTGTAGGGCGGAGAGGAGAAGAGAAGCCCGATGGGGATGCTGCTGTCCCTGCCAGGGAGTGTGAGCTGTGTACTCCAGCCCACAGCACCCCAGCTCCAGGCACAGCTGGGTACCCTTCCCAGGGCAGGATGGGACCCAACAGACCTCAATTTCAGAGGAAGTACAGATGGAGCCTCAGGGCAGGTGAGAAGTGACCAAAACCACCTTTGGCCAGTGGCTGTGTTAAATATTGCTCTTTAGTCCCAAGCAGAGCTGGGGCCACCAGAGCCAGAAAGGTGCTTTGGTGCTTCACTGGGCTTCCTGGTCCCAAGACAGCAGATGTAACAGTGAGGGCAAAACTTGATATGGGCGTGTCACTGTGTAGGGCAGGACACTACATAGGGCTGGACACTGTATGGCAGGATGCTGTGCTGGGAGGGACACTGTAAGGGTGCAGTGTAAGGTGGGGCGGGTCACTGCACAGGCAGGACCCTGCACAAGGGCAGGAGTCTGTGTGGTGCAGGATGCCACCCAGCACAGGACATCATGTAGGGCAGTGCATGGCATGAGCCAGGGCACCACGTAGGGCAGGATGCTTGTGTTGGACACTGTAGAGCAGGACACTCTGTAGGGCTGGATGCCACACCAGGCAGGACACTGTGTCGGGCAGCACATGGCATCGGGCAGGACCCCACATAGGGCAGGACCCCACATAGGGCAGGATGTGGCACGGTGCACAGCCCGCTGCAACGCTCTGCAGGGCAGGAGCAGCAAGTCAGCGGCCGGGCAGCAGCGATGCACCAGCTGGACTGGTGCCCTGCTGAGGACGGGCACCATCCAGAGGATGGTTTCTCACCTTCATCATTCCCTTCTCAGTCACTTCCATCCTCTTCTTCAGCTGCACCGTTTGCTGCACCTCGGTGACCAGCCTGCCCGGTGCCGGCAGCTCTGCGGTGCCCGGGGGCCCACTGGGGCGGCTCGGCTGCCCCTCTGCCCTCCCCAGCCACGGCTGCCTCTGCTGATGGAGGGAGCGGGGCTTCCCCCCGGCCACAGACTCCTGGAGACCCCTCTCGTCCTCCCCGACCTGTGCCGGGGCCTACTGCGGGTGGAGGTGCTCCAGGAGGCTGCGCAGGAGGGCTCGGAGGGTGCCGACCTGGGGGCTGCCGCCGTCGGCCGTGCCGAAGGCCATGTCTGCCAGCTCCACCAGCGCGATGGTGACACTCATGCTGCCCTCGGTCCCCCCCTCACGGGGGCGCCCCGCGTGCTGGGGATGCTGGCGGTGGGTGCCCGGGGCTGAGGTCACAGGGGACGTTACCGGGCGAGCCGCGGGGTTCTACCCACGCCCCTTCCCGGGGGCGGCTCGGCGGGGGGAGCAGGCGCAGGCGGCCTGCCGCGGCCCGGCGGGGGCTGTAGGCCCGCCCCGCCGCGGCACCGCCCAGCGCCCCGCCCCGCGTCGGAGCCAGCAGGTGCCGGAGCCGCCGCCAGCAGCCGGCAGCCGGTAGGTGCCTCCTTGGGAGGCCAGGGTTGGGCGCAGGGCCCGGCTGGGCCGTGGGGAGCGGTGGAGCCGTGGAGCCGGGCGAGGGCGGCGGTGCGGTGCGGTGCGGTGCGGTGCGGTGCGGTGGGGGAGGCCGGGCCGGCCGGCGGGACCGGTCAGCCCTCCGGCCCCGGGCAGGCCGCGGCGGCCGGCTGGAGGTGTGGGGACACAGAGCACGGGGGAAACGCAGGAGAAATGCAGTACCACCGCCGCTGGTAAGAAAAAGAAGGATGAAAATAAATCGCCTCTCTCTGAGGGAGGACCTGGCTTCCCCAGTCAGAGGGAAGATCTCTGTCCTCTGCTATGGCTGGAGCATTTGTTGTGGAGACATGTGTCCCAGGGAGAAAAGGTACGGATAGATGGTAACGTGTCCTGGGGAGGGGGGGAGGCAGCCCTGCTCTGGGACCCATCCTTAACGCTGTCAGCAGTGGCCACAAAATGCTGCAGGGTGCTACTAAAATCTTACAAAGCTTCGGCTTTGTATCCTCAGCAACGCAGGGAAGGGTTGGAATGGGAGGACTGGTAGATGTTCCGGGGGGCTGGAGCAGTGGGCACAGGATGAAATTTTGTCGGATGGAAGGCGAGGTCATGTACTTGGGAGAAGACTTTCCACTGCAAGGCGAGCGCTCCAGCCCAACCGAGGTCGTACCAGCCTGCCGAGAGGACGGCTGGGAGCTGCCAGCAGGGCATAGCTGTGAGAAGAGCAAATATGATCTGTTACCCAGACAGATCCCTGGGAGAGGAGGAAGCCGGGCCTAGGTACAAGTGTGTGTGTTTCCAGTCATCTGAGAGAGATGAGCTTGGGCTAGAACTGCCCTTTCAGTGATCAGGAACAATGAGCCCATTTTAGAGGAGCCGAAAGAAGCTCGGATGTCTTGACAAGCAGGAAGAGAGGTTACGATGATATTGTCTATCAGCATATTGACAGTGTGAATCCTGTGAAAGAAGGAGCACTCATTCAGCTAATGGGTAGCACAGCACAACAATACCAATGAATAAATATTAGTGGGAGGCTGGGATGTCTTTAACTATTACAGCAGTAAGGTCTTGATTCTGCCTCCCAAGGGGACTGGAGAGGCAAAAGGGTAGGAGCTGTTAAGACAGCGTTTAGTTGCTTTATGAAAAGCACAGTGGGTTGTGGTTGCTGCTAAATGGAGGGATGGGGCTTGGGACCCCGGGAAGAGCGCCAGGGCCATGCAGGGGAGTGGGAACAGGCAGGCTGGGATGGGTGCTACCATGCTGGCATCCTCTGGATCATCTGCAGGAGTCACACTCAAGGTTAAACTTCTCCTGGTCACTGTAAGCATAGGTGTGTGCCCCTTGGCCCATGGTGTCACTGGAAGAGTTGGTCAGAGGTGCTCTCCTTGCACCAGTGAGAACTGGTGAGGGGACTGGTGGTTGTCACGTTCCAGGCTGAGCCTAAGATATCAGGTGGTAGACTAGGTATGGCACAATGCTTTTAAGCAGATATGTTTTAAATTATAATTAAAGCGATTTGGGGCTGTATGTAAAACTTGCTGAGAAACACTTTGTGAATACGCAAGATACCCTCCTGGTTGGTCTCTTTCAACCAATGTGCTTGAAATGGGGCTTTCGTTTCAGCAGAGGCCCTTCTGCTTTCCAGACTCTGTGACTGGAGTAGGCAGTAGGGGAAACTAGAGTGAGTATTATGTAGCATAACATATAACTATAGCATGTCATTCATTCATTTTTAGGAACTAAACAAACTTGGGTTGGTGTGGAAAGCACAGACTGAAAACTTCCCTCTCCCAAAGGCTTCTCTGTCTAAATGTAGCGATATCCACATGTCCCAGGAAATCCCTGGAAGCTTTTAGCAATGTACCTGCTCTGTTTTCCTTAGGTGTTATGCAAGGAAGCAATTCCTGCTTGGAGGCAGGAAGGCAACAACTTTAGGAACTGATATGAGGCTGTCTAGAGGTGTGGCTTAAGCACAGATGGGGGATGAGGCTGTCACAAGGGCAGGGCGATGGAGCAATGTCTCCAGATATCCCCTGAGTGATGCCAAGTGAAGCAAACATGCTCAGTCCTCCCCAGCTGCTGTTGTATGGACGGTGGGGCTGCGGTGGCTGTGACTGCTCAGGGCTGCTCTTAGGGAGATGCTGGGAAAGGGGATGTGCATGTTTGTATACTGAGTACCAAAAGATCTCACTACGGGTGTGACTGGGACAGTTAACAGAAAGGGAGCTTCTCTTCTGGAACCTGAGCACTTCCTAAGAAGATGGAAGACCGTGCAGAGTTTCTTGTGTTCCCTCAACAGGTCCTGCACCTGAAATTCAGTTCTGAAATTCAGTTCCTCATGTTTCTGTTCTGACTGGAGCTCTGTCTCAGCTGCCGTTATGAAAGGAGGGAGGGTGTCTCCATCAATGCCTTGTTTTGGTTTATGAGCATGTTTTTGAAGCTCACTTCCTAATCAGTCATGCTTTCTGTGTGTGAGAGATCATGCAGTGATCCAAAGCACAGCAACTGCTGTCCTTCTGGATGAAGCACAACTGGCAGATGCGCTCTGGGAGTGCAGCTAATGCCCTCCTGTACCTGAAGGGCATTCAGCCAGAGGCCAGGCTACAGCCTGTCCGCAACACCCACACTGTGTGTGTTTCAGCGGGTTGTGGGCCCTTGGCACAGTGTTGTCATCTGCAAAAGTCTTCCCATTGGCAGTGTTACTCACTAATACAGTGAGAGAAGGGATGAAAGTAACCTTATTATGTAAAAGATTATCTTTTTTTCCCTTTCAGATGTGATTTTAGCAGATAAATGCTTGTATTTAAAGGATGTCGTTGATGCAGAGATCTTTCAGTATGAGGATGGGTGGCTTTGAAAGGAAATATACAGAGTTCTAGCATCTGCTCTGATCTAAGACTTATGGGTAAAGAGAAGTATGAAAGTAGGTGTTCCACATCTTGTCTGTGGTACCATTGTAAACACCTACATTTGATTTCTTGTAACTGCTTTAATCAGAAAGGAATATCCTATGCTGAAAGAAACTAAATTTTTTAAACTCTTTTTAATAGTGTTTTTTGTAGGGTCTGCAATGGAGCTATGCATCACTTTTGCTGGTATTACCATGGCTCTGTACACGTGCTGAACATCAGGACTGTGATCATGTTTCCATGTGTAGGTTCACATTCACTCATCTTTGCACCAAGCCGAGGAAAAGATTGATGCCTGCCAGGTGAGACAAGCAGAAAAAAGTATTTGCATAATATGGAGATTAAAATAATAACAAAGGCGGCAGGACTGAATATACCTTCGAGCTTCTAGACAGGTATGCCAGCTTCTCATCAAACTGCGATGAGAAGGTGTTCTCCCAGACTGATCTGTGCAAAGCTGCTGAAAACAGGGAGAACAGGAGAGTTGGAAAACAACAAAGAGATGCTGATTTGCCTCATGGCTCTTAGCAGCAGTCAGTGATGTTCTAAAAGGAAAGGAAGTAGTCTTCCCTTCTATCTGATACAGTAAAAGTGATGGTTTGTAGGGGAACTTCAGTTGTAGTGCAAATCGTTGGAGGTTTTTGGTTGGTTTTGCTTCCCGGGCCTGATTTTGCAACTGTTATGCAGGCAAAGTACTCTAGCCTGAAACCCATTGACGCTCCTGAAGATTTCAGAGCAAGGCACCTGAGCACACAAGTTTGCAAACACAGATGTGTATGTACCTTTTTTTCCTTCAAATAAAAAAAAAAAAGTGATGAGCAGCTTCTGCCTTGGGGTGTGATATTCACCTTGCTGTTTTCCTGTTGTTCCCAATCGCCACTCAGTATCTGTCTTGCAACTGGAGAGAAGCAGTGTGATTTTCATAAGCAGTGCCAGATCTCTGCATGCTCTGCAAAGGACATATTTTCTTCTCTGATCAAAGGGAACACAATTAGAACAGATGCCATAGGAAAACACAATCCATTTTCTCAACAGTATAACGTCTGTGAGGTAGGGGGAGCAAGGTTTTTACTTCTGGTGTGAAATGCTCAGGGAAATTCTTGACTGCTATTACATTATTGCTATGGGTTCATTCATTCAGAGCTGCCTCGTGGCTGCAGTCTAAAATTAGTTGTATTTGTGGTGGTGAAAAAGGGGTGTTTGAGAGCCCAGAAAATTCAGCAGGCCTGTGCTGGTCATAGATCTTGGCAGAGGATGGAGGTGGGAAGGCAGCTGCTTCATGCCGCACACTTCCTGTGTGAGGCCCCATTTTAGTGCAGCTATCTTTAACCTGAACTCTCCTAGCAGGCCTGAATTTAGAGTAAGAAGTTAAAAGAAAATAACCCCCAAAGATGGCCATGTAATTAGCATCTTAGGAATTGTGAAGAACAGTTTCCGGCTGTGTGTGTTTGATTTTTTTTTTTTTTTACCTCTTAACATGATGAAACCTGAGATGATCAGAGAATGAAGAATTGAGCTGGGGCTTTCTGTGCAAATTAAGTAACATTTCTCTGTTACCTATTGTGAATAATAAGGTAACTTTGCATTAGTAATAGTTATGTTTCCTTTACCTCATTTTTACATAAGAAAATGGAATAATACCCAGTTCTCTTAGAGATTAAGAGAATTTAAGGTAAAATGTTTGTGCTGAGATGGTGGTCCCTCTGCCCTGAACCAGTGTGCAGGCAGACATTCCCTATTGTGTATGTCCCTGAACCTTCTTTGATACCTAGTCTCTGCATTTAGAAAGAAAATCTCCTCTACCTTGCCCTAACAGGCTAGCTACCAATTAACTGTTTTGGAAGATGTGTTTTTGGAAGGAGCGTTCTAGCTTTAAGTTTACACACCTACTGTTTTGTCTTGCATTCCATCATACATAAATTCCATCCATCACATCCCATGCTGTAGCTATATTTAATCTTTATTTACTTGTTGCATTGCATGGTGGCAGAAAAAAAGAATTTTACTTAAAATTTGAACCATGAGAGCCTGTTTGCTTTGGGACAATTTACTTGAGGTCTTGTCCTGGGAGTCAGTGTGAAGGCTAGGTCTACATGCAAAGGCCTTGTGTTGTAGTTATCTCAGCAAGTCCCAGAGCTCAGAATAGGTTGGGTCTGTGGAAGCTGTCATCTCAGCAGGGTGCATTTCCCTGCCCTGCCTGCAATGGGTGGTGGGACGCTTGGCGATATGTGCAGGCTGCAGGGAAAGGCTCTTCAAGTGCTGCGGTGGGGTAAGTTAGGCTCTCTGAGCTCGCCCTGTGGTTCATACTGGCTCCCTGACAAAAAAACCCCAAATACAGCCCACTCAGACTAAAAGGACTTTGCAGGTGTAAAAAAGGAAGGGCACAGAGGCTTGCTCTCTCTTGCTGTTGGGCTGCATTTGCAGACACAGGATGCTTCCCGCCTCACTCCGGACCTCAGCCAGTGTTGTTTATGTGAGCACTGGTGTCCCAAAATGGCATCTACTACATATATCTTTACAAAGGAAACTGTGACTTATGTCATTTGACAGTTGAATCTTTTACTGAGACAAGATGTGGTGGTTGAAGTGTTGTTACACATGACTACATGTTATCTGCCAGGGTCTGAGGATGATGCTCAGGGACAGACTTGGAGGGTCTTCCCACTTCTTAATTTTTTATCTTTAATCTGACAGAATCTCACAGTGCAAGATAAAATGAATTGGAGAGTTTTTTTCCCAAACATGTTCTGAAGCAGTTATTTGGTTGAAAAGACGCAGCTCCCTCTCTAGCCTGTGAGCGGTAGCCAAGGAATTGTATTAAAAATAAGCCCTCGGTTGCTGAGAAATCCCTTGTGCTCCCTCCCAGAGCCCCACAGCTGGAGAACAGGCAGAATTTTTAAGATTATGGGTTAGTGAATAATATTACTGTCCCAGGGAGAATTACTGAAAAATTGATTTCATTTAGGTCATGGAACAAAGACTGTCATGTGGGAAGACTTGAGCAAACCTTAACCATAGCCTGGCTTTCCTGGGGGTTAGACGGGCAGTGCTGAGGCTGGCTGTGAAATGGGAGTGCTTGTCTTCTGCTCTGTCATTCAGAGAGTCGTAGGAAACCCATCCAAGTTGCCCTTTACCTCATACCCTTCAGCGTGGGTAAGGGAAATGGCTCCTCACCCTCTGCTAATAGCATCCCTGAAATGGACTGCACTTACTCTTCTGGAAGGCATCTGTCCAGCCTGTA
This sequence comes from Phalacrocorax aristotelis, assembly GCF_949628215.1. Classification (NCBI taxonomy): domain Eukaryota; kingdom Metazoa; phylum Chordata; class Aves; order Suliformes; family Phalacrocoracidae; genus Phalacrocorax; species Phalacrocorax aristotelis. The sequence goes on along the minus strand of NC_134285.1, from coordinate 26,247,117 downwards.
AGTCTTTGTGATATTGGGATGCTAATGCTGTAGGGGAGCAAATAAAGGCAAAGATCAGGGCATAAATGGGGAGCAGTTTATGTCCTGGCAGCCATGCATGGCCTGGAGAGGCACCAGCTTTGCCTGATTCAACCAGAGCTAAATTTGCCTCCCAGGAGCAGAGGGTCGACTGCTTTTTATGGCAGTACCATGTGTTTGCAGAGCTTTTAAAAATAAAGGTTGGCTAATATGTTCTGGATTGACTTGTTCATCTCTCCAAGACCCAGAGCAGCTGCTGTCCATGTTTCGTCTCCTTCCTGTTTGAGTTGTTTTGTTGTGGTTTTTGTTGTGGTTTTTGTTTTGGTTTGGTTTGTGGTTTTTTTTTTTTTTAATAGCCATTACTCAGCCCTTCCCTGCTGCTCTCTGAATTTCCTGGTTTCTGAATAGCCTATTCTTGGGACAGCAGTTCCTGACAGATAGGAACAAGGGGGAGTGTTGTGTTGTTTGGTTTTTGTTTGTTTGTTTCCTCCTCTGGCCTGTCTTAATGTTCTGCTTCCCTCTGATTTTTTCCCGTTGTTCCTGAATTACTGAGTTGTCCTAAATTGTTGGATGCCATCTGGGGCGTGTTCTTGCCCTTGTACTCTCAGGCATGATCCAGGCTGTGATCCTTGCACAGCACCAGCTTTTCTTTTGCAGCAGGATGATGGTGACACTAAGTGCGGAGTGTTATCCTGGTAAAGCTATGTCTATTGTAATGCTTTAAAAACACTTGTTTTAGCCCCTCTAATCCCAAGGGGCAGTGCTTGGCTTTCCAGTGGTCTGCCTTGCAAGGGGTAGATACAGGTGAGGACCACTTCTCCATGCTGTGCCCGTATGACACAGGTGATGCGGTGACTCTCATTGCAGAGCTAAGAGACAGCCCCCTCCAAATGGCTAAGCATGACTTTGGATGTGTGCTGCCTCTGTGCTTACTTTCACAAGTAAGGGGAAAATATGATCTAGAATTTAAAAACAATGAAAAAAGCTTTCTGATTGCTTAATTAGTTATTGCCCAACCCCTGACCCCCGCACCCCACCTCGGATGGCAGAGGCTGGAAATGTGAAGGAGCTGGGAATCTGAAGGATGCTCTCTCTGAAATGCTTCATGATGCAGTTACACAGCTTCTTAACACAGAGGGCTTTTGAATTTCTTCTGAAGTTTATTCCTCTGTAGTGTGGGCTGGGGAAGGTCACCTTCCAGTGGCAGGTAGCACACCCCGGGCCAGGTGTGCTGGCTACCACTCTTGCTATGCAGATGGGCAGTTGGAAGTGGACATGTCTAATACGGAACAATCTTTGTTGGGTTTTAGTTTTATTAAGAGCACATCTTTTTCTGTCAAGACACAGTTGTATGTGAGGGGTAGTAGCCTGAGCTGTTGTATATTTTGCCTTGAAAACACAGTTGGCTTTAAAAAAGAAAAAAAACCAGAAAAACAGAGGCAGTCTATGTTTTCTCCAACAAAAGTACTAGAGGACTCAAAAGACAAGGGTAGTGTTCTTCTTTGGCATCCCTCCACATTTTTGGATATGCTGTAGTGTTGTTAAGCCAACCAAGATAAAAGCTTTTCTGTGCAAGGAGGCTTTGAGAACATTCGCTGCCAGATTAAATTAGCCCTTCTGAGAATAAATTAGTCATTGTGATATAGGCAGCCCCGCTTAATGCAGCTGTAAAATCCATGCATGCTAGTACCCACAGCAGATAACTTAAATGATAGATGTGATAGCTATGTTTGGGGTAGTGTTGTTAACTTGAGATCAGATTTCTGGCTGCTGATGAATGAAAATCAGTCCACTGAATTTTATTATTTCTCCAAATAAGAAGCAGGCCACCCTTTTAATAGAGGGAAAGGAACACCTGGGGTTCAGTGCAGCTTCATTTTGGGAGGAAATAATGGACTAAAGCCAACACTGTACCCCTGCTGCAGTGACTTTCTGACCTGGGATGCTTTTGAAGTCCTTGGGGGTCCCAGTCACCCAATGCATGGCAGAAGGGGAGCGTCGGAATCTTGCCTTGGAGGGGAGGAAGTCAGTCATGATGGGATTTCCATGCTGCTGCCAACTCATTTGGGATTGTGTTTTTAACTGGCCACTGGATAAATAGCTGCTGCTAGTGTGTGTGTGCTGCCTTTTCTTAAAGGCATGTTCAGTTTGTCTTCTAATTAACGGTGCTTTTATTCTGTTTTATGGTATATAAGGAAGCGCTCACAGGAGGCATGGGTGTGTGCTGAAGGCTCAATTTGCTCTTCCTACCTGCTCTGCTGTGACCATTCAGCTCCTCCAAAACCTTAATTGAGCAAGAGAGTGAAGTTGGGACTAGAGACCATTTCCATTGCCATTGAATATCAACTCTTCCCCTGGGCTTGTAGGTTTTCCATGGAGACGTCATCTGGAACATATTTGCCTTTTGGGAATGGAGGTTCCCCCAAAGTTTGTGGCTTCAAGCTACAGGTATTGTTATTTTAGCCTTTCAGACTCTCTGGGGTGCCATGATTCAGGATGCATTAGCATGGTGCGAGCTCAGTTCTGAGCTGGCTGCTGGGGTATTCTGATGAGAGAGAAAACAATTCCCAGGTCATTTAGTGTTGTAGCTGTGTGAGCCACTCTGTCTTCATTGGGCTCAGGAGAGGATTTCAGTCCTGAATCCTCCAGAGCACCTGAGCTATCTACTTGCCCTGAGGGCATCTTGGTGTTATGCTCCTGAATTTTCACCAGTCTCATCCCCTGCTGTGAGAGCAGTGACCCAGCCTTAGGACTGTTGGAAACCCTCTGACCAGTGATGCTTTTAATTTAACGGTAAAGGAGTGAGGTGTTCCCTTGACAGAAAGGCAGATAAAGGGTTTAGAAAAGCTTAGAACAGGGACTTGAGAAGGTGCGTTGCTGTGCATTAGGGTTGCTTTGCATCCAGCTGCTGTGTCTAGATTTTTAGCTAAAGGTCTCCTGCTTGCTTTGTTAGCAGTTCTGGAGTCAGTGTGGCTTGTATCCAGGTGATGTCCCACATGTACCAAAACTAGGATGGTGCCTGGAACTGTGGCCCGGAGAGGTATGAGGACATCATCTCTCTTCCTTCATCCTTGTTTTCAAAGGGAATACAGCTCTGTGCGCCCGCTTGCAGATCTTGCTGAACTTGGCTAGCTGATTTGTATCTTGATCAATGTTCTTGTCAGATCTGCTTATGTTTAAGGGAGCCAGGCTAATGATGTGGCTTTGTATGTCTGTTGTCTCCCCTGGCAGGACTGCTGTGCTTTGCCTCTGAGCAGGCAGTAATGGCAGATGAGTTTCATGGGGAAGCAGCTTTGGTGTGACCTGAGGGACAGATCGTTATGTGGCTTTGTTCAGCAGATAACAACAGAGTTTTGGGGAAGGGGCTACGAAGGGGTTGGCAGGAACTTGGTGCTGCAAACTGAACCCAAAGTTACAAAATACTTTGGAGTGAAAATGACTTCCCTGGCCTGGGAAGTCAGTGCAGACTAGCCAAGTCTGGCTGGAACTGGAGGGAGGAATGGGACTGGCAGGAGCTGTGTGTGACTCGGGTGTGTCCCAGTGCTCCCTCTGAGCCACTGTGGTTCTGCTGGAGATGACCCAGCACTAGGCACACTCAGTGGCTGTTGATTAACCCAGGGGGTTTCCTCTTCTGTGAGCTGGGAGATTGTCATCGTTCTTTGAGCAGCCCAGATGAGCTGGGCTTGGGAGCAGGGGAGTGCAGGGTACCCTCTTCCTGTCAAACTGACAGGGGATGAGCAAGCCCCATGCTAGCAGGGCCCTGGGCCACCCCGAGAGAGGTCCTGGTCTGGAAATGGGAAGGTCTGGTCATACTATGGGAGCAAGAAGGTGAGTGTGATAACATGGGTGGCCTCATCATAGAGTTCCTCCAGTTCACATGTCTCTGGATGTGGATTGGTCCTTCTTGTTGGCCATAGGACTTGGGCGAAATCTCAGACCTTACACACACACTCCTACTTAACCACAAACCATGCTTCTTTGTAAAGAGTGAGCCATGGCCTTAAATAAAACTGAGTGACATAGAGTGCTTCTCACTAGTCCTCAGGAAAAAAAGTAAGGAGACACTGTGCCTGTTAAATCTGAATGTCAGCAGCTTCTCTGGCGCCAAGGTATTTGTGAGGATAGAAAATGCTAATGTTGTTGGAGACTGGAGTCGGTCCTATAGCAAGCTGGTGCTATGCTTGGATAAGAAAACATCAGTACCATGACATATGTTTCGTACGTCTCTTGGAAGGAAGATGGATCTGGAATCACCACCAATGTATTCGAAATTATTTCATTG